>NW_026571473.1:30180464-30575464 GCF_026225935.1 Boleophthalmus pectinirostris | reverse complement strand
TGTTAGGTGTCATGTTGTTTAGACCTGGTTTAGTCCTGGTTTAGTCCTGGTTTTTAGACCTGGTTTACTCCTGATTTTAGACCTGGTTTAGACAAAGTCTAGACCAGGTCTTTAGTTCTGGTTTAGTCGTGGTTTAGTCCTAGTTTAAACCTGGTTCAGTCCTGCTTTAGTCCTGGTTTAGTCCTGGGTTAGTCCTGGTTTTTAGACCTGGTTTAGTCCTGGTTTAGTCCTGGTGTTAGTTCTGGATTAGAGGCGCACGAGGAAGCGGGGTTTCCGCGAGAAAACACGGTCCACACGCGGCGCACGAGACGGCGGTGTCCGCGCAGTAACTACGGAAGGAGACGTGGTCCGCGGGTTCTCAGGTTGATGACGATGATGAAGGTGTGTGTTTGTGTGTGTTTGTGTTTGTGTGTGTGTGTGTGTGTTGTGTGTTTGTGTGTGTGTGTGTGTGTGTGTTTGTGTGTGTTTGTGTGTGTTTGTGTGTGTTTGTGTGTGTGTTTGTGTGTGTGTGTGTGTGTTGTGTGTGTTTGTGTGCGTGTCCCCTCATGTCTCAGGTCACTATAGGACAGTGGTGCAGATATTATGAGTCTATGCAGGTTGTTTTCACCAGTGCCAGTAGCTCCTGTTTCACATTTAAGTTGTAGGCGATTTTATATTTGTTTTTTTTTTTATATATATCTCACATCGGGAGAAGAATTTCCAAGACACAAATGCGTTTTTACCAATGCACTGCTGCTTCCACTGTGTGACTGACACCGCCAACTTTAACATGACGTTTACATCGCTCTTATTGCGCGCGTTCTGTGTGGGTTTCCGGCAATGAGTGGAATTACCGAAATAAAAAATAAATAAATGGGATGTAGCACAAAATGTGAAAACGGGAAAATACCGCCTTGTAATCCACTTATTTCAGCAAAGTAACTGTAATCCAATTACCACTCATTGAAACAGTAACTGTAACGGAATACAGTTACTCATAATTTGTACTCTGATTACGTAACGGCGGTACATGTAATCCGTTACTCCCCAACACTGGTTACAGCATATGTCCACGTTTTGAACTCGCAGGCGCCGCTCGCTGTTCCACTTTCTCTGACTTTTAGCGGTAATGAAACTGAATCAGAAATAGCTGGCCTACTTTCCTCCTCTCCAAAGTCTCTAATGACACAGACGGGCTCGTGTAAGGCGCCTCCTGAGCTGTAGGGGGCGCCGTGTCAGGGGGGCAGGGGCTAAAGCCAGTGTTAAATAGCCCTGTGCAGAGGGGACGTAAAAAAAAAAAAAAACTGGACTAGGACTGTCAACGATTTTTAAAAAGTAAAACTAGTTTGCAGTGGTCCAAAGTTTTTCCTCATTTGCCTTATGCATTTCGAGCGTCTTAATTATTCACCGTGATGAGTTTATAAGAGCTTTTCATAACTTTCAGAGGCCAGAGTGGAGTTTTTTATTCATGCATTTATTACAAAATGACAAACTATATAGTAAAATATTAAGTATAATTTAGCAAATACACTTTGTAAATGAAGCCGGCCATGGATTATAAATGGAGCACATAGAGACTCAAATACAGATAAATACATGTTACAAATTATCTACACACTTATTTAATTCATTTTTAAAACAACTTTCCTGTTACTACTAGAGACCAAGGGACAAAATGTTTACAGTGAGGCTGGTTTTAGGATTTTACCTGTAAATCAACACATAAAATATAAAATAATTGTTTAGAAGTCATCAGCTGAAATGGTTTTAGTTCATTGTATTTTTCTAGAAGCTGTAGTTTTAATGTCCTTTTAAAAATAGTTTTTGTTTATTACTTATCTACACACACACAAACAAACACACACTCTTGTCCTCTCATATAAGAAGAATAGAAGCCGTTCTTATTGCCTTGTAATCTGTGTATTACTGGTTCATTCGTTTTTCGAAATAAAACCAAAAATAAGAAAACAAACAAACAAAAAAAAAAAAATTTTCTTCATTGTTTGTCTCCAAAACAAAAATGAAAAAAAAAAAAAAAAAAAAAAAAAAAAAAACAGGTAATGAGTTTGTTTTTATCAGTTTTCAAATTTGTGTTTAAATGAATAATGGAAAAACGGGTAGTGGTAGTTTCCCGTTTCCGTGACTTAAACTGTGATGCCGAACATTTGCACCGCATATGGACTGAACCAGGACTAAACCGGTCTCAGTCTTGGCTCGGTCCAGACCGACCAGACTGAGACCAGGACCAGACCGCGACAGAGACCGGGATCAGATCCAGGACTGAGACCAGGACCAGACCAGTACCAGAGTAGGACCAGACTGGGATTAAGACTGGAACCAGACCAGGACCACGACCAAGACTGAGACCAGGAATGAGACCAGGATTGAGTCCGGTTTAGTCCTGGTTCAGTTCCTGTTTCCTGTTTTAGTCCTGGTTTAGTCCTGTTCAGTCCTGGAGTCCTGGTTCAGTCCTGGTCAGTCCTGGGATCAGTCCTGGTTCAGTCCTGTTTTAGTTTAGTCCTGGTTTAGTCCTGTTTTAGTCCTGTTTTAGTCCTGGTCAGTCCTGGTTCAGTCCTGGTTTAGTCCTGGTTTAGTCCTGGTTTAGTCCTGTTTTAGTCCTGTGTCCTGTTTTAGTCCTGGTTTAGTCCATATGCGGTGCAAAAGTCATGACAGTTTAAGTCATTGAAACGGGAAATGGCCTTTATCCGTTTTTTTTTTTTCATTTTGATTTTGGAGATAAATAATGAAGAAAATTGTTGCTTTTTCATTTTCTTATTTTTGGTTTTATTTTGAAAAATGAATGAACAAATGATACACAGATTCCTCGTCACCCCTTCAAAACTTGATGTATGCACTCCCTACTCCATCACAATGTCTAATGTCTTTTACTGTTTGTACTGTCTCTAATATCACAATAAAAAAATTTAAAAAAGAAAGAAAAAGCATCGAGATCAACCAAAGTTCAGACCTCGATCCATGTCCCTTCACAAAATTCCATACAATTCCTGATATTTGAGAGTTAAACGACAAAATCCACCAGTGTAACCAACGGCTGCTCATATTTAATGAATCTTGGATTGAAAACAAGCAAGGTGACGGACCCCAAACCAAACCGTTTCCATGGATATACTATCATTGCTCTGCCTGAAATGTTCCACAGTCTGACATTAAAAAAGTTTTACCTTACATTTATTCAATTACAGTTGGTTTTATAGGTCAAAAAAAAATAAAAAATACTGCAAAACATTCCAGACGAAGCAATAACATCTCCAGGGAGAAAAGCACTTGACGGACCCTCCACCAGAAAAGTTACACAATGCAGCTTTAATATTACTGTGCGACTATAGCGCCAACAAACTGGATTTTCATTTGTAACTGTCTCACAAAAACAACATTCGTTTTTCCAATTACTTTAATTCGCCTGTATGTAAAATGAAACAGATCGCTAATTTCCCTTCACGAAATTCCATATAATTCCTGATATTTGAGAGTTAATTGACTAAATCCACCTGTGTCCCCGGAGTATCCGATGGCTGCTCGTCTTTAATGAATCCAGAAAGTGTTTTCATTTCACCGGTGATCTCGCGTAAGCCCCTTCGTCTGTGCCAGGCGCTCATCATGGGCACGGGCTTTAATTGCTCCAACAAACAAACGAGGAGGCTCTTCTCCGCCGTAATGAGTTTGAACAGGAGGAGACACGTTTGAGCTCGAATTAACTCCATACGCAATTATTTTACCTAATATCTTACAACGTTATACTCGGGAAATGATCCCACAGACAGAAAATATAATGAGGAAATTATTATTCTGTATGTGTATTGTACAAAGAAATAGCAGTAATCGTAGTAGTATTTTTCGTTTATGTAGTGGTAGTAGAAGTGCTAGTTGTAGCGGTGGAAGTAACTTTTGCAGTAGTAGTAGTAGTAGTAGTAGTAGTAGTAGTAGTAGTAGTAGTAGTAGTAGTAGTAGTAGTAGTAGCAGTAGCAGCAGTAGTAGTAGTAGCAGTAGTAGCAGTAGCAGTAGTAGCAGTAGTAGCAGTAGTACTAGTAGCAGTAGTAGCAGTAGTACTAGTAGCAGTAGTAGCAGTAGTACTAGTAGCAGTAGTAGCAGTAGTACAAGTAGCAGTAGTACTAGTAGTAGTAGTAGTAGCAGTAGTAGCAGTAGTAGTAGCAGTAGTAGCAGTAGCAGTAGTAGCAGTAGTAGCAGTAGTAGCAGTAGCAGTAGCAGTAGCAGTAGTAGCAGTAGTAGTAGTAGTAGTAGTAGCAGTAGTAGCAGTAGTAGTAGCAGTAGTAGCAGTAGCAGTAGCAGTAGCAGTAGCAGTAGTAGTAGCAGTAGTAGCAGTAGTAGTAGTAGTAGTAGCAGTAGCAGTAGCAGTAGCAGTAGCAGTAGTAGCAGTAGCAGTAGTAGTAGCAGTAGTAGCAGTAGTAGCAGTAGTAGCAGTAGCAGTAGTAGCAGTAGTAGTAGTAGTAGTAGTAGCAGTAGCAGTAGTAGTAGCAGTAGCAGTAGTAGCAGTAGCAGTAGTAGCAGTAGTAGCAGTAGCAGTAGTAGCAGTAGTAGCAGTAGTAGCAGTAGCAGCAGTAGTAGTAGCAGCAGCAGCAATAGTAGTAGTAGTAGTAGTAGTAGTAGTAGTAGTAGTAGTAGTAGTAGTAGTAGTGATCATAGTGGCTCTAACTGTACTGAACAGTAGTACACACAAGTAAATCTGTGAGTAGTAATAGTAGTAATAATCATTGTGTTTCATACTGTAGTGAAACAGTAGTACACACAGCAGTAAATCTGTGAGTAGTAATATAGTAATAGTAGTAGTGGTAATAGAAGTAGTACTAGTAGTAGTAGTAGTAATCATTGTGGCTCAAACAGTAGTGAAACAATAGTATATGCTGTAGTAAATTTGTGGGAAGTAGCAGTAGTAGTAGCAGAAGTAGTAGCAGAAGTAATAAAAGTACTAGTAGTATCAGTATTTTTTGTAATTATAGCAAAAGAAGAAATAATACAAAAAGGAAAGTTGTAGTAGTGGTAGAGGTAGTACTACTTGTGGCGATGGTACTGCAGTAGAAGTAGTGTTAACAGAAGTAGTACTAGTAGCAGTAGTAATCCTTGTCTTTAAGTAGTTATGGTGATGGTAGTAGATGTAGTTTTAGTAGTAAAAGCAATAATGGAAATAGTAGTAGCAGGTGGATGTAGTAGCAGTAGTAGTAGTAGTAATTCAGAAAATGGTAGTAGTTGTAGTAATGGTAGTAGTAATAGAGGTAAAAGCAGAAATGTAGTACTAATACAGGTAGTAACAGCAGTAGTAGTAGTAGCAGCAGTAATTGCAGTAATTATAGAAGTAGTAGGAGTAGTAGTAATAGTAGTAGTAGTAGTAGTAATTTTTTTTCATTAATAGTATAAATTTGCAGTGCAGTGAAATCATGTACTATTATTATCTTAACATAGTGTTGTTTACACATTATGAATTAGAACACATTTCCAGCGATAACCATAAAATAATTATATAGATAAATAAAATAATAATAAGTATTATAATAAAAGTTTAAAAATAAAATAAAATGTTGAAAATTTTGACCAAAAACTGTCATCTGAACGCAGTATTTATCTTTGGTTTCATTGCTCGCCGTGAGACAAAACGAGCACTTCATTAGAGCAGCCCGGCGGCAGAGGAGTATTTTGCCTTAAAAGCTGTGCCACAGGCGATACCAGCGTGCCCTTGGGCCAGGCACCTCGTCAGGGAGTCTCCCGGCAGCCTCTCTCTGTGAGCAAAGAATAGAAATAGAACCTGTCTACGTGTCTGCAATAATCAGAGCTGGGAAGTACTCAGTTACATGTACACGAAAACATGTACTTGAGTAACTTTTTAAATGAATTGTACTTTAGCAGGGTATTTTTACTCCTTTTATTTTTATCAAAGTAACAGTACCCTTAATTGAGTAAAAGGTTTGGTTACTCGTCTCACTGTGGGTGAGTTTACAAGTGACAAAAGCTTCATGTTGACAATAGTTTTATTGGAAATGTTTGCATCAAGTCCCAAACTATTACTACTCCTACTCCTCCTCCTACTACTACTAATACTACTACTACTACTTCTGCTACTACTACTACTACTACTACTACTACTCTTACTCCTACTAGTCCTCTTACTACAACTCCTCTTCCTACTACTCCTCCTACTACTACTTCTGTTACTCCTACTAATTCTAGTACTACTTCTACTACTCCTACTTCTCCTCCTCCTCCTCCTCTTCCTACTCATCCTACTACTACAACGACGACTACTACTACTGCTCCTACTACTTCTACTCCTCCTCCTACTACTCCTACACCTACTCCTCCTACTACTACTCCTAATCCTACTAGTACTACTACTCCTACTACTACTAGTACTACTTCTACTCCTCCTCCTACTACTCCTACACCTACTCCTCCTACTACTACTCCTACTCCTACTAGTACTACTTCTACTCCTCCTCCCCCTCTTTCTCCTCCTCCTACTCCTACTTCTGCAACTCCTACTACTACTAGTCCTCATACTCCTCCTCCTCTTACTACTACTCTTACTACTACTACTACTACTACTACTATATGAAATTATTTGAAATTATTTGTGTCTCCTTCAGTTTTGTCTCATTTTATCTTTCCTTCGAAAATACAGGTTGTGTACAATATTTAATTCATGTTTTTTCCTTTATTATTTATTGACATTAATTGCATTAACTTCAAATTATAAATCAACTGTTATTTCCTGACAATTATTCTTAAAGTTACTTGAATAGTAGTTTTCCCCAAATACTTAGGTAATAGTTACTTTGTACTTCTACTTCTTCTAGTAATATTATTTTAAAGTAACGTTACTATGACTTGAGTAAAATTTTTGACGACTCTTATCACCTCTGGTACTAAGACAATCATGAAATATGGAGAATGCACTGAAAAGAATGAAAATATAATAATAACAATAATAATAAAGTGTAGCATTGTTTAAACTGAACGCATAAAACAATGTAATCTCATTTGTATACGGCACACGGGAGTTCATCTATGCCATTAGGGACGGCCCTGTTGTACAAGTACTGTTTACTTTAATAATACAGAGAAAATGGAAAATGTTGAGGAAATAGGTTTAATACAATACATTTGATAGAACAAATCACAGGGGACAATGACTCATTGATTCACAAAAGACGTAAAAGTGTGTTAGCTTAGACCTGGATGCCCTAGTTTACTGTTTGCATCTAAGCATTTGGGACATTGTTAATGGAAATAATCATGTATTTGCAGTATTTGTCCGGAGACAAACTGGGTCAAACGTATGTATTTCCTGTAGACTTCCACGTCTATTTCCTGTAAACAGCTTTGTCTATATTTTATTTTGAAGTTGCTGTGTACGTCAAAAAACAGTTCATTTAAAAACTGTTTGCTGTAGTCTAAACATATTTCTTAATTCCTGACTTTATATCATATATCTATAGGCGAGTTTCATTGTTGACAAAAGCGCGCGTTGCATGCTGGGAATTATTTTGGTCGGCGGCAAGAAACACTAATTCAACATGACGGACGGAGCGAGAAAGCACGTAAAGGGTATTGATCTCGGTTATTTATCCACTCTAACGGCAGAGGACTGAAGACGATTTGACCAGAAATTGGTCATAAGCATCGATGGACGACAAATCACCCTTTTCAACCCCTACAAAGCCTGGACCAAACCAAATTTCTGGTCGGAATCACCAACTACCTGGCTAAATATTTACTTTGGCGATATCCACAATTACATGGTGGAAACTCCTGGGCCATTCACAGCAGAAAAGATGAAAACCTCCAAGAGTCTCGATGTGTTGTTGAACTTGTTGGAGTCCACGGTTTGTTAGGATCTTCTATGTTTTCTCTGCGAATGTTTGAAAGCCGTTTAATTCGCTGTTAGCGGTTCTTTTCACTCGGAATACAAAAAAGACATTTGCCTTCTTCCGTGCTTCTATTTGTGCATCCGATAATGCAGCAGGAATTTACCATTATCGGGGATAAATACGCGAGGTTATGCACTGTGTTTGACGGCTATCGTGTTTCTTGCCTCCGAACCAAAATATTTCCCAGCATGCAACGCGGGCTTTTAACAACAATGACGTCAGCTGAAACTCGCCTATACTTATACTACGTTTTACAGTGGTCCCCAAAACCCCAAGGTCAAGGGACAAGTTCTTGGACAAGGTACTTCACCCACATTTCCTAGTATAAAAGCGGTGTGTGTGTGAGTGACTGGTGGTTGGAGGGGCTGATGGCGCAGACTGGCAGCCTCGCTTCTGCCTGTCTGCCCCAGGACAGCAGTAACTACAATAGTAAATAGTCACTTTTTCCAGCGTTTTTCCAGCTTGAAGGCACTCAAAGCACTTTACAACAAGGAAACACACAATCATACAACAGTGTACGCAGGTTATAGGGGCAGGTTGGGTTAGGTGTCTTGCCCAAGGACACAAGGACAGTATTCATCTGTAGGAGCTGGAATCATACCGCCAACCTGTGGCCAACCGCTCAACAAATGTTGAGTAGGATTCAAAACGCCAAACTTCAAATCGGTGGAGAAATGCTCGACCGGTTGAGCTACTGTTGCCCTGATATCTGACCACCACAGAAATTGGAGTGAATGAAGAATGACAATGTACATGTCAGCACAAGGCTCGGTCATTAGAAGTAAAAAAACATGTGAAAAACAAGTGAGAACTGCTGAAAACACAACGATAAAGATACACAGAATGGGAGCAAGAGGTCCCTATGAGGCCACTCGCAAGATAACAAAGTACAAGTGTGATTAAGAAAACATTGCACGTGGCGAGGTAGTCTGTTGTAGCTCAAGGGTCATCACTGAAACCCCATTATGATTCACTAATTAGCTTAACTTATAATATGTATATAAGTGTTTACATAAGTGATTAAAGATGATTATGTAAAGATTTCCATAACAAGTGCTTTCAGAGGCAATGTACTTGTAAAGCACATTACAAAGGTCATGATTATGATGATGATTATTACTATTATTATTATTATTATTATGAGTAGAGTTTTGCAGTCGCTGTAATGCTGACAACAACTAACATGTTAAGATGCTAATAAACCAATATCAGACTACATTTACACTGAAGCGAATCCGCATATCACCGTATCACTGTATCAGAAACGATCTGCGTCCAAATACGTCATTTCTATGTCTGCAGGCCTCCCCTATCCACACAGCTTTGAGCATATTTGTTTACATTTTACACAAACGAAACTTAAAACCGCATGGCTAATTTGCATAAACTTAGTGCTCAAAAAACAGCTCGCTATTGTGCGCTGATGCGGTTCAGCTTCTGTCGGACTGAAGGACAAGACCCAGTGGATTATGTGTGTTCTTTCTGTGACAGAGGGATGTTCTGCTGATGGTGAGTCTGTTCTGTGTTTCTATCATGTTGGAGATGGTTCATGTTAAACTTTTCAGAGATTATACGTCTGCAGGTTATACACACAGACCGTATAAATGAATGGACACATATTCTAGTCTCTTAACGTTTTGGCCGTGAATTATTTCGTGGCAAATAGAGCTACGCCACTGTATCAGCGTTTTCAGGCGTCCACACAGTGCCAGATCAGATCTGTACTCAGATGAATTCGTGGGAGCTGACGACATCAGATCGTTGTGTCTCTGGAGTCGTTTTCAACTGGATTAGTGTGGACAAACACTGCATCCGCAACAAAAACGTCTCAAATACGTATAGGTGTGGATGGGGCCTAACTTCCTTATTTTGACAGTAAAGCTACATTCAAACTGCAAACATCAAAACGCGTCTACCTCGTCTTTGCATCTGAAATATCTTTGTGTGCAGAGAAGAGAAATCCATCCCAAGGTGGAACAGAGCATTTTGAGCTTTGGCGATGTAGACAGACTTATAATAAAGTTTTTTTCAAAAGATGTGTGAATGAAACAAAACACAACTCCAGGTATGTTTTTTAAGGAGGTAACAGCATTCCAAGAGTTAATCTTGTGTAATATTGGACCTGTAAGGTGAGAGCAATTTCATTTTGTTTGTAAATGATTGACGACCAATGAGACCTGCATCACTGAAACAAATAAAAACATAAAAAAATCCTTGCATGGACATGTTTGGATCTGACTCAAGACAGCGTTGTGACCAGACTGAAACCCTTCTGTATAAAAAACCAAGCGAAATATCAGTGTGGATTTGCCGTGCGACTGCAACTACACCCACTTTACACAGCCTCCTTTCACATTAGCTCTTATCATCTTACATCAGGGCATTCAAACACAGCCTGAACCAGCCTCTCCTCTCCGCTCCCGAAGCCCACAGCACTGACACTGGAGACACACGAGACAATTTGCGAATCCTCGGGCCGCGGTTCCGTTGAGGTGAGATGGATTTACGAGGGAGCACCGAGACAAAGCAGTGTGCGGCGGGCGGGGGTCTCGGTAAACACGGCCACTCAGTGTAATTCGAGAAGGGAAAGAATGAGAAGGCACAGCTGGTTTTATCACGGCCTTCATTGAAATTCATAACAGGCAAAGTTGAGATGAGGGGAGTATGGTGCAATCGCCACGCAAAAATACAAAACAATACGGCTGTCCGGATATATGGAAATGTGGTGATGAAAGTTTGTCTAGTGTGATGTCAGTTCGGAGTTTTCTGTTTTTTTTAAAGTAGTATTATGCCAGATCGGCTTTTCGGAGCTTTCCACCATGTTACAAAACTGTTCCCTTTTCGAAAACATGCCTGGACTGGTTTTAGATGTCATCCATGCATGTCTGAGTAATTTAGAGATCTCTCCCGGGCCCTATTTGAACCCTTCTTGCTCCTACACAGCAATTTTCCATAAATATACACAGAATGACGCAAAACTATACACTACAACTTCACAAACTTGATGCGATGTACTGTTTATAATAGTGCTCTGAAGGGGGAGTGACTTAGTGTAGAGACAAAAGGGAGAGGGCAAAGAATAAAGAGCGTTTTCAGAACAATAAAAAGTAACATGGGTCACGTTTACATTATGTTTTTTAATCTGAATTAAATAGTTCGGAATTAAAATATTCTACTTCGAGTTTACATGGAAATAATAATTCCGAATTGAGGTTTACGTGGAAAACGTGTTCAGTCGGCCTTTTTTATTCAGTTCAGTATCTGGGTATCGGGAAAAGTTCAGATTGAAAAGGGACATGAATGTATTTACGGAAGAAAGCACACACTTCAAAAAATTGTTGGGCGTTTTTTTCTTCAATTTGTTAACGGTACACTGCGCAACATTCCGGTAGTGCAGTGTTTCCCAGACTTTTTTTTGGGGGACCCATATTTTGAAAGTCACAAATCTTCGCGGCCCAAGTCAGTAGACATTATTCGTAAATCACAAAAAAAAAAATTATGACCATTATTGAACATTAATGAGGATATTTTATTGTCGACTGAGTGATTGTGTCTCTCTGAACAATTAGTATTACTCAAGTTTTAAACAATGAAAAACAGTCAATCAGTTTTTCCCACAGCAAATTGGTGCCTTGAGGAGTGGGGAGGGATATGCAGAGATTTCAGCATGGAGAAAAAGTGAGAAGCGGGGAGATGTATATGTATATTGCAGACCTACATGCAGATCGTGACAAGGCGACCCAAAAAAAATATCTTGTGACCCACCTGAGGGTTGCGACTCCATGGTGATGTTGTTACTTTACCTGGAATTTTCTATGATATAACTTTAAACATTTCCATCCAGCATTTACTCATTAAGGGTGTTTCTGCTACTCAAAAATACAATAATTCCTTCAGTGAATAGGGGCGACTCTCCACAGATCTGAACTGTAAAGTAGCGTACTGCTGTAACCCGCTTGTCTCCCTCGTGATAGACGGTTTAATCTATATTGTGGAACATTCTAGACAAAGCAATTACATTTTCATGGAGACAAGCAGGTGGCGGACTCTTCTTTGGAAATGTGACACAGTGCACTTTCACATAAAATGGAGAAAAAGAAGCAGACTTATAAATACAATACAACCCATTCTATAAAAAAGACGTAAGCTCTACCTCAGATTCCAAGTAAAAGTCTTTTTTATTCACAATTTTATATCAGTACTCACAAGTAATGTTCAGCAAGGATAACAGGTTCTCAAGACATCTCAAAACCTTTAGAAACACTTTTAAAGCCTCAAATTCTCCAGCGTGTTAACACAAGAGTCCGTCATTCAGACTATTCACCGCAGTTAAAACGCTTCACATGACCTGATGCTGAACTTTGAGCATTCACGTTTTCTTTCAACACGTTTCTTTTACCGTAATCCTCTGCTCTCGTAGGTTAATGCGTGTTAATACCACGTTGGCGCAACAGTCAAGTTTGTCCGAAAAAGGGCCTTGAGTTTGCACGGGTAAAAGTGGAAAAATTGTTGCCATAGTGACGGAAAACAGGCATTTACTCTAGTATTTAAAGGTGCTAAATTACGCAAAAATGATGCCATGTTAGACGGTTGTTACCTCATCATAAACAGACCTGGAGTTGTGTTTTATTTCGTTCACACGTTTGAGTAGCCCTTAATCATTAGTCTGTCAACATCTCCAAAGCTCAAAACGCTCTGTTCCACTTTGTGATTTTGTGATGTCATGTAGTAGTATTTTTCAAGTTAACAGCTACTTTTTACCTCCGCCAAGGAGGTTATGTTTTTGCCGGCGTTTGTCTGTTTGTTTGTTTGTTTGTCTGTTAGCAACATAACTCAAAAAGTTATGGACCGATTTTGATGAAATTTTCAGGATTTGTTGGAAATGTGAAAAGGAAGAACTGATTTCATTTTGGGGGTGATCCGGAAGAAATCCTGGATTCTGGATCACTTTGAAATTTTAGTTAACATTGTGATAAATGGGGCCAAAAATTTTGTTTCTCAATATCTCGGTTAATTATTGACCAAACCCCATGAAATTTGACTCAGGGATGGACAATTGGATCCTCTTTCATATTCCAAATTGAAAGATACAAGACAAATATTTATGGAAAACACAATTAATATGAGGGGGACTGCAGTCCTTGGCAGAGGTCTTTTCTAGTTACTTTTAGTTCGGAAGAGATTGACGATTCCAGACCAGAAATTATCCAAATGATTCTGGTGAATATAGTTCTAGTGGTGTAAGGAGTCTGACCCTGCGTTCGATTATCTTCCAACTCCCACTTGGACCTTGGATTTGACATGACATCCGAGCTTTAAGTGTATTATTATGTTTCAATACTGGCCTCACCACAACACCGACTACCAGACCCATAGGCAGTGACAAGGATGCGGTAATGTGCTGCAGTAATATGAGTGACCAAGTGTCCAAACACAATGAAAACACTTCATATTTACATGTCACAGTGGGCATAGTCATTTTGGATTCTGTGTCGGAATCCTTGCCATTCCAGGAAAAAGGGCGTGTCACGTGTATCGCTAGGCAACTTCCTCGGAAAACTGATTGGGAAGAATAATCGAATGCCAGGTAAAAACACAGTGGAGCACTTCATGTATTACCACATGACATCACAAATAACATCAATCAGGTAAGGATGTTTGTGATGAAGAAACGACATAATAACATCGATCAGAAAATATCGTAATATAAACTCTTTAAGTGTTTAACAGGTGCAGCATTCAGTCTGTTTCTGTGCTTTGTCTTCATTTTTGTGAGTGCAGAAAATCCCAATTCACACATATATGTAGTAGCGAAAGGAATAAACATAGAAATACTGGCCCCACTGAGGACAGGATATTCTGATGAAATGCTTATTCAAAATGACGATAAGTTCACTGATCAGAAGTGTATATTGCAGACCTACATGCAGATCGTGACTATCCTGATTCACAGCATTAGAATTCGTTCACTCGACAGTAGACGGGTACTTTTTAAATTTAACCAATCGCTGTTCGCTTTGGTCGTGATGGATGTAATGCGCCGCTAATGGGGTTAACTGGTATATTAAGATTTTCCCAAATCCCGTTGGAAGAAGGCAATAACAACTTTCCCCTTGATAAAATTCACCAAAAATTCTCTTTATTCCAGCTTTAAATCCTCGATCTCAGGAGTTGTTGCCAACACAGAATGTACGGCTCTTCACTGATTGGCTGGTGCCCGAACTCGTACTTCTGCGGATTTTTGCAAACCGTCTAGTGTATTTCGATTCCTGACTTAGTCGCTGGAGAGAAATGAAATTGAGCGGAGGCACTAGGTGGCACCAACCTGACTAGATCGTGACAAGGCGACCCCAAAAAAATCTCTTGAGGGTCGCGACGCAGTCTTTGGGAAAACAATGGAGTAGTGGGAACCTTACTACCAACCAACTACCGAGCAACTCTATTTTATTAAAGTTGTATTATTAATAGCAGTTTTATTTATGTCCATTAATGTGCACTACAGTTTTTCCAATGCTTTGACGCTACCAGACCCAGTTACAGGTCAGATCTGTGGAGAGGTGACACTGCTCACAATAAGAATATATGTTTTTCAAGGTATTTTCCAGCTATAAAAACACCTGGAGTTGAATAAATGCAAACCAGTTTAATGCCATAGTGTGGAACATTCTAAGCAAACATCTCCGAACTTCACGCATTCACTTTTTCTTCATGCCTTCAATACTGTACACCTCTTTTCCCCGTAATCCTCTGCTCTCGTCGGTTAGAGCACTTTAATACCAGTGGTGCAACAGTCTCAAGTTTGTCAAAAAAAAAAAAAAAAAGAGGACAAAAAACATTTCTTGATTTCTGCTCCGGAAAGAGAGTGTTTCCATGGCGACGGCGCTGCGATAAATTAGCCGTTAGCAGCTAAGGATTCCGCCAGCTTTCTCGTCACGCTGCTGTTGCCGTCTCGCTGGGTTCAGTGGTGATACTTGTGTCATTACAGCTCAGTGTGCAAGACGAGAGACACAGAAAAGCAACAAGTTTTGATTTGTTTGTTTTCCTCTTGTTTTTCTTGTGACTCTTAAACGTGCACTGTGTAACTTTTTTGGTAGAGGGAGTGCCAGTTGCTTGTGTCCACGGAGAGTATGACATTCAACTCGTCAGTTTCCACGGAGACGAGCGGGAGACGCCACCAGGCCGAGTTACAGGTGAGATCTGCAAAAAGGCGACCCCCTCTCACAGTCAGAATTCAGGTTTTTAAAGGTATTTTTGCACAATAAAAACGCACACAACTGAATAAATGCATCTATATAAGTTTAATACCATATTGTGGAACATTACAGGTAAACTAATAGAATCTCCATGGTGGTGGACGCCTAACCTGAGAAGTTACTGTTACAAACCAGTGCTAGAGACAAAGGAAAGTAACAAAAACAAGATGTGATGTAAATGTAAGTAAGTACAATAACAAAAATTCCCAATACAACTAAACAATAACTCTAATTGGATAAAGATTAATCAAAGAAAATACAAATGTCCGAGGGCCGAGCCAAGCTGCCAATTACAAAAATCGATCAATAACGACCTCTAGTGTCTCAAATACACAATTTAAACTTAGAAAACAGGAGGCAACAAAAGACACGTCAATCACGGAGTGTGGCGAGCTGATATTAAAATCCAGCCGTGAGGAGAAACAGGTGCACGGGATTTTTATTGGATCAGGAAGGGGATTGGAGGAGCGGGACGTCAATCCTCCAACCAAGGCACGACAAGCATCAGAGTCAACCCACTTGACGGGACCACACCCCACCAATTAGGCGCCAGATACCACACAGCACACGCAAATTCGAAAGCACAAGCAGTGAAACAAACGGGGAAAGCAGGGCCGTAACAGTTACGCAGTGCGTCTTTTAAGCTATCTACTCCAGTCTATCCACTGTCTGTAACTTGGCTCTGCTTATGTTGCACACACATACACAAAGTATTGCATTACTTAGCATTTGGACACTAAGGCTACGTTCAGACTGCAGCCTGAAGTGACCAAATCTCCCCTATGCGAGCTGCGAGTCCTAAAACCAATACGTCTGAATGGCCAGGTCACATTCATCCCACCTACACGTCACATTCGGAGTCTAGTCAATGGAGGGAAAGCGAGGGTAGCAAGTTAATTAATATTTGGGGAGATCGCTGTATTCAGGCCAAATTGGAAGGGTCTTGGAGGGAACGGTCGTTTTTTGAAATGATTGCCAGAGAAATGGCCGAGCGCGACTACAGGCGGTCCTGGCTCCAATGTCAACAAAAATTAAAAAGTCTGCGAACCAAATACAAGGAGACTAAAGACTCAAACAAACGAAGTGGCAGTGGACGTGTAACCTGTCCATTTTATGAAGAACTGGACCGTATTTTGAGAAACAAGCCCAGCATTTAGGCAACTTCCTTAAACAGCATGTTGTCATGGGACAAAGTTCACACTGGAGATCACGTACAATTGAAAATCTGAATGACCACAAAAAAAAAAACGATTTCATAAAAAATCGAAATTGAGCATTAAGCCCTGCAGTCCGAACGTAGCCCAAGTCTAACGAGTTTTCTACCGTGTTGATGTTCCCTCATCAAAAATGCCTGATGAAGTTTTAAAAGTCATCCATGCATGTTTGAGTAATTTAGTGATCTTTTCCAGGCCCTATTCCAAACCTCCGTATAATCTCATAATCCTGTAAGATTCTGTCCAAAACACATCCCAAAAACCTACATCGTTCATCCTGGCACTTGTCAGGATGTTTCCATTTACACAGCAGAAGCATGATACAGAACAATGCACTACAACATCACCAACCAAATAGTTTCATTACAATGCATTCTGTTGTAATGTGATAGAGCTCTAAAGGGGCAGTGACTTAGAGTGGGGAGCAAGGGGTGATTGTCAAAAATGAAACATATTCAATTATTACATAGTTTTAGGCAAATATAGCATTTTCTAAACAATAAAAGGCAACATGATGATCTAAATACTGTGTTTTACGTGGTTGCAATTAATAGTATAATATTCTCTCCTTAAAGGTCCATATTACACTAATTTCTGACTTTTTTTTTGGTTCATTCACACGTTTAACACACAGCCCAGCATATTTAGGCTGTGTTCACCTCTCAAACGAAAAACAACTGGTTCCACCTTGCGATGTCACGTAATCCACTGTGTTTTTAAACTCCATACACTTTCGCTGGACTCATTTGGATAACAACAAACATTCTAACATGGCTTAAAACTCACAAAAGTCCCTATTTATGTCTGGAACTTTCTCCCCCCCCAAAAAAAATCATATTAAAAATAATACACTTAAACTCTCAAAACGAGTATCTCTTTCGTGTTGACATTGACACTGACATTGCGCATAAAAAAAAAAGGACCAAACCAGAACCACTGCACTGAAGTAATAAAAAGTGCGTACATTTCCTTCCACATGTCCGTGTACTCGCAGCTTGATAGGCCCTGACAAGCGCGTACTGCGGTGATGACAGTTGTTGAGTCTCCGTCAGCAGCCAGGCCACATATGGATGATTGCATTAAGCACTGGATGTGAGCCTGGACCGCCTCTCTACGCATGTTTATGGGAAATAAATAAAAAACTGTGTGCAGTGTAATGGCATTCCGGGGAGCAGATTCCACAACTTGTAAAAGCTCCGGCTAATTGAATTAAAGCGGCGCTCCCTGTGTTTGCCGGGCACAGGGACGATTAGGGGACTATTGTGATGCATGGTCGGGGGTCTGGCAGGGGTAATGACACATCCCGCCGCACAGACGAGCTACAGACCGACTACACAAGGGGATGTTATCTTATCTTACATTTGTGATCTTATTGTTTAACATTTTATGATTCACCGTGATGAAAAAAACAACAACTTCACTGTGTAACTTTTCTGTTAGGCGTGAGTGAAGATGTTATAAATCTGAAATCACATTTATATAGTGATTTTCTGCTGCCCGGGATCCAGAATAAAAACTTTTTTAATACTTTATGAAGAGTCTGGTCACAGTGAATCCGTTAGTCTCCCTGAGAGCAGAACAGTGTGATTGACAGGTGGGGGTTAGATAGTCAGAAGCACGCTGGGTCCGTCCGTATCAAAACAAATACTACGGCTGTTTAGAAATAACAAAAGCGAGCAAAAAAGTATCACAGGGGACTGAAATCATTGTGGATTTCTGCAGAATCCTCTGTTCATCTGAGGTGAGAGAAATGTCTTTTTATTTGAAATGACTGATGACCAATGAGCTCTTTCGTTTCGCATGCGTCACTCAGATAAACACTGATTGGTCACATGATTACATCTGATCTGAAATCCATAGTTTAAAATATACAGAGGGGTGTCAGTCTGGACTCACTAGGCCAGGAGGCTCGGGAGCTCCCAGTAACTCTCCACCCTCTTCAGAGTAGCTCGCCAAGGGATTTCTGAATTACATGTACTGTCCTGATGAAGTAAAATTGTATTAATTAAATGCATATTACCATTGTACGTGTATTGTTTTGATGCCTAACTCTGTATGGATAATGGTTTGTTTTATACTGTAGGCATCTAATTGTGCCTCATCTGTGGCTCTCCATGGTATATATGTCCAGTTTTATTCCCAATTTCTCATCCCACTAAAATGAGTAGCTCTCTGACATTTTCGTTTTGTAAAGGTAGCTCACTGGAGGAAAAAAGTTGGAGACCTCTGTACTAGGTAAACTTTTCTACCGTCTTAGTACTCAAAGCACTACACCAAGGAGCCACTCACCCATTCACACACACACACACACACACCTTCACACACCAGAGTACACATTAGGGGCCAAGAACACAACAGTCTTCAGTTTTGGGAGCGGAGATCCAACATCTGACTTTCAGATCAGAGGACAAGCCACTGAATCACTGTTGTCCCTGCCCCACAGTTTACAAGTTTTCAATACAATAACAGATGATTTAAAAAAAAAAAAAAGCAACTTTTCATACAACCTTTAATAGATGGTCACATTTTTATATGCTGTTTTTTTTCCACCTTCAAAGAACTTCACATCAAGGAACCAGCCACACACCAGTGTACACAGACACTGGGGCGAGATTAGTCCTGACCTGGTTTATCCTGGTTTAGACCTGTTTTAGTCCTGGTTTAGTCCTGGTTTAGACCTGTTTCAATCCTGGTTTAGACTTGGTTTAGTCCTGTTTTAGACCTGGTTTAGACCTTGTTTAGACATGGTTTAGATCTGATTTAGACCTGGTTTAGACCTTGTTTAGACATGGTTTGGACCTGGTTTAGTCCTAGTTTAGACCTGATTTAGTCCTGGTTTAGTCTGTATGCGTTGCAAAAGTTTGGCAAAAAAAATTAAAATAAAATTGTTATCCGTTTTTTCATTTGGATTTTGGAGACAAATAATGAAGAATTTTTATTTTTTTTTTTTTCATTTTCTTATTTTTGGTTTTATTTTGAAAAAAACGAATGAACGAATAATGCACGGATCGACTTGACCCTATTTGTCAGCCTTGTCCGTTCAGACTATTCTCGCAAGTTCAGCATTGATACTTTCCCAGTGACTCCATACCGGGTGGAGGTGGGGTGGGGATCTGTGGAAGCTGGAATCGCACCACCAACTTGTGGGCAAGTGGATCTGACTGCTGGACGATGATGTTTATGTCGAGAGCAGAATACGAACCGCCAAACTTTGAATCAGAGGACAAACACCCTATAAACTGAACCAGAGTCCTGCACGGATCCGTTTTGGAGATCCGCACCCACGCAGTACAGCACCACACCCGCCCATAAACCTGTGACTTTATCAAAGTTAAACCTGCGCCTGCCCGGACCCGTGAACATTCCACCCGTTACCCGCCCATGCCCGTAATAAATCACACACAAATTAAAAGCATACTAACTGAAGCATCCGTCAGAATATGAATTGAAACGTTACGACTTCAGGAATTACAGTCACAAAATGAAATTAAACGATTACACTTTCTTCAGTACGAATACGAATTCACAAACATGACTCGTCTGTCAAAAATACATCATCACTTCACAGGCATTATTAACTGAACAGAAGAAATACTGATCGAGATGTTGAACTTCTGCGCCGCACACGCCATGGACTGAATCAAGACGAACCCAGGACTGATTCCAGGACAGAACCAGAAGGACTAAACCAGGAATGAACTAGGACTAAAACAGAAATAAACCAGAACTGAACCAGGACTCACTGTCGGGACTGGCTCGGAGGTGTGCCTGCGTAGACTGTAGAGTGACCACAAACGAAAGGCAGATCTCCACGTGCACGGAGGTAAGTGCTGCCTTTGCCCGATCGCACTTTCTCTCTTGCTCGGGGTTCTCTCTCTCTCTCTCTCTCTTAAGTCTGAGATTAGTCCTGTTGTAGTCCTGGTTTAGTCCTGATTTAGTCCTGACCCGCCCGTGTGTAATCACTACCCGCCACATTCCAGAACATTAAAACCCGCCCATTTCAGCAACTGTTTGCAGGTACTCGTCCCGGTGCAGGACTCTAAACTGAACTGTGGGCCTAGTCAATTATACATTTAATTATCTGCTTTGTTTTTCTTCTTTTGCCAGAATTTGGTCTTAAATTATCAGCACAAAACTTCCAACAAGGCACTCTCTTTCTCTTTACGATAGAATAAAACACTACTTTGAACCAGCCAGACTTCACAGCAGCAGCGTGCCCCAGTTTCCTCCTTCACCTCCAGATCTGTGCGCGACCGCCACGCTGAGGACGCCATGTTGGGTCGGCCTCATTTGCATAAAAATGGGAGCGAGATGTCTCCGAAACGCCCCGCGCATCTTTTACCAAACTCGACCCGTGTTCCGCCTGTCTGCTGCCGATCACACATTTAATTACAGCTTCCCCGTTTACAGCCCCATTAAGAGTCGTGTGCTGTTCGACACTGCATACAAGCACTTAGCGCCTGCCGGAAATGTCTGCATATAAGAACGCTAATAGTCAGGATAATGTAATGTGTTCAGAAGCCATTAAATTTACTTCTGTACATAGCGAGGCCATTGCTGTTTTCACTTGTTTATGAAGGTTTAATGTTCGAGATTTATGTTAAGGCTTGGATAAAATATGCTTTAAATCTTTATTGTTGAAGAAAATATAAGTTGGACTCACATTTAACACACAACTGAAGACAACAATTCACATTACAATAGAAAATAAATGTTTTAAATACTATATAATTAACTAACTATAATTACTCGTTTTCTTGTTGGACTTTGTAAAGAACTTAAAGTGTTTAGCAATAATGATTCAGTTTTTGTTATGATTGTGGTATCAGTGTTGAGTATCAAGTCTATTCTTTAGTATCAGTATCGAAAGTGAAATTTTAGTATCTTAAGTAAGTAAATAAGTAAGTAAGTATTTATATAGCGCTTTTCACAGACATTTTTTGTCCCCAAAGACACTTTACAGAGCATTATTCAGCATTATTCATTCGCTCTATACCCGGTGGTGGTAAGTTACTATTGTAGCCACAGCTGGCCTGGGGCAGACTGACAGAAGTGCGGCTGCCATGCCAATCGGCGCCACCGGTCCCTCCAACCACCACCATCACTCACGCACACACCACCTTCATACTAGGCAATGTGGGTGGAGTGTCTTGCCTAAGGACACAATGATTGAACTGATTGTATTTAACTGACCTTGACTATCCACTGTTCTGACCTGTAGCGTGTTTTGGGTTGATCGTGACAAACAGCAAGAAAAAAAATGGTATAAATAAAAGACTTGAATCCCTGTATCATTTGTTCATTTGTTTTTCAAAATAAAACCAAACAAGACTTGTGTAACATTTTAGGCATGTTATCAAAATACTATATCCAAAAAAATGTGCATATGAATAGAAATCTGTGCATATTTCCATCTCTCTCTCTCTCTCAAGTCCAAGATTAGTCCTGGTTTACCTGGTTTAGTCCTATTTTAGTCCAGGTTTAGTTCTCCTGGCTCAATCCTGGTTTAGTTCTGGTTTAGTCCTGGCTCAGTCCTGGTTTAGACCTGATTCAATCCTGCTTCACCCACATTGCCTCGTATGAAAGTGGAGTGTGCTTGAGTATTGGTCAGAGGGGCCGATGGCGCAGATTGGCAGCCTCGCTTCCGTCAGTCTGACCCAGGGCAGCTGTGGCTACAGTAGTTGAGTGAATGAATAATGAACTGTGAAGCGCTCTGGGTATCTTGAAAGGCACTATACAAATGCAATGATTAATTAATTAATAATAAATAAATAAATACATTTTAATTTGGGTTTTGGAGACAAATAATGAAGAGAATAGCTGTTCTTTTCATTTTCTTATTTTTGGTTTTATTTAAAACACGAATAAACAAATTTGCCCTAAATATTCTCAGATGACATTTCAAGGCTCTCCACTCTATTTATCGACCTTGTGCACTCAGACTATTCTCGCAAGTTCAGCATTGATACTTTGCAGTGACTCCATAACGGGGGGGTGTTCTACATATAAGCCTATCGACGGAATGTTCAGCAGCTGCAGAGTATCAGTTGCCTCTATGGACTCAGGTACTGCCCTTCCACACACATAAGTAAGTGAAGTCGCGGCTGATGCCCAGTCAAAACGTACAACAACAAAAACAAAGAGCAATAACCCGTGTTGTAATAGCCTCTCCGAACAGCGGGAACAGTTCGCCGTCATTATAAACTTGTAGCTAAGTGCAGTTAGCTAGCGCTGCCCTTCCCGCTAGGTCAACGAGCTCCTGCCTCATTGTTTTGAGTGAGCACTTTCTCTGCCAATGCGCCGCGTACAGTGTGTCCCTATTACCCGCGGTGACAAACATTTCCATCTAAACCCCCCATTCACTTCGACGGACAGCGAGCAAACGCGCGCCCTCGACACTGCCTTTAGCGTCGACGCCATTGTCGCTACAGCGCATAAACGTCTCGCTCAAATGGAGTGGGTTCATTTGCGGGCCATCATTTGCGATTGATGTCCTCCCTTGCGTAAAAGTGTTTTATTGAAAACAGTAGCAGGTGCGCATAGTTGGTTGCCAAGGTGATCAATTTCATAATAGTTATTAGGCCCCAAATCCCATAGCTTCAATCAGGCCCGGAGTGTATTACAATGAGCCGAGGAGAGACACAAAATGGAGATTGGCTTCCAGCGACCGGTGTTTTTCGGTGCATGTAATTACCGTCGTGTCATAAAGACCAAATCTGTGTGTTTATTCGTTTTACAGGAAAACAACAACTGTCATGTTGGATGTGCAGTTAGTGAAAGGCTGCGAGCGGCGATAGCATCTGAGCGTTTTAAAGGCACCGTGTTACGCAAAATTGACTCTTGTGAGCTTTAAGCCGTGTTATAATGCTGTCACCTCCTCGAAAAAAGTACCTGGAGTTGTGTTTTGTTTCACTCGCACATGTTTGAATAACCCTGGAGATTAGTCTGTGCACATCTGCAAAGGTCAAAATGCTCAGTTCCACCTTCAGATGTGATTTTCTTCAGTAGAAATTGGTGATTCCAGGGCTGAAACTGTCCCAAATTATTCCAGTGAAGGTGTATGGAGTTTAAAAATACAGTGGTGCACCTTGTGTGTTAATCATGTGTGAATGAAACAAAACACAACTCTCCCCCTCACATTAAGACGCCCCTTGAGTCGATTCTTTTAAGTCTCATTTAAAAACACACTTTTACTCACTGGCTTTTAACGCAGCATGAAAATTGTGTGGTCCTCTGACTGTCTTTTACTGATTTTATTGGCTATTTTTCTATTTGCTCATTTTAGTATTGACTTGCTTATTTATTCATTTTATGCTTTATTTTATTTAATGTCTTAATTTATTTTGTGCAGCACTTTGGGGACTTTATGTTGGTAAAATGTGCTACACAAATAAAGTTGGATTGAATTGGATCTATAACATAAATTAATCGAATTCGGCACAGTGGCCTTTCTGTGTGGAGTTTGCATGTTTCTCCCCGTGTCTGGATGGGTTTTCTCCAGGTACTTCGGTTTTCCCCGTCAATCTAAAACATGCTACACAGGTCTCCAGGAGGAAGAGCTGATAGATAAGGTCAATTAAATACAATCAATCAGTGAACCTGCTCAGGGAAATGAGCACTGATGCTGCAACCTGGTACAAAGCATCTCTCCTGTTAAGGTTAATGTAGATTGAGCACTGTCCCTGTCTCATTAAATAAATAAACTAACTAAGTGCATTAATTCAAGTTTTTAATAATCAAGATTAAGAAAAATTGCAAAATCATGAAATCAAGAACCATTATGAAACAAGTTTACTTCTGACTTTACTTGCAAAACTGTGCTATTGTGCAGTATCTAACCGTAGTTTGATATCCATAGAAATGTAATTTACGATAGTTTACAATTTCTAAAAGTATAGGATATGATAAGAACGGAAATGTAAAGAGCTTCTCCAGCAGTTCCTGTCCTGACTTTGATTAAAATGTATTAAAATCGTAATCGTCCAGTGTGTGTGCAAAACAATCAAGGTTAGAAAAGAAGAAAATGCCTTTAAAACTATGCTTTAAGGCAGACGTGTCCAAACTATTTCTTGGCCCTCAGGCTTCCAGGTGAATTGGCCCAGAATTACCTTGCATCAATTTTTTTTTTTTTTTTTTTTAAATCTTCCTTGATAAAGTTAGTATTTCATATTTAGTGTGTAGTTTTAAGGATTTTAGCATGAACAAAGACTGATGGATCATTCTAACGTGTTTAAACATGCACGTATTTCAATTATTCACTGTATTGATAATGTAAAATATTTAATGTATTCATAAGGCGGAGGCTTTAATATAAGCCCTATTGGGATTTTTGCCTCTTCCGGCACCTACTTTTTATCTAGTGTGTTTCTTTTTATTGTCATGTTATATGTGCTAAATAAATAAATAAATAAATATTGTACGGCCCTCGATCATCCCTCTGCTTCATCTGTGTTTAGAGATGTGGCCCTTGATGAAAAAAGTTTGGACTCCCCTGCTTTAAGGTTATAATAAATAGCAAAGGAAATGATGATTGTAAAAATAAGATTAGTTAAGTGGGGGAAGAATTTAAATTACAAATTGGCCAAAATATCAATATAAGGGGGACTAGCAGTTTGGTTATGCTGCACTACCACATTACTTTTGTTTTATTTAATTAAACTTGTATCTAGGGCTGGGTATCATTTTGAAGTTGCCGATACGATACGTACCTCGATACAGTGAGCTTTCAATTCAATATGATATATTTCAAATTAATTCAATACAGGTTCAATAAAAATAAAGACTAAATCATGTCTGTGATACTAAAAGTCTTTGTTAAACCAATTTTTGTGCAAAGTTCATATGAGACACAGACATTTTATTCTTCAAAACAGTGAAAATGTCAAATGTGTCGCATAAAAAAGTTTCCTTCCTCTAAACAAGCAACAAAACTGTAGCGCTGTAAACAAAATAATTTAGTCAAATATACTAAAAAGTACTCTTGGTGATATATCGATACAGCAGCCCACGATATCGATACTGTATCATCACATTAAGCGATACGATATATTTTTGCACAACCCTACTTATATCAGTGTGTTTGGAGTGGGCAGTTTTTGTTGTTTTGTATTTGTTGTGGGTGTTGCTCTATGTTTTTGTGTTGATTATTTGGTATTTTGTTATATTCTGTTGTCTTTAATTAAAAAACTATCAAGATTAAATTTTTTGGGCAAATTTCCCAGCCCTAAGTGTATCATTTTGCATCATGTTTTTGTAGTAACATGATGGAAAGCTCCAACAACTTGATTTTTCCACGATAGCCCCTCTTTAAATTTTCCTCACATACAACGTCAATAGTTAGCACTAAATCTCAAGCGGTTTCTTCACCAAAAGTATCCTCTACTTCTTCCTCTTCCACCACAAATCGAACTCACCACGTCACCAGCTCTATCTTGTGTCTGGCAATACGAATATCACATCCAATTCTCACCCACGGCAACCAAAACAAACAAAGCTGCTTTCGGTGACCGCCTTTTCAGACCAAACATGTCAATAATGTCTGCACGTAGCAATTTGAACAGAAATCTTCATTTAGCTCGCGGCGCTGGCTCCGGAGCGGACTCAAATTGGTGGTTCTGTCTCTCGTAAGTAGCACATGACAAAGTGCGGAGCGTCTTTATCAATGACAGGTCCCCAGAGTCGAGTCAATCAATGCCAAAGGGAAATACAAGTCTCCAAACAGCCCTGAGATCAAATGGAATACAGGGGGGAAAGGAATGGTATTGTTTCTCAATCACAGGTGTCAGGACCCGTATACATGTAAGAGCGCACTTCAGAGGAGATGTACAAGGAAGAATGAAGTACTGTAATGTTGTTTTCTTGACACACTTTTGCAAAATAAAGCGCGCACTTGCAGCTATACTGAAGAGGATGGGAAACGATGAATAACATGTGTCTGTTAAGGCTGTCAAAAGTATAAAAAAATCTAATACTAATAGATACTAAAATCTAGCCAGGCTCAATTTCATTTCTCTTCAGCAACTAGATCAGGAATCAGAATACAAAGACGGGTCGCAAAAACCTCAGAAGTACAAGTTCAGGCATCAGCCAATCAGCAAAGAGCCATATATTCTGTGTTGTCAACGATTCCCGAGACTGAGGATTTAAAGTTGGAACAAAGAGAATGTTTGGTGAATTATATCAAGGAGAAAGACACTATTGCCCTTCTTCCTACGGGATTTGGGAAAAGCTTAATATACCAGTTAGTCCAATTAGTGACGCATTACATATGTCATGACCAAATAGCAGCGATTGGTTAAATGATAAAAAGCACCCGCCTACCGTCGAGCGAAGAATCCTAGCACTGCGAGGTCAGATGGTTTCTACGAAGTGAAACCAGCATCAAAACTAAATACCGTATTTTTCAAACTATATAGCGCGTCGGATTGTAAGGCGCAATATCAGTCATGTTGAATTCTCCTGTCTATTTTCATACATAAGCATTAGCTGAAACAAAACAGCCAGATAAGTCAAACTTTATTCAACTCATTCACAATAACTCAGCCCAGGCCCAAGAATCCACGATCCATTAGCAGATCATGGCGTAACTCGACCAGCGTTTACTCCTTGTCTTCGTGAATGTGTATTACTCCTGACTACAGTAGCTGTAATGCTCCGACAATTCCATGAAGTTTACCAAAGTCATACAAAAAACATTTTGACAGATTTTTGAGTGTCGTGTACCCAGTGTTGGGAAGGTTACTTTTAAAATGTATTCCCCTACAGATTACAGATTATATACCCCAAAATGTAGTTGTAACGTAATCCATTAAATTACTTAAACTGAGTAACGTAATCTGAATACTTTGGATTACTTGATTTTCTGTAGAAGAACAAAGACTAGGAAATCGTAACATACGAAGTTTTGTCTGTTAAAAGACAATAAAAAGCCCAGACTTTACTTAACCATATTAAAAATATTATTGATAAAAGAGGAGGAGACACGGTCCACACAGCATGATTTAGTCCTGTTAAATCCTGTTTTAGACCTGTTTTAGACCTGGATTAGACCTGGTTTAGACCTGGTTTAGACCTGGTTTAGACCTGGTTTAGACCTGGTTTAGACCTGGTTTAGACCTGGTTTAGACCTGGTTCAGACCTGGTTCAGACCTGGTTCATTCTTGGTTTAGACCTGGTTCATTCTTGGTTTAGACCTGGTTTAGTCCTGGTTTAGACCTGGTTTTAGTCCTGGTTTAGCCCAAAATGTGAAAACAGGAAAATACTACCAAGTAATCCATTTATTCTAACGAAGTAACTGTAATCCAATTACCACTCATTGAAACAGTAACTGTAACTGAATACAGTTACTCATAATTTGTACTCTGATTACGTAACTCCGGTACATGTAATCTGTTACTCCCCAACACTGCGTGTACCACATAAAATCGGTTCGAGGTCAGTAAGCAGAACCAGAATTAATACATAAGGCATAGATTTTTGAGAAAAGTAAAAGATTTTAAGTGTGCCTTATAGTCCAAAAAATACAGTACTCATTTGCGCAATTATTGAAACTAAACAAAGTCACATTCACAGGACAGAAATGAACCTTTACTGAATAGCTTTTGAACAATCATTTTCACTGTTTGCTTGCGTTTCAGCACTGTCCTTCAGGAGAGAGAACTCTCTGAAGCTCTCAACATACCTGTGTTTCAATACGACGATTTAATGCTGAAAACTCACATTCTATTGCTTAAATAAAGGCTGTTTTTGTGCATTCTTCATTCACTCCACACTCGGTAAAGGTAAGATGCTGTATGTACTGTATGACGAGACATTTGTTGTAGTTTTCAGATTTAAAGCTCATCTTTTGAATGGAGAGTTTCGCTCGTTGTCAAGCTGGAAGTGCTGACGTCTCAGTGAGGACAGGACAGTGAAAAGACTTCGCTTCTCAAGGAGTTGAACTAAGTTTGATTTTTAGCGGTATGAGTCCAGTTTGTTGCCTCTTTGTTGCCTCATGTTGCCAACTTGCGTTCTCCTCTCGAGTATTTTTAAACTTCTGGTTCCATGGACTCGTTTGGAGTTCCAAAATAAAAGCACGGACTTCAAAATTAAACTATATGCACTAAAATGAACTAAAGACAGAACACCGTAGTAGCCACAGCTGACAGAAGTGAGTCACGCACACTCCACTTTCAAACTACACAATGTGGATGAAGTGTCTTGCCTAAGGACACAAATTATGTTTTTCTGGAACCTTGTTTCACCTCGCTGTGGCTCCTTGAATTCCCATCAGTCTGACGAGATCAAGCTCTGATGATCCGTTATGGCCAAAAATAGAAAGCGTAGTAAGTATCGAGTCTATTCCTTAATATCGAAACTGAGTTTGAAATTTTAGTAACGTGACAAAACTACTGTTTGCCATTTTGAATATAAAATTTGGTCTCTGGTGATTCATTTAACACAGTATTTTTGTATCGTTGCATCAAGTCCACGACATCCTTACTGACTTAAATTCCACATTGGAGATCATTAGCACCGGCCTTAACATCTACTACACTCACGAGAAGAGAAGCACTAGCCCAAAGACTCATGTAATATTGAATAGCCCACACAGAATTATGAAAAATGATCCTCGGACTTTTAACAAGCAGAATTATGAAATGAATTGCTCTGTACCAAGTTTTCATTTTTCCACGTATTTGAGGAAAATGTGTCTTGCCCCAGTAATGATATGTTTTATAAGCACCTCTTGAGCCGTAGAAACTGCACCCAATCCGTAATGAATCAAACAGAAAGGCAAAGACAAGGTATAAAAATAAGTTTCAATTGAATAAAGTAAAATACAGAAAATAATAAGTGATAATAAAGTGACCTTAAACAAACTAGACTAAATTAGTAAAACAAATTAAATAGTGCTCCCCCCCTTTGTTCGGCATGAATGGTCTCTGCCAAAGGTCCTCCGTCCTCAAACAAACTAAGAAAAACAGAACAAGTGTAAATGATAATTCAGACTTACTTAACTAAAACGTGCGCACCCAAATTAGAATATAAGTCCAAATAAAGCAGGGCGTCAAACTCATTTTGGTCCGGGGGCCATATCCAACCTACTTTGATCCCAAACTCCCAAAGATCAGAAAACTCAAGGCATATATAAACCAAAAATAGCAACAAGTTCAAATATTTGTGCAGAGAAATGCAAATCTATTACAGAAATCTTTTTAACTGATGAACTCTTTCTTTTACAAAATATTATAATATTATGAACAACCTGAAACTTTAAGAAAAATGCAATTTCAACACAATGTTCTAACATTAACTTGTATGCAAATAAGTAAATTTTTCTTGAAAAATCCTGCACTCGGCGTCCACTTTTCTCATTTTTGACATTTTGTTGATGAGGGTGTCACGGTCAACAGTCAAAACGATCGTCCTTTAAGAGCGTTTGGAAAGAGGCAAGTCTTCATTTGTGCTGCTCTGGTGGGAGGGGCCACGGGTAGAGGTGCTGCAGACGTTGTGGCACAGAAAATTACCAATATTTTAATAGAAAATATAATAAACATATTTTAGTAGAAAATCAGCCGAGGGCCAGATTAAAGGTCTTGGAGGGCCGGATCTGGCCGTATGTTTAACACCCCTGAAATAAAGGAATTAATATAAACTATGTGTGCTGTAATTAACTTTAAATTAAATTAAATTAAATAATACTAACATAACAGTCACATAGCAATGGATTGTCCGATAATCAGGAAGTGCGTCGTTAACATGGTAGTTGTTGTTAACTTTATCGTGACAGCAAAACGCCGCTCTGGTTTCTGAAAGTTACAAAATGCGCTTACAAACTCTTTGCGCTTATAAACTCTTTCATGTTTTTAAAGAAAGTAAAAATCAGACACTACGATTTAACTACGACTTCGAGATCGTCAGCGTCGGGTTTAGGATCTACTACAAATGCGAGAAGAGCTAACTAGCCCAAAGACTCATGTAATATGGAAGAGCTCAGACAGAATTATGAAAATGATCTTGGGACAGTGATCTCGACGTGAAGAAGAGATTGAACACGCTGATTGGGCTGTCTGTCCCCGGTGGGAGCGGCTCTCTCTTTTCGGACAGCTCCGTAAAGCCCATTTCCTCCTCTCATTTTGAAATAATGACTGACCGCTGAATTATTCATGTCTCCGATTGGACCAAAAAGGGCAGTGGACAAGGTTGAAGCCCTGCCTCCACAACCAATGGAGATAAAGGTTAGCCCATGAATTAGAATCCAAATAATGAAATGGCCATTAGCATTCAAATTGTATTGTGCGTTGGGGAATGCAAGCGTCAAATAGCATCAAAAATGTAATACCAAACATAGTAACAAACATTGCTAATGGAAGATTTATAATAATTACATTTTATTTTTTATTTTTTTCCATGAATGTGAACAAAATGTGTCTTGCCCAAGTACGTAAGTGTTGGATTAGCCACGCCTGAGATCAAAATACATCCTCTAAACCAGTGTTTCCCAAACTGTTTTTTTTCTGGGGACCCATATTTTAAAAGGGATGTAACAATAACCGAAATATCCTGATATTGTATCATCCAGATTCTCACAATAATATCGTGGACCATCACAATATATATCGAATTGCAAGTCTCTTCGCTTAAATTAAGAGTTATGGTGCAGCAATAGCTAAAAAAGACAGAGGGAACTACATAGACCATGATCCTTTGCTTCATTTCAGTGCAGACTACAAGAAGAAATAACAGTTCTAAACACTCTGAAGTCTTAGTTCTTTGGATTAAGTCTTATCAAGGCATTTCAAGAGGAAAAAGTAGCATATTCACAGTTTTGTTGGCTCCACAAAATATTGCAATAAATATACCGAGAGATGTATATCGTGAAAATATCGTACAGAGAGATTTGAATATTGTTACATTCGTAATCGTGAGCCTCTCCACCATATCGTGATCTTTCCCGCAATATCACAATAAATATTGAGGTGAGGTTCATACCGTGACGATAATGTATCATGAGACTTGGATATCGTTCCACCCCTAGTCAATAGACATTATTTTTAAATTACAAAATACATTTATTGAACATTAATGAGGATATTTTATTGTTGACTGAGTGATCGTGTCTCTCTGAACAATTGGTATTACCATGTTTTTCGGACTATAAGGCGCATTAAGTGAAACAAACGGACGAGACTTGAGACTTTTTTATTTCCTATGAGGAGAACTCAAATATACATTGAGTAATAATGTGTTTAATGCAGCATTGGGCACATTTGTTTAAGTTTTACAGAAAGAAACTTAAAACCACATGGCTTATTTGCGTAAACTATAAGCGATAAAAAGTCAGCTCGCTCCTTGTGCGCTGATGCGGTCAGCTTTTGTCAGACTAAAGAACATGACTCAGTGGAATATATGTGAAAAAGGTTCGAGGTCAGTAAGAACAACCAGAATTAATACATAAGGCGCACCAGATTATAAGGTGCACTGTTGATTTTTCAGAAAATTAAGAGATTTTAAGTGCGCCTTATAGTATGAAAAATATGGTATTCAAGTTTTAAGCAAGGAACGAGGAAAAACAGTAGTCAGTGTTTATTGCAGACCTACATGCAGATTGTGACAAGGTGACCCAAGAAAAAAATCTCTTGCGACCCACTTAAGAGTCGTGACCCAGTCTTTGGGAAACAGCGCTCTAAAGTGTGTGTTTTATTGTCCGTGAATAAGGAAGTAAGTTGTTAGCATGCTTGTTGTTGTTAAGTTTACTGTGACGGTAAAGCTCTTATAGGTCCTATATTACACAAAATTGATTCTTGTGAGCTTCGAGCCATGTTATAATATTGTTCCTCTTCAAAAACAAACCTGGAGTTGTGTTTTGTTTCATTCACACATGTCTGTCAACATTCCCAAAGCTCAAAATACTTAGTTCCACCTTGTGATGTCATGTAGAGGTAGTTTTCAAGTTAACAGCTACCTTTTACCTTTTGTTCAGTAGAGATTGTCTATAGGCTTTATTCACGCTTACGTCACAAACCAGGATGACGTTTGGAAAGCTGCGATTGCATCTTATGGAGGGCTCTGTTCTAGGAAAAAACGAGAATAAAGTTCCAGTTTTCTTCATCTACACGTCGTTGTAGTGTTCTGTTATGTCTGGCTAATCAACAATTACAACCACACCTCAGTTTTCATGATTTCCCCGCTGACACACAACTCTGAGCACACTGGGTACATGCAATTAGAAGAGATGAGAGATGATTTTACCGCTGATGACTTTTACTTCAGTGGGTTTTATCACAGTCGGTAAGCGAGGCCAGTGTCGGGAACTACACCGGAAGTTGTAATCGCATGTTTCTGATGTTTAGTTAGTTTTTTTAGTTTAGTTGAAAGACAAACAAGCTTCATGTAAGGAGTATGACTTTGTTATTTCCTAAAATTACGTTAAGGAATGTTAGACTATTTGTTGTTGCTAAATTTAAGTCACCACAGTACACTTTTATGCCTACAGTTGTTGCCTGACCATGTATTGATCACTCTGTTTGACGTGAGCCTCACACCTGTTGTCCAGCCAGTCTGGCGCCACCTAGTGCCTCCGCTCAATTTCATTTCTCTCCAGCGACTAGGTCAGAAATCAAAATACACTAGACGGTTCGCAAAAACCCCGGAAGTGCAAGTTCGGGCACCAGCCAATCAGCGAAGAGTCACATATTCAGTGTTGTCAAGGATTCCCGAGATCGAGGATTTAAAGCCGGAACAAAGAGAATGTTTGGTGAATTTCATCAAGGGGAAAGACGTTATTGCCCTTCTTCCTACGGGATTTGGGAAAAGCTTAATATACCAGTTAGCCCCATAAGCGGCGCATTACATACATCACGACCAAATAGCAGCGATTTCTACGAAGTGAAACCGGCTGATGAATCAGGCTACCTGTTGTCCACGGCAGTGTATAAAAACTGCAACCAGAAACTCATGATATCAGTTTCCAAACGTCTCCCTGGTTTGTGACGTAAGCGTGAATAGAGCCCATTTCCAGAGCTGAAATCATCCAAATGATTCTAGTGAAGGTGTGTGGAGTTTAGAAACACAGTGGAGCACATGGTGTTAACACAATGGTTTCAACTTGAGAAACAACGTAGTTTAAATATGCAGGTTTGTGTGTTAAACATGTGTGAATGAAACAAAACTCAAATCCAGGTCTGTTTGTCATGAGGAAACAACATTAAAACATAGATCAGAAAATAGCGTAATACTGTATGGACCATTCTCTAAGCGTAGTCTCTTTCTCTTTCCCTCTCTTTCTTTGCCACTCTCTCCCTCTCTCTCTGCCCTTGAGGTAGGATTTTCTTGCAGAGTGTAGCTCAGTCACGGCACCAAACACAGAGGCCAAGGACTCTACGGTATTAGACATGGGCAGGAGCTTTTGGTTGGACGAGCACAGGGCACTTGTTGCATTAGTTTACATTAAAACTGTGATAAAGATCATTTTCTAGTTTCCTTACGGGCAAATTTTACACTGTTTTGCATTCAAATATGATGAAGAAATATCCACAAATAGCGATAAAGCGCGCCCATGTATTGATCATTTATATATAATGATAATCTTAAACTCGGTTACTCAAGTTAGACTATATTCTGAGCTTTATCTGATCCGAAGAACTGATTTATCTGGATCTACAACAGGTGAGCTGGTTTGTGCTGTTAAAAAAGTCTCTCGCACATAAAATTACAATCACAAGTCAGCTAGTAACCAACAGTATTTCAGTCACTCTCACCTTTTTGCTGAAAATCAAACTCCTAAACAGGACCATGAACTCTCGTATTGATCACAGGCTCCAGAAATGTGCCGTTTGAATCCATTTTGTATTTTTTTTTCTTGCGTTTTGTTTTCTATCTCTAGGTTTTGGCACTGGAGACACAGGTTCAGATGTGATTGTACTAGGTCTGTAGACCTTTCGTCGATTTTAGTCAACCAAAGTGTGTATTAGTCGATTCATAATTTTATTTCGATAATAATAACAATACATAACCCTTGTATCGAGCTTTTCAAGACACTTTACATGAAGAGACAAACAAAGGCAAACAAAAGAAATAAGAAAGTTTATGAAAGGTGGTTTTAAAGAGATGATTTTCAGGATTTTTTTAAACATAGTCCTGATTGGGAGAGACATGAAGTTGGCGGAGGTTAGATTATAAGAGCTTTTATGAAACAAAAGCAGAAAGGAGAAGTAGAGGGTGTCGCTGATATGTTTTGGTATCTACATATATATAAAAGGACTCATGATTGAAGTTGAATCTGTCTTTGTTTCTGCATAAATAGTTGTTTTTGCATGAACTCCTACAGGTGTAACCTCATCAGTGCAGTTTGGGTCAGATACATAAACATACAGAATAGTTTGGGAGCTTTTGCCACGCCATCTTTTAGTCGATTAATCATCTTTTTTTTTTTACTGTAAGACTGCATACTGCATACTGTCCCACTGAAACAATATATATTTTTATAATATCTTGTAAACACATTATTCAACTCCACAGTGGACACTTGGAGTCTATATAGTCCATTGTATAACTCCACTCTCTCCATACAGCTGCTTTTACACACTCTGGATATGTACGCATTAACACTATATGAAGTGTTGCTTTTGGAAAGGCTCCAGAGCGTTGCCTTGCGTTTGGCTGTGCGTTTTTATCTCCTTTGTCCAGTAAAAACACGTAAGAGCTGTGTTTATGACTGTGACTCTGTAATACAGCCACACTACAGCCCCACAGTGTCAAATCATGAGAGCAAAAAGGCCTTTCACGGCTAATTATTATTGATCTGAAAACAGCATGATTCGGACTGGAAACAACACGCGACAACAGAGATATTAGAAAATGATTTACACTATGCAGAATGGATTGTGGAATTGACTTTTTGGAGTTGGTCGTCTTGTTAATGTCTTTACATCATCCAAACTATACTTGTAATAATTAAATAATTGTTTTGCTGGTGCTGCCGCCTAGTGCCTCCGCTCGAATTTCATTTCTCTCCAGCGACTAGGTCAGGAATCGGAATACACTAGACAGTTTAAAAGAACCCCAGAAGTTGTAAATCGTGCACTGGCCAATCAGCAAAGAGCTGTGAAACCATGACATCAAACTCAAGCGCCTGTCAAACAAAGCGGTCGAGATGGATGTAGACGAAGCCAGACATTCTGTGTTGGCAATAGAGGTGTAACGATATCCAAGTGTCATGATACGATATCGTCACAGTATGAACCTCACGGTACGATATTTATTGCGATATCGTGGGAAAGCTCACGATATGGTGGGGAGGCTCATGTTTAGGGATGTAACAATATCCAAATGTCTCTGTACGATATATTCATGATATACATCTCACAGTACGATATTTATTCAGATATTTTGTGGAGGCTAAACAGCTAAAACTGTTAATATGCTGCTTTTTCCTCTTAAAATGTCGTGACAAGACTTAATCCAAAGAACTAAGACTTAAAAGTGCTTAGAACTGTTATTTCTTCTTGTAGTCTGCACTGAAATGGAGCAAAGGATCATGGTCTATGTAGTCTATAACTCTTAATTTAAGCAGAAAGACTTGTAATTCAATATATTGTGATGGTCCTCGATATTATTGTGAGAACTTTGACAATATCATGATATTTTGGTTATTGTTACATCCCTAGTTGGCAACGATTCCCAAGATCAAGGATTTAAAGCCAGAACAAAGAGAATGTTTGGTGAATTTTATCAAGGGGAAAGACATTATTGCCCTTCTTCCTACGGGATTTGGGAAAAGTTTAATATACCAGTTAGCCCTGTTAGTGGCACATTACATACGTCATGACCAAATAGCAGCAGTTGGTTAAATTAAAAATCCTAATGCTTTCTACGAAGTGAAACAAAGTGAATCAGGATACCGTTTACCACCCATCATTGTAAACTTTACTCCCTGGTGAAGTGGCGCTCTCTTCTCACCTGCAGACAAACCCACTGGTTATTGTTCATTTACAAAACTTTAATCAGTAAAACTCCGTCCTACCTCAACTCACTACTGCACATCCACAGCTCCAGACATGATCCTGGTCGTTCCTAAAGCTCACACAGCTTTGGGCCACTTCTTCATTTCACTTCTCTGCAGCAAGTGACTCGAACCACCTTCAACAGACCTTAAAACCTAGTTCGTTTTTTTGCCTCTGTCGACTTTTAAAAACTCCATCCACAGTGTTTTACAGGATCATTGCACATGCTTTTAAAACTTTTATCTTTTATATCTGTTGTATCCAGCGCTTTTTAGCTGCAGATCCGGATGGCTGCCTGCCTACGTTGGGTTAACTCCACAAACCCCTCCCCTACTCTGTTTCTAGTCCTGTGAAATGTTTGGACTGTGTGTTTTGACTATGTGCTGATATGCGGAGGTGTTATTTTTTGTGTGTACTCCCTCAAACCATGTACTGATATCAGAGCATGGTCTGGGGCGGTTCTTTTTTTTTTTTTTTTTTTTTTTTTTCTCCTCCCCCTATCCTCATGTTATGCTGCAGTGTTTATTCTCTACTATCTGCTACCTGTCTCCTGGTCCGGTCCATGTTAACATCCCGAATTTCGGACTTTCGGTCATCGCGCAATGCATACTGGGAAGGATCCTCTGAAAAAGTGAGCATCAAATCGCCATGTTTGTTTTCCCAGTGGGATGCCTTTACTGTCAAAGCCGATCTTTTCTAGTCTTTTGAACCATATCGCTTTTGTTTCTGGTTCTGATATTGTCATATTTTAGTTAGGAAATTCAGACATGGTAGTTGTGTGGTTGTTGGACGTCCTAACAGCAGAAAACGGCTCAAGAAATGGGCTTCAGAAGTGGGCGAATGCCATAACTGCAAAAGGGAATCAGATCTGTGTGACTGCAAACCTCTTTCCCTTCCCAACGGAACTGAAAAATAGTGAAAGGCGAACGCAATGGGCAGTATTGATACACAGGAAGGATGAAAAAGGAAACGTCTGACTGCCTAAGAAATCATCCTGAGTTTGCAGCGAACATTTTGTATGTGGAGCGCCATCAAAGCAAAATCCCGTTTGTTAAGCGAGACCTGAAAAGATCGACTTTGACAATAGACACATCAAGAATCTCGGTCTTCTGGTCATTGCGCAATGCATACTGGGAAAGGATTCCCAGAAAAAGTGAACATCAAACCACCATGTTTGATTTCCCAGTGGGATGCGTCTATTGACAAAGCCGATTTTTTCAAGTCTTTTGAACCATATCGCTTTTGTTTCTGGTTCTGATATTGTCATATTTTAGTTTTGGGATTCGGACATCGTTAATTGTGTGGTTGTTGGACGTCCTAACAGTGGAAAACGGCTCGAGAAATGGGCTTCGGAAGTGGGTGAACTCCATAACTGCAAAAGATCTGTGTGACTGCAAACCTTTGTTCAAACTGTTTCCCTTCCCAACAGAATTGAAAAATAGTGAAAAGCGAAGGCGATGGGCAGGATTGATACACGAAAAAGGTAAACTTTGGCTGTGTAAGAAATCATCCTGAGTTTGCAATGAACATTTTGTATGTGGCGCGCCATCAAAGCAAAATCCCATTTGTTAAGCGAGATGTGAAAAGATCGGCTTTGACAATAGACACATACTGCTGGGAAATCAAACATGGCGGTTTGATGCTTACTTTTTCGGAGGATCCTTCCCAGTATGCATTGCGTGCGATAACCAGAAGTCCGAAATTCTGGATGCATGTTCATTGTAATGTACAGACGGGGGGAGAGGTCCAATTTTGATTTCTTTGTATGTACATGTACAAGTGAAGAGAAATGACAATAAACGCTCTTATTCATTCATTCATTTAATCTGCAAATGTTTCACTGTCTCAAGTTTCTATCCACTGTTTCATGTTATGATGTGTGAGTGTGTTCTGCTTGTGCTGTTTTATACTGACATTTGGCCAGGTCGTCATTGCAAATGAGAAGGTGTTTTCAACAGACTTACCTGGTAAACTATTGAATAAATAAATAAACACAGTTCCCTCAACAAAAGCATACCTGGAGTTCTGTTTCACTTCATTCACGCTTGTGTAATCTTGTTTACCAGACATGTTCTCAGCATGTTTTTAGCTTTTTACAAAATTTTTCCTTTTTTTGTGTGTGTTCAGTGTTTGTTTTTGGTTTTTTTTTCCTGCAGACAAACATTCTCTGACAATTTATGAGCTCGCACACTCAGAAGAATCCATGTTGACAGGGCCCTGCTGTTGTGATTGGACCAGTCACCAGTTTAGGTTTTGTCTTCACACTTTCACACTTCACTCTTCATCCTTTATTTTTTATTCTTTACTCTTTATTTGGGTCCTCCCTGCATGTTTGCTGGTCTTCCTGACCTATGACACTCACATAAAGAGTAGGAATGTAACGATACCCAAATCTCACGGTACGATATTGATTGCAAAATTTTGGAGACAGAATTGTAGATAGGTTACATTTTGCTTTTACAATGCCTTTACAAGACTTTGGAGTGAATTGATACTGTCATAATAGTGGCAATTAAAATATAAAAACATGTTTCTTCATAGTGTCTGAGCTGAAATGAAGTTCCTTTTAGCTGTTGCTGCTATAAAACAATGCATTTAAGGAAAGGAACTTGTAATTTGATCAATTATGACAGCTCTCGATATTATTTTGAGACTTTTGACGGTGCGAGATCACAATATTTCGATTATTGTTTCATCCCTAATAAAGAGCAGAACTGAGATCACATGAGTAAACATTAAAAAAGTCCTGCTCAGGTCTAGGACAGTGGGTAAAACACACTTCCAACACAATTAGTTTTATTATTTTGGAGCACAGTGGCAGCTCTGCACAGCTCTGAAGACGAACTCTTTTCTTGAAATGTTAAGGAATTCTCAGTTAATGGTAAGACGGCAGAAAATATGACAAAAAGCAATCAAAATTTACTGAAATCGTAAAGGACGACGCCCAAAATGCTGTTGCTTAGTCTCCAGTTACATAGCTACTAGATTAGACAAATGACATCCGCCTGAACACTGATGCAGGCAAAGTCTCAGTCTTGATCCTGTTAGATCTGAGTGCTGCTTTTGACACTGTCGATCATGGGATCCTCTTACAGAGACTAGAGGACTGGGTGGGCATCTCTGGTACTGTACTAAACTGGTTCAAGTCCTATCTAGAAGACAGGAAGTATTTTGTTGAAATTGGAAACTGTGTCTCAGATCACATGGCCCTGACCTGTGGGGTGCCTCAGGGGTCAATCCTGGGCCCCCTGTTGTTCAATCTCTACATGCTGCCATTAGGCCAGTTAATAAGCAGCAATAATGTGTCCTACCACAATTATGCAGACGACACTCAGATCTACGTCTCTCTGGCAGCAGGAGACTATGGACCAGTGGAGTCACTTGGTCACTGCATCCAACAGATCAGTGTGTGGATGCAAAACAACTTTCTCCAGCTAAACTCTGACAAGACTGAAGTCATAGTGTTTGGTCCACAGAAACAAAGGGACAGTGTCAGCAGTCACCTCCAGTCTCTCTCTCTAAAACCTTCAAATCAGGCAAGAAATCTAGGGGTAATAATGGACTCAGACTTGAACTTTAACAGCCACATCAAATCAATAACATCTGCAGCCTTTTACCATCTAAAAAACATAGCAAAAATCAAAGGTTTACTGTCTAAAGCAGACTTGGAGAAACTTATCCATGCGTTTGTCTCCAGTAGGTTAGATACTGTAATGGTCTGCTCACTGGTCTCTCCAAACGAGCTGTGAGACGCTGCAGAACATCCAGAACGCTGCAGCTCGGGTCCTGACTCGAACTAGGAAGTACGAGCACATAAAGTCCTGTGCTCAGGTCTCTGCACTGGCTTCCTGTGCCTCAGAGAATAGACTTTAAAGCAGCTCTGCTTGTGTACAAGTCTCTCCATGGCCGAGCACCAAAGTACATCTGTGACATGTTAGTGTCATATGAACCATCTCGCACTCTGAGGAGCTCAGGGACCGGCCTCCTGCTGGTGCCCAGAGTCAGGACTAAACAAGGGGAGTCAGCGTTTCAGGTTCATGCAGCTAAAACCTGGAACAGTCTGAACATGTGAGACAGACTCTTCTGTGACGCTGTTTAAATCCAGGCTCAAAACATTTCTGTTTAACTGTGCATATAACTGAAAGGTTTTCATTCCGCACTCTTCTCTCCAATTTATGTCTCTCTTTAATTTTAATCTTCATGATTATTTATGTTTTGTTTTGTTTTTATTATGATTTTAATGTATTTCTTATTCTGTAAAGCACTTTGAATTACTTTGTGTACGAATTGTGCTATACAAATAAACTTGCCTTGCCTTGCCTTAGATTCCAATCCACCACAAGAGGAAGTTTTGGTGGAGATAATAGAAGCGAGTTAGACTAAGGAGTGAATGAATAATGACTGGAAATGAAAATCGACTCTGAGTGTCCGCAAAGGCTGGTGCTTTTTTATTACCGGTATATTACTAGGGGAACAGAGAGAGGAGAGAAGAGACTGTGGGGAGATTGGGTTTAAAATGTGAGGCTCAAATCACAGTGTTAATAAAACGAGATTTAGAGAATAGAACGCTCGCCAAATCCAAAATATGAAACAGGACGGAGAAATACACTACGTCTAGATAACTTCACTTGCATAAAATAAAATACAATACAATAAAATAAAAAATAAAACAGTCATATGCATATTTAAAGGTGTACTATGCAACTTTCTGGTCTTGTCTCCACGGAGATAGATAGGTTTAATGCTATATCCTTGGCAAAGCAATAAAAGGATGCCTAACATTCACCAGAAAAGTGACATAGTACAGCTTTAATTGATATTTAACTGCATAATTATGTACTAACATTAATCGAGTTGAAGGCCTCAAATGAAACTAAAATAGACTAAAATTAAAGCTTTTTTATGTTCATTTTGGTTGTTTTATTGCACTGAAAATGTTTAAACGTGCCTCCTTAAAGGGACAGGGTGGAATTTTGGATATAGAGCCTAATTTCCTAGTGAGCCAGAGTGTTGGAGACGTGTGGAGACATTTTTTTAAAATATTCCATCCAGTTCGTTGTATTTGCAGAGGTCGCTGCTGCTAGGCTAGTGCATGTCAATGGCCATAGTTATCCTGCCACTAAAAACAGTCTTACTCACTCCACAAAACACCCGAAGCAAAACTATTATTATGCCAGACTGTCCATGTGAATGTCTGTGTCGATAGAATAATTTTAGAAGTAAAACCAACTTTGCATTTGAAGGATTTATGTCTGAGCAGCAGCAGCGAGTTCCTGATAGAAAGTTCGGCAGCGGCGGACTGATATATGAGAAAATAGTCCCTCAACATGCAACAGTTCATGAGACGCAACTTTAGTTTTATTTCAAACATTATTCTGTCTACACAGACATTTACATCGACAGTCTGGTGTAAGACTGTCCTCCAACACTCTGGCTCACTAGGAAATGAGGTCCCCTTTAAGAGTAAAATAGTCTCAAGTATGGTTTAAGAAAGGGGTATTCTGCAAAATGTTTTAACGTTGCTTCTTCGTTAAATCCATGCCGGAACAGCGATCTCTCCTGGGCCCGATTCGAACCCTCTTTATGTTTGGCTGTAAGGTTGCTTCTCCCACAAGCCTACGTCATCCGAGCTCCCACACGACCATTTATCATAATTCCAAGATTATAGAGAAAAAAATCCCGCACCTTACGCTCTTACTTGCAAATTGTGAGATTTATTAGGACAAACCGTGCAACATTTCAGCATGAGACCTTCATCAAGCAAACCTAACGTAATTCCAAGCTTAAAAAAAAACACACTGTAACTTCACAAACCTGATGCGATGTGCAGTAGTTTCATGAGCAGGATGTGAGCTGATTGTAATGTGATTGTAACGCTCTGACGGGGGAGTGACTTATCGCGGAGAGCAAAGGGAGAACTCAAAAAACAAAGCTGAAATACCTCCTCTTTAACTTCTCCAGTGTCGCTTTAAAACAGACGAACAGGACTTGACGGGAAAACGCTTCTTTCTAAACAATAAGCCGGGCTCATTTTCACTTGAAGAGGGCCATAGTTAAACATATCTGAGCTTAATTAAATCAGACTTAGTCCAAAGGCTAAATGAAGTAATATCCTTCTTTATGTACATGTGGCGCTGACGGCTCCCTTTGACCTGATAAATTAACATTTCATCAAATAACTCATAAGCACTCTGCCCCGAGGTCCACCGGGCGACCTTGGAAATCCATTTCTATTTGTGGACTAAATGAGCTGACCTATACACCGAGCGAGCACAGAGAGGCCTAATGCTAACGATATTATCCACTATACACTACACACTATACACTACACACTATACTCTCTGACCAGCTACAGATAACAGCATTGTTTTCTTAGTCAGGTTCACAAAAGCAGAAAAAAATCTATGGAAAAATGAATAAAATGCATCAGGGTTGTTAAAATTATCAAAAATCAGATACTAATCGGTAACTTGAGCAGGTACTGATTCCAAAAAAGTCACATTCACACGACAGAAATACATTTTAAAGTAGCACAGTTACTTTTTACGTTAACTTCACTACATTTTAGAGGAGGTATCTGTACTTTCTACTCTACTTTTTACTCTTTAAGTACATTTTCAAACTGGTGCTTTAATACTTTTATTTAAGAAGATGTTTTAAGTGATACTTTGACTTTTATTTGAATATTTTTGTTGCTCCAGTATCTGCACTATATAACTTTTTGGTTGGGGGTTTGTCACCTGCTTGTTTCTACGGATATGCCATTGTTTTGCCTGAAATGTTCCACAGTATGACATTAAACAGCTCTACTTTACATTTGGTTACAGTTACAGGTGGTTTTATAGCTCAAGAATACCTAGATCATACATATATCAACATAGATCTGAGATGTAACTTGGGCCCTATCCATACTAGTATGTATTCGAGTCAGTTTCGTTGTGGATGCAGTGTCCGTCTGCACTAATCTGATGGAAAACGGCTTCAGAGACTCCCATGAATTCATCTGAGTACGGATCTGATCCAGCATTGTGTGGACACCTGAAAACATTGACACATTGACATTTTTGGACCACGTCACTATGACTTGCACCTTCCTGAATCACTGAGTTTGTGAGATCGGTCATGTGACGCTATTGCGGAAAACAGTTCAAACAAACCATAGACAAACCAGAAACAGCATAGCTAGAACTACTTGCTCGTAGGCCATGGAAAATGAGGAACAAACTTGGATGTCTCATCTTCCTCGGCTCGAAATCGGCTGCTGGAACTTCAGACCCAGTGCTCCACTTATTTCTTTTTACTGCCCACGTGACGACATGACACTGGCCTCATCATGTGACTAGTGTTTCAGACTGCTTCGCGTTACTGCGTGGATAGGGAAGGCTTTGATTGCGGACACAGAAACAACGTCTGGACACAAATATTTTCCAATATGGTGATTCGGTGATACAGTGATTCGCTTCAGTGTAAACATAACCTTAGTCTGGTTTGGTCTCCATGAAGATAGAAAGATTTAATATTATACTGTAGAACATTCTAGACTAAGCAATAACATCTCTGAGGAAAAGCATTTGATGGACCCTCCACCAGAAAAGTTACACAATGCAGCTTTTAAGTAACAAAACTGAGTACTTCTTCCACCACAGATTAAAAAGACACAAGATGTTAAAACTTGGTCATCAACACAACAAAAAAATTGGTCATCAAAATGATACAGACATGAGTTATTCTTCTTCCGTTTGACCTCGCTGTCCTTTCTTGTGTAAGTGTGTGCGTCCGTCTGCTGCTCCGCCCCCGTCACCCCTGACCTCCGACCTCCAGCAGGCGCCCGCCGGGACTCGTCTCCTGAAATAAGCCCGGGTCCCTCGCTCACATATGGACCGCGACAGACTGGTGGCCGATCGAATGATGATGCAACTTTCACATATTAACTTTTGTTCTTTCTGAATCACATGCATTGGAAAAAAATAAATAAATTTAGTTTTAGTAATTTTTAGAGTTACTAAAACTTTTGAGTCACAGTTAAAGCTGCACTGTGCAACTTTTCTGAAACAGAGTCCGTTATGACAAATATAGATGTTTTTATTGCTTACAAATGCTTCTGATCGTCTCCACGGAGATAAATAAGCTTAAGCAAATCAATAACATCACAGACAAGCAGAGCTCTAACCCAAAAAGTTACAGAGTGTACCTTTAATCATATTATTATGATACAGATTGCCAGATGGTCACATAATTATAGGTATTTTCAATAAACCGCACACTCATACACCAGTGTACACAGGCACTGGGGGCGAGGTGTGTTAAGTGTCTTGCCCAAGGACACAACGGCAGTATTCATCCGTGAGAGACAGAATGACATCGATCTGTGTAGAGAGCGAGGTTCGAACCAACAACTTTCAGACAGAAAGTGAACACCATCTTTCTTACAAACCCAGTGCAGATTCAGCACCTTGGACAGCGCCACATGTAGCTGTTTCTGATGGTTAAAAAAAAAAAGAGGATGCAGATCTCCAATTTATTTATAAAAAACAGTTAATCTCTAGTGTAGAACTAGAAACATTTACTTTAACAAGTATAAACAGGAGTGGTACAATGATAATACTCCCTACAACTGTACAACAACTCACCCTTATGTAACAGATAATACTCCCTACAACTGTACAAACACTCAGCCTTATGTAACAGATAATACTCCCTACAACTGTACAACAATTCACCCTTATGTAACAGATAATACTCCCTACAACTGTACAACAATTCACCCTTATTTAACTGATAATAATCCCTACAACTGTACAACTCATCCTTATGTCACAGATAATACTCCCTACAACTGAACAAAAGCTCAGCCTTATGTAACAGATAATACTCCCTACAACTGTACTATTCACCCTTATGTAACAGATAATACTCCCTACAACTGTACAACAATTCACCCTTATTTAACTGATAATAATCCCTACAACTGTACAACTCATCCTTATGTCACAGATAATACTCCCTACAACTGAACAAAAACTCAATCTTATGCAGCAGATAATACTCCCTACAACCGACCTCTTGTATAAAGCTGTGATTTTATATTTTATTACTAATATTTCTACTTTATTTTGACTTGTACATTTACATTTACATTCATATACTTATCTCTTATTTCACACCTGTCTCTTTTTTGCTACTTATTTAGAATTTATTATTTCCATGTATATATATTTTTGCTTTTTTATTATATTATATTGTGACGTGCGAGCTACTGTGTCCAAATAATAGCCCTTGTCGATCAATAAAGTTTGTCTAAGTTTAAGTCTTAAAGTCTAAGTCTAAAGTCTAAGTCTAAGTCCAATAGTCTCGTTTTCATTCGGAGACAATTACCGCCGCGTGGCCCCTCCCCCTTCCCCTCTGTTCCACCTGGTAATTGCACAATTACAAAGTCGTTATGCAATTACTGTGGCGGCCGCGGGTCTGTAATTTCATATGACAGTTTGGATAAAGACAGTAGCCGCGGCGTTCGTACAGTACGAGCCCTGCGCTGAAGCCTGGGAGACCCCTTTTCTCTCTCTCTAGATATATATATATATATATATGTACGGCATTATATTTGCGCACTAGAGGAAATTGCACAGTTGATCATTTCCTCTGTCGTTGTGTGGGGGGAGTGTGCCACGCTTTGAATTCGCGTTATTGTCTGTATTGTGTATGTGTGAATATGTATTATGGAGATGACAGATTGGATGTGTGAAAAGAAATGAATCGCTTGAATGTTTGAATGTGCACTAACGGCGTGAGTAGACATTTTTATTACGTAAATACTGGTCCTATAAACGCGTTACTGTTGTTATACTTCGGTGTGTTGATACTTTGAAGCTGGTGTCGTCAATATTCCCTGGGGGTGTGACGTTAACTGGAGGCTTTACTCTGTCTGAAGACAATCTGAGATCATTTTTACCCTCAAATAACATTATAGTCACAAACTAATTAGCGTTAGACAAGAGTTTTGACTTTTTTTTGGTTGAAATTCTTAAACGTATTGATCTCACTCTCCCTGAAATCAACTTAAATAAATCAGTTTTCTATTTTTTCTTGACTTAGACTTAATGATATTATTATAAATGATAATAATAAATTCTAAATAAGCAGCAAAAAAGAGCAAGAGACATGAGTGAAATAAAACATAATTATATAAATGTTAATGTACAAGTCAAAATAAAATAGAAAACTGTTATACGGTTGTAGGGAGTATTATCTGTTATATAACGGTGAGTTGTGTATAGTTGTAGGGAGTATTATCTGTTATATAAGGCTGAGTTGTGTAGTTGTAAGGAGTATTATTTTTTACATAAGGGTGAGTTGTTGTACAGTTGTAGGGAGTATTATCTGTTACATAAGGGTTAGTCATTGTACAGTTGTAGGGAGTATTATCTGTTACATAAGGTGAGTTATACAGTTGTAGGGAGTATTATCTGTTACATAAGGGTGAGTTGTTGTACAGTTGTAGGGAGTATTATCTGTTATATAAGGGTGAGTTGTGTATAGTTGTAGGGAGTATTATCTGTTATATAAGGGTGAGTTATACAGTTGTAGGGAGTATTATCTGTTACATAAGGCTGAGTTGTGTAGTTGTAAGGAGTATTATTTTTTACATAAGGGTGAGTTGTTGTACAGTTGTAGGGAGTATTATCTGTTACATACGAGTGAGTCCTTGTACAGTTGTAGGGAGTATTATCTGTTACATATGAGTGAGTCCTTGTACAGTTGTAGGGAGTATTATCTGTCCCTCTGTAGTCTCGTACAAACACGTTTTGATTCTGAGCACATATACAAATTCAATTTTGACAAATTCTAAAAACAAAATACAAAGTACAAATTGAACATTGGTGTTTGAATATGCTAGTACCGAATTAACTTTAGTGTTTTCCAAATTTAAGGAGAAGGAACTTTACATTTTCATCAAAGTAAAACCATAAAGGAAAGACAACACAAGCACAAGCTGCACACATGAGCGTATAGAGCGGGGGATAAGGGCCTGGCAGGTGAACAGGCTTGAATGAGTGAACCGAACAAAGCGCTAATCTTTTCCAGTCATTACTCGTCAAAACGCAGTGAAATCTGAAATAATACTACAGTAAATCAAGCCTGCTTTTTTCTCGGAGCGCTCTCTTTGTCTCATTCACCCACAATACACTTTACATCCACGCGCCGTATTTACATAAAGATAAATAAATAAATATACAACTCATCGGGCGCCACGGTAACAATAAACAATGTGCATTTGATGGCTATAGTTTTCATAATGTAGCGAGCCTTTGTGATTCCTGATTTGAATACATGAATATTTAGCGCAGTGTGGACGCAATGGTTTGTAAATAGATAATTTTTTGTTGTTGTTTTGTTATGATAATAGCGCAGGATAATTCCGTATAATTATTATTTTAAAGTGTCTTTGCTACTGTGAGCCTCAGTGCTTCTGCTTAGACTGGTTGAATCGCTTCTTTATGAACCTTTGTATGAAGAAAGGTGCACTGTGTAAATTTTCCAGAGGAGAGCCCATCACATGCTTGTCAGAGATTTTATTACTTTGCCTTTAATATTCCAGTGTATGGCATTAAACAAATTATCTCTCCATAGAGGGAAGCAGGAGATGCCGTTTGGCCAATTTACAGGTCATGCGTGGATTGCCCCTAAAGTGCGGCACGTTTGTCCAGTGTAAGCGAAATCAAACCGTGCTCAGGCTGGGACTTTGGGTCGGTTGGAGGAGGTGGGCCAAAGCACGACGCGGTTGCTCAAGCACGCATGACTTTACTATACGAGCCCTGTCAGGTGCGGTGATGTTACTCATACGATGAAAATAGTGAATAAAATCGACTCCAAAACACACGACAAATCCGCGCTCACCTTCAATAAGGACTGTGACAGAAGTTTAGCTGCACCTCGTCTCTGGCAGTGATCACTGCTCGGCTCTGTTTTTATATCCATAAACCTATGGAGGAGCACGTGTTATAAAAGGACACACATCTGTCTCAGTATGTAATATTTCTGCCGCTGGACTTATTTTTTCCCCACTAAAATGTTAGCATCATGATTGAGCACATCACGATTCTAAAGTCCTAGGCTACATTCACACTGCAGCCTGAAGTGACCCAAATGAGATTTTTTGGCCTCTATGTGACCTGTATCTGATCTTTTAATGACAGTCTGAACGACACAGATACGAGTTTTTCAAATGCGACCCAGGCCACTTCGATATGTGCTCCTGAAACCGATACATATCCACAAACGTCACTATTCTGCGCTGAAGTAGGCGAAAATTGTTAATGAACTCCGTGTCACTGAAGCGAAGCACATCACCACTCACCACTCTTGGCTACGTCTCCTCATCCACATGTTCCTTTCAACGGACGTCGCTGCCACTGCCCCACAAAACACCACGGCCAAAACCATCGTCCTTCCCAATCTCTTCCTTAAAACAAGTAAGTTGTTCATGTTCTGGCTCCGGTACGAGAGGAACTTTAAAATCGCCAGGTGCTCAATGTTCGCATCCATGTTTGGACGACTTCCGTAAACACTGAGCACGCTCGCTGCGGTTGACGTCGTCGTGTCCTCCAGTGCGCATGCGGGACACGTTTGGGCTGTTTACTGTTCACACTGGAGTCACATACAAGTCGCATTTAATTGGAAATGTGAACGACCTCGCAAAAACATCGGATTCCACAAAAAAATCTGAATTGAGAGTTAAGCCCTGCAGTCTGAACGTAGCCCTAGTGTAAGTGCGCCCTAAGATAAGTTTAGTATCACCATGGAAACACTCCAGACAATACAATAACTTCTCCATGATGGTGGATCCCCCATCGGGAAAGTTACACAGTGCACCTTTAAGGATATAAGCCGTTGTAAACTCCTCCTCTCCCCAGACTTTACATATGCACCATACACAGCTGTCGCTAAGTAACTGCTAAATCTTTAAGCAGCTACATCAGAGTAAACATCGCGAGCATGTTCACTTAGAAACCCAGAGTACATGAAGCTCCCATAGGCTCAAACACACAAACACACACACACACAGCGAGATTATGGAGTGTAAACATGCTTCGGACAGCCCAGTTTGGTCATGTGTTACTCTAGAAATTCTAGATTCGGGTTTGGAGGCACCTGGAGACAAAAGTGAAATGAAACGTAATGCAAACTGAATGTCAAAACGAGGATTAATCACAGAAAATCACAAACTATGAAAAATCAAAGGGGGGGTTGCAAATGAAAACTACTCAGATACATGAGAGTGACATCAGAGCCTGATTTAAAGACATTTACAATTTTGTTTTACATTATTTATTTATTTATTTAATGGGAAATTATGATAGACACTGAGGCTTCAGGTTTTACAACACAAGTACTACAGTAAATATTATGTCACCTTCTTTCTTTTTGTAATAATTTTATGTGGGTCCAAATTTATTTATTCACATTTATTTTATTTTATTATTAGACCAGTGCAGACTTTTGCCATGACAGTAAAGCGAGCAACACTCGATAACTCCTCTCATTTACTGTGTCATGTTTTGCTATGTTACTTTTTGTATCCACATTTATTTTGTTTTACTTTTTTTTTTTTTTTTTTTACCTTTTTTTACTTTACTTTTTTGTGCTTTACTTTTCATTACTTAATTTTTTTTTTTAAACTTGACATTACTTTTGTTACTTTATAATACTTTTTAAACTTTCCTATACTTTTTTTCCTTTCCTTTACATTACTTTACTTTTTACTGTTTTTCTTCTTTTTTTTTTTTTTTAACTTTACATTACTTTTTAAAATTTACTTTTTTGTACTTTACTTTTTTGTTACTTTTTAAAACTTTTTTAAAACTTTTTTTTTTTTTTAACTTTACAATACTTTTTTGTACTTTACTATTTTGTTACTTTACATTACTTTACTTTCTAAAAGGTTTTTTTTTTTTTACTTTACCGTACATTAGTTTTTTACTTTACATTTTAGTTACTTTACTTTACATTACTTGACATTTAACTTTTTTAAACTTCACTTTACATTTACAATTTTATTTTACTTTACTTTATTACTTTTTTAACTTTACTTTTTGTGCTTTACTTTACTTTTTTGTTACTTTACTTTTTGAAACTTTTTAACTTTACATCACTTTTTAACTTTGCATTGCTTTTTAAAACTTTACATTCCTTTTTTTTTTTTTTAACTTTACTTTTTTTTTACTTTATTACATTACATTACATCAGTGCGGTATAGATAACATAGATAACTTGTTAATTCCTTTCCTTTCATTCCTTTCCTTTTAATGTTTTGTTATGTCATTTTGTTAATTTTGTTTAATTTTGCTTTGTTTTATTTTATTTTTCAATTCATGTCATTTTATTAGACCAGTTCAGAAGTTTACCGTGACACTGAAGCTAACAACTCTTGCAAACTCCACTAAATTGCTGCCTCATGTTTTGATTTGGCATTAGCTGAGACTGAAGACAACATTACTGTGCCAGCGTGTGTTTTTGTGAATATTTAAGAGCGAAGGAGGAGGGGCTTGAGTAAAGGAGGTCAGGGCTCCCCGGAGAGCCCGGTAGTTGGCTGCGGAGCCACAGTCACGTAAGGATACTTCTGCTTTTAACAGCCACATCTCACTCAGCTGCACGCTCACTCCAACACGATTTATTACAGCCACATATATGCCAAGAATTTTAAAATGTTATGAAAGATAAGAGTTGTTGTCGAGAAAGGATTTAAGTGTATAAACAAAAAAAGAAGTACCTGTATAGCTTTGTAATTTAAGTGATTGCTAACTTTTTTACAGTGTGGAAAATCAGATGTTATTGCTTTGTCTGGAATGTTCCAAGGTATGGCATTGAACTTTTTTTTTTTTTCGGGGCGGGGGATAAAATTTCATTGAATTTTCTCCCTTGTAAACCCCACTCCTTCCCTTCTTCTAGACCCCGTTTGCACTAAAACGAATCCACGTATCACCGTATTGGAAATGATCTGTGTCCAGACACGTCGTTTCTGTATCTGCAATCAAAGCCTTCCCTGTCCACACAGTAACACAAAACCCCCTGAAACACTAGTCACGTGACCGGCTGGTGTCATGTCATCACGATGTCCCGACGCCACGTGATCGGTAAAAACAAGGAAGTCTGAAGTTGCAGCAGCTGATTTTGAGCAGAGGGAGATGACAATTGTAAAAACAGTCTTTTCTTGGACCGACGATGAGGTTCAGTTGTTACTTAGCGTAACACTGGATTTTAAGACAAGCATGGCGGAGGACTGACTCGTTTCTGTGTCCGCAAGCCTTCCCTATCCACACAGCTTTGAGCATATTTGTTTACGTTCCACAGAAAGAAAACTTAAAACCGCATGGGTAATTTGTATAAAATAAGTGCTCAAAAAACAGCTCGCTATTGTGCACTAATGTGGTTCAGCTTCTGACGGACTAAAGGACATGACTCAGTGGATTATATGTGTTTTTTTTCTGTGACAGTGGGGTGTTCTGCTGATGGTGAGTTTGTTCTGTGCTTCTATCACGTTGGGAGATAGTTCATGTTAAACTTTTCAGAGATTGCGTACAATCATACGCATAGACCGTTTATATGAATGGACATATATTCTAGCTTCTTAGTGTTTTGGCGGTGAATTACTTTGAGGCGCATAGACCTACGCCAGTGTATCAGCGTTTTCAGGCGTTCACACAGTGCCAGATCAGATATCTGTACTCGGATGAATTCATGGGAGCTAGCGGCACCAGATCATTCAGTTTCTGGAGCCGTTTTCAGTCAGATTAGTGTGGACGAACACTGCATCCACAACGAAAACGACCCAAATACGTACTAGTGTGGACGGGGCCCTAGAAATTCCCTACTGATGAGCAAATACAAAAAACAGCAGATTTCGTCCGTCAAAAGACATCAGCAGAAATTACATTATACGATACCATTTTGGGCGGATCCGATCCGATACTTAACCTTGGTGTACTCGCCGATACCTATACCAGTCCGATATGATAGTGCGAAGACTTACACTTAGGCTTCTTCATTTTGTAACACACAAGAACAAAAAATACATCTTCTAAAAGGCTAAAAGACTAATTTTTTATTTTACTTTGAAGACTAAAATATTCATGAAATGTATTATGATCTTGACGATAAGTCGTGCTGATTTAAACACTTTCACTTTCTCCCACAGTCCGGATTAAACCAACAGTGAGGCCTGTAAAAAGACGCTCTTCCTCGGAGCACATGGTTAATTACACAGACTAAACAAAGTCCGAGTTAGTGCTGTTGTTGTTGTCGCTGTTATGGGCCGCACTGCAGTTATTTTACCAAGATGAGCGTCCACACTGAAGGCTAAATGAGTCTCCACCAATCTGATACCGCTCTGTATTTTCCTGAGGACCTGTAGATGTGAGCAGCTGCTGTTTACCTCCCAACACTCAGAGCAGGTTAAACACAGACTGATTTGGTCTGAGTACTCGCCGATACTGATACAATACCTAAAAAATGTGCTGTATCAGAGCTTTTGCTGATACCGGAATCGGTATTGGAAAAACCTACTTATTATGCACCATACATCTAGCTATTAATGCAAGGAAAGTCTGTCTGTGTGTTTGTTTGTGAGTTTGTCTATTCCACGCGTAACAAACTCAAACTTGAACGGCTTGCCCGACCGATTTCAAATTCAGAAGGTTTCATCCTAATGGTATGGGTGTGTACAGTTCCGAAGTTTCATGTCGTTAGGGTGAAAAATGCCAAAGATCTGGTCAAATGAGCGACATATTTTAAATTCTATTAAAGAACGCTGAACATATACAATAATAAAGGCATCCAAGTAACACCAACAGCTACTATTCAATACACATTTAGATTTTTGTCAGTAGATTAGACCAGCAAGAAATGTTTTTGGCATTAAACTTATCTACCTCTTTGGAGAAAAGGTTACAGGTCAGATCTGTGGAGTAAATGACACTGCATATATTAAAGGCAGCTGTACCTGAACCTGATTTTTACTGTCTTAAAAACATAAAAAAAAAAGAAGTAGCTCATTTTAAACTGTTTACTGTTATCCAAAGTTATTCCTCACTTACCTTATGCATTCAGATCATCCTAATTATTTAATTTTAAGCACATTTTATGTTTTTTTAAAGCACGTTTTACAGCTTTCAGAGACATCGCAGTATTACTATCAACAAATAGCATGCTAATTTACTGTGCACTTCTTGATTCTCAGACAATAACTTTATAATTAGAAGCAGACAGTACAACGTGGCAAACAGTAGAATATTTTTTGCACAGGTTCTCCAGAGCGCCACCAAAATGGTCATTTAGTTGATTAATTGGTTGATGGTGTCTCAGTCAATGAAAAATTTGCGAAGTGAATCCTTGAGTGTAATCTACAATTTTCTTAGTACTTTTCATATACATTGCCGTTTTTGCATGAACTCAGACACAAAGAGATACGTACGCTTTTGCCACCCCCACTTTATAGTCGACTGACAGGACAAGTCTTTAGTCGACCAAGAATTTCTTCACAAAATAAACTCCATTTTTGGTTCAGAGTCTCGAGACTACACCTAAAATGTTCAGATTCATATCCAAAAATCCATTCTTTCTATCTTCGGGGTCCCTGGTCGTCCACCCGTGAAGAGAGCAGCCCCGGGTGGGAAATCAGCTTCTATGCGTTTTTGAAGACAGCGGTGACTTTGCCGACGGGAGGGCACACGGACATGGGTGGGTGGGAGCTGGTTGCGGTTGGGGGTTGTGGGTGGGGGGCCGGTTGTGGTGAGGTGCAAGTGGAGATTAATGATGTTCAGAGTTTAGGTCCTCCCCGCGAGTGTGGCCCCTACGGCGGGACGCATTATGCAGCGGGAAGAGGCTGAAGGATGGGCCCTGATTATGGCTGAGGGGGTCTGGGTGCACTGAGGGGCTCTGCAGGGGAACTTCGTTAAGGGGAGGACACCGGGAGAGGGACGATGCGAGGTGTGATTATGAAGAGGTGGTTTAATCTCGAAGTGTTTAGCGCTGAAGTAGAGAGGCCATTTTGCGAGAAGATATGATAGACTGACGAGGAATTTGACCAGTGCTTTGTCTAGAATGTTCCACACTATGACCTTAAACTCGTCTATCTTCATGGAGGCAAGCAGATCAATTTACTGGTCAGGTTTGTGGAAAGGTGGAAGGAAAGAAGTTTTGTTTTTAAGCAATACAAACCTCCAGTATCATGCAGTCTTCATTAGAAAAGTTACAGATGGTATAAAAATGTTCAATAAACAAATAAATAAATAAAAAAACATAGATACAACTTTTAAAATTCTATTCTAACTTCTTACTTAAAAATAATTAAACGTTTTATATTTACTTATTTATTTTTGGTTCATCAGAAAGCGGAATTAACGCTCACATCTATCCACGGCTTTAAGACGAATGAGAAATTAACACCATCGCCATCGCATGATATCACTTTGAAGAGCTCAAAATGGCAATTTTTTTCAAATTTTAATAATGTTTTTGTGTTTTCAATATACGGCAGTTATAAACAGAGTCAATGGTATAACTGAATAATTAATAAAATATAAATAAAATCAAGTTTTTAAAAAAAGTAATGTTGTAATAAATAAATAAGTAAGTAAAATAAATTTAATAATAAAAAGAACAATTGTGATGTTTCCAAAGTGTTGCACAGAAAACAAAAAACAAAAAATTAAACAAATAAACAAATGCTCTATCAGTGCTCATAATAATAATAATAATAAAACCCTAAATAAATACATAAATAAATAAAATCAAGAAATAATAAGAATAAAAAATAAAAATAATAATAATAATGTTTCCAAAGTGTTGCACAGAAAAAACAAAACAGAAAAAATTTAAACAAATAAACAAATGCTCTATCAGTGCTCATAATAATATTAATAATAAATAAACCCTAAATAAATACATAAATAAATAAAATCAAGAAATAATAATAATAAAAAAAATAATAATAATGTTTCCAAAGTGTTGCACAGAAAAAAAAAAAAAATAAATAATAATAATATATATATAATATATAATATATATAATAAATAATAAATAATAAATAATAATAATAATAATAATAATAGTAAAACAACTAAACAAATGCTCTACAGTGCTCATAAAAATAATAATAAAACCCCCCAAAAAATAAATGAAATTAAATCAATCAAATTACATCAAATCACATCAAATCACATTAAATGACATTAAATTACATTAAATGCAAAATAGGAAGAGCCGTTCAAAACCACAGCATCCCTCTGCGTCGCCTTCACTGACACTAACACGTCTGCATTTAAAGTCTCATTATTTACATCACAGCTATTTCCGCTTTGGCCGTAATCTCGTTCTGCAGACATCACCTTTAAACCGTAGCCGGATTCCTCCCTTAAAGGTCGTTTGGGTGTCACTCAGGCACAGCTACATGCTAACCTGACGGGGGGAACACACGCCAAATGTCAATCAATATTTAATTCATGCGCTCTGCTCCTGGTGCGTGGAGATTATCCGTGCGCCTGCCTCGTCATACCTCCGCCCCCGTCGCCCCCTCCTCCTCCCTCCGCCGCCTGGGTTGTGTTGGCTCGGATGCTGTGGCGGGCTCGCTGGATGCCTGCCTGGATGTTCTCGCCCCGGGGAAGATGCGCGGAGGCTGTGGGAGGCGGTGGGAGGCTGTGGGGTGCGGCGCGAGAGGGGGACTGGGTTAATATGTCACTTGGCGGGGGGGCCCTTGGGTGGGTGGGTCTGCGATCGTCGCCCCCCCGCGGTCTCCGGTTTCTCTCAGCGTGGGGTCGGGTGTAGCAGTTAGCTGGTGGAGTACATGTCTGGGAATGGCTGCGATTCGAATGACATCACAGCATTCTGACGAGGTGTAGTTTTAAAGGGTCATTGCGGAACTTTTCTCGTGTTGGGGTGTCCTGAAGTACATAAGTACAAACTAGCCTTATTAATCCACATATATTGAGCAATATTTTCAAATCAGAAGGCCTGGGCACACGAAAAACTAGGTAATCTTGCCCATATGTTTTGGAATGATGAAAAATTAGGACCGTTGCCATAGTGATTAGTCATTTAAAACAAAACCTTATATCTTCTGAATGGGCAAAAAGTCCAGTATCAGATTTATTTTTTCTCATGTTTTTCTCATTAGAGGAAATGATAGCAGATATACTGTAGGATACTGTGTACTTTCCAGAGTGTTTTATTGTCCAAGAATCAGGAAGAGTGCATCAGCATGCTAGCTGCTGTTGGCATTCTCGTTCTGAAATAAATCAATAAAAACTAGAACTAACCTAAACTTGCAAATGACTTTATTAATGCACATATATCAAGCAATATTATTAAATATTGAGCAATATTTTCAAATCAGAAGGCCTGGGTGCACATAAACTAGGTCAGCTTATCCATGGGTTTCAGAATGATGGAAAATTTATATTAAATATTATTTAATACAAAATATTAGAGTATTAGATCAAATGTTAGCAGATATACTGTATGGTATAAGTCCGCTGTGTACTGTCTAGAGCATTTTATTGTCCGAGAATCAGGAAGAGTGTGTTAGCATGCTAGTTGTTGTTTGCATTATGGTACTGAAGTAAAACATTACAAACTAGATCTAAACTAAACTTGCAAATGACCCTATTAATGCACATATATTAAGCAATATTTTCAAATCAGAAGGTCTGGACAAAACTTGGTCAGTTTATCCATGAAATATGAAAAATTAGGACTGTTGCCATAGTGATTAGCCATTTAAAACAAAACATTATATCTTCTGAATGGCAAAAAGTCCAGTATCAGATTTCCCCCCCATGTATTAGAGCAAAAGAAAAGGCTATTGTGTACTTTCCAGAGTGTTTTATCGTCTGAGAATCAGGAAGAGCGTGTTAGCATGCTAGTTGTTGTTCGCATTACCTCTGAAAGTCCTGAAAAGCAATTATAAACTCATCATGGTGAACAATAAGAATGCTTTGAGTGCATAAAGGAAGTGAGGAATAGCTTTGGACCACTGCAAACTGTTGAAAATGAAGCTCTAGTTTTGTTTATCAGGTTTTTAAGACGATACAAATCACGTACAGCACCTTTAGTATTCTGTGTCAGCATCTTATTAACCGACGTATTACATTTCCACATATTTCATAACCGAACATTGTGGTATACGTGACTATAGCGGGCCCTCCGTGTTCCTTACGTCTATAATTGAACCCTCGTGTTAAACAGGCTGAGATTGAGCTGAGAGGTGGAGCCACGTTTAGCGGTGACTTTTGACCCCTCCATCGCCGCGGTAACTCCCCAGCGAGAGCGCATGCCGGGCGGCGAGTGGGAGACGGCAGGAAATGTCAACAAACCCACACGCATACAAGTAACGCACATATTTATATAGGGTATTGGATGGTTGCTTTTTAAATATAAAATAAGACGGTTTAATGACTTACTGTGGAACGTTTCATGCAAATCTCCATGGAGACAAACTGGCCGAAATACAAAAAATATAATGTAACATGTTGCATGTTCCACCTACAGTATAATCTGAATTAAAGGAACTGTATGGCAAAGCTACAGAGGCTGCACGAGCACTGGTTACGATTGGTTGCAGGTCCTTTTAGGTTTAAATCAACTGGATTTAAGCTTTGAAACTGGCAACCCAAATGTGAGGCTCATTCTGCTTTCTGATCAGTGTTGGGGAGTAACAGATTACATGTACCGGAGTTACGTAATCAGAGTACAAATTATGACTAACTGTATTCGGTTACAGTTACTGTTTCAGTGAGTGGTAATTAGATTACAGTTACTTTGTTGAAATAAATGGATTACACAGAGGTATTTTCCTATTTTCACATATTGGGTTGTATCCCTTTTTTTTTTTTTTGTAATTCCACTCATTGCCGGACACTAAATCAGGTCTAAAACCAAGTCTAAACCAGGTCTAAACTAGGACTAAACTAGGACTAAACCAGGACTAAACCAGGTCTAAACCAGGTCTAAACTAGGACTAAATCAGGACTAAACCAGGTCTAAACTAGGACTAAACCAGGACTAAACCAGGACTAAACCAGGACTAAACCAGGACTAAAACCAGATCTAAAACTAGGTCTAAAGTAGGACTAAACCAGGTCTAAACCAGGTCTAAAACCAGGTCTAAAACCAGGTCTAAACCAGGTCTAAACCAGGTCTAAACCAGGTCTAAAACCAGGTCTAAAACCAGGTCTAAAACCAGGTCTAAACCAGGTCTAAACCAGGTCTAAACCAGGACTAAACCAGGACTAAAACCAGGTCTAAAACCAGGTCTAAACCAGGTCTAAACCAGGTCTAAAACCAGGTCTAAACCAGGTCTAAACCAGGTCTAAACCAGGTCTAAACCAGGTCTAAAACCAGGTCTAAACCAGGTCTAAACCAGGTCTAAAACCAGGTCTAAAACCAGGTCTAAAACCAGGTCTAAACCAGGTCTAAACCAGGTCTAAACCAGGTCTAAACCAGGACTAAACCAGGACTAAACCAGGTCTAAACCAGGTCTAAAACCAGGTCTAAAACCAGGTCTAAACCAGGTCTAAACCAGGTCTAAACCAGGTCTAAAACCAGGTCTAAACCAGGACTAAACCAGGACTAAACCAGGACTAAACCATGCTGTGCGGACCATGTCTCCTCCTCTTCTATCAATAATATTTTTAATACAGTTAAGTTAAAGTCTGGGCTTTTAATTGTTTTTTTTTAGCAAACAAAACATCTTATGTGAAGATTTCCTCATCTTTGCTTCTCTACAGCAAATCAAGTAATCCAAAGTATTCAGATTACGTTACTCACCTTAAGTATTTTAATGGATTACGTTACAAACTACATTTTGGGGTATGTAATCTGTAATCTGTAGGGGAATACATTTTAAAAGTAACCTTCCAAACACTGTTTCTGATTGACTAACCGTCTTGAACTAACACACTAAATTATAACATAAATAACTTGTCTGTCATGTCCAATATGTTTTGTAATAAGAAATACATCAGCATTACAGTGGTTATCAGTAAAAGCTAGATTTGATTAAACACGTCTGCCTCTGCGGACACAGGTAGGTCAATAGCACAATTCATACACAAAGTAATTCAAAGTGCTTTACAGAATAAGAAATACATTAAAATCACAATAAAAACAAATCAAAACATAAATAATCATCGTAAAATTATAAAGAGGGAGAGACATTAAATTAAAGAGAAGAGTGCGGGATGAAAAATGAAAATCGTTCAGTCATACGCAGCTAAACAGAACCGTTTTGAGCCTGGATTTAAACAGCGTCAAAGTAGAGTCTCTCTCACATGTTCAGGAACTGTTCCAAGTTTTAGCTGCATGAATCAGAAACGCTGACTCTTCCGTGTTTAGTCGTGACTCTGAGCACCAGCAGGAGGCCGGTCCCTGAGCTCCTGAGAGTGTGAGATGGTTCATATGGCACTAACATGTATACTGTAGTAGTAGATGTTAGTAGTAGTAGTAGTAGTAGGAGGAGGAGGAGAAGGAGTTTATCCGGTCAATTGCAGCTCTACAAAAAATATCAACTTTCAACTTTATTTTTGTCCCAAAGGAAAATTGTTATTTTTTATTGACATAAAATACAACTCAATACAGACAACAATCCCATTTGGATCATGATCAAAAGGGTTTAGGCTGAAAAAATTATCTTAATGCCTCACCCCGTTAATCAATGAGAGAATTCCAAGAAATAAAAGCAACTCATGAGCATCAAATTTGTGTTCATGGTTTGACTAGGACTTAATGTTTATGAAATATAAGGTGCATTATGCAAAATCAACTTTGTGGACCGACTTTCGACTTTCTACCATGTTATAACATTTTTCCCTCATCAAAAACCTGCCTGAAGAGGTTCTTAGATGTCATCCATGCATGTTTGAGTCATCTAGTGATCTCTCTTGAGCCCCATTTCTACCCTTATTACGGTTAGCTGTAAAATTCTGAAAAAAGCTCATCCCACACAACAAAATCACCAATGAAATTACTGCACTCGTCACGTTTGTCAAGTTGTATCATATTGTTTTGTATCTTGCTTTTGTATATGGAAAATTGCTTGGCTTGTGGGCGGAGTCTCGGACAGAATCGAACGTAAACTCCGCCCACAGCCAAATTTCAAATAGAGCTGCTAAATTTAGTAGCTGGAAGACGGCGGAGAGGCAGGGTCTGGGGCGAAACGGAAAAGTTTGATTGGTCTAACAAGTATCCACGTGTCAAATACCGCCCCTGCAGCCAGATGTTTGTATTCAGAAACAACTGGCTGTTATCAGGACAGTCCTGTGTGATGTCACGTAGTACTTGATTCTTTAAAAAAATACAAAACATGATACAAAACTGTACACAATTCTGATGCGATGTGGAGTAGTTTTGTTAGGATGCACGCTGATTGTGTTGCGATAGCGCTCTGAAGGGGGAGCGACTTATGTAACAACCAAATTCCTCACATTTCCCACTCGTCCCTCCCTCTTCCGTCTCTTTCCCAACACACAAGGACATCCGTCAGGTGCGCCCCTTGCTCCCGTCTCTCCTCCTGACGTCTGATTGGACAGTAATAGTCCATTTGTTCCCGCCGACTCCCCGCGGGCCAATCACTCCTCAGCCTGACAGGTGAACCGGGGCAGGGGCAGAGATGACAGGTGCCACTTCTAATTACCCAGAATGCCTCACGACCCCGCTGTCCGCCTTATCTGTCACATTAACGCCATGACGGAGGCGTTTAATAAGAGAGTGATGAAGAGGAGACACTATGGTAATGTCTGCGGATCAATACTCGGAAACAGCTCGGCGGTAAGAAGAGAGTTTAGTGGAATTCATTTTAGTTTTTTGGGGTTTTTTTTGAGTGTCTTTTGGTGAATTTTTGGTTTTGAAATTTTGGTTTGCAACATTATAATTCTATTGTTTAAACTTGCGCTTCAAAACAGGTGGGAAAAAACGACAACGGGGGATAGTTTCAAAGCACTAAAAAGCAGGTTTCACATCTCGACTGAACTGGCAGTTTTGGGCTCTACAGTGGAACTTCTGAATGCATTTTTTATCTTTTGACGAGAGATGATTTATTCACAAAACGGATTCTTCTGAGACATCGGATGAAACAAAATATGATGAGGGGCTTACGGCTACGGTTAAACTGGTGTCGTATGAGACAGTCACTTAAATCTTCTTCAGAAACTCTGTCAGTATGATTGTTCATGTACATAGTGCAGCACAGTATACATAGATTTAATCATGATCAGTGTGGTGTGTTGTTTTATTAATGTTTTTATGGCACTAAAAAATGTAAAAATGTTGTCCTTACTGCGGGCTTGCATCTCTTCAAACCTGACACTTGGTCTGGAGGCCTCTGCTTGCTTGTCTCCATGGGGAATATTCCATAGTATTGTTTTAACCTTGTTTCCCAAAGACTGGGTCACAAGAGATATTTTTTGGGGGTCACCTGATCTGTGTGCTGCTCTCTCCTCCTGCACCCTGGACTGGAACGTGCTACAAAAACGCAGACAGGCCCACCTATCTCATGACATGTTATGACATGTTTTGTATCATTTTTAATCTTTTTGTAACTATTTTATTGACTATTTTGTTCCAGTATTGCTGGTTCAATTGAATGGGCCACATTTAAAGTCCAAATAGGCAACTTATGGATCCTTTTATTCTTGCTTCAATTACTGTTTTTCATTGTTTAAAAGTTGAGTAATACTAATTGTTCAGAGAGACAAGATCACTCAGTCAACAATATAATATCCTCATTAATGGTCAAATCCACCTTTATTTTGTGATTTATGAAGAATGTCTATTGACTTGGGTCGCAATGTTTTATTACCTCCGCCAAGGAGGTTATGTTTTTGCCGGCGTTTGTCTGTTTGTTTGTTTGTGTTTGTTTGTTTGTTTGTCTGTTAGCAACATAACTCAAAAAGTTATGGATCGATTTTGATGAAGAACTGATTTCATTTTGGGGGTGATCCGGAAGAAATCCTGGATTCTGGATCACTTTGAAATTTTAGTTAACATTGTGGTAAATGGGGCCAAAAATTTTGTTTCTCAATATCTCGGTTAATTATTGACCAAACCCCATGAAATTTGACTCAGGGATGGACAATGGGATCCTCTTTCATATTCCAAAGGCTGATCCAGGATCTGATCCAGAAGACTGATTTTATCGCAATTTATATAAAAAATGGGGGTAGTCCTTGGCGGAGGTCTGCGCTCTCTGAGTGCTTTTCTAGTTTATTTATTCATTTATTTATTTATTTATTTGCATATTAATGAACATCTACAACATTGCAGTGTAAATATGCCAGATTATAGCAAAAATATAGCTAATTTCCATCTGTAGTCCCTAGGAAAGTGACACCACAAATTTAACAGAAAAAAAAAACAAGTGAAAAGCGACCACAAGTCTGGTTTTCCTTTAACCGCTGTTTCAAGTGGGATTTGAAAGGGTCCAGTGTTGGAGTCTCTTATTCATAATGGGAGACTGTTCCAAAATTTAGTGCCTCTGACTGAGACACACTTTGTTTGTGATTTTTAAAATATGGGTCCCAAGAAAAAAAAGTTTGGGAATCACTGGTTTAAACTTTCTATAGTATATCCCAGTGACATGCAACTACCAGAAAGTTACACAGTGTTGCTTTAAAGCGTGTAACATGTCACGAGGAGACAGATATTTTGTACGTTTGATGCCATATTGTGCAATATTATAGGCAAATAAACAACTATGGAAACAAGCAGGAGGAGGCCGTCCTTGAAGTCAAAAAAGAGTTTGCGGAGATGCAAGCCTTCTCACAGTAAGAACATCATTTGTTTTTAGAGCAAAATCATTTTTTTGGTTTAAAAGTTATATTTTGGAGTACTACCAGGAAACCCAAGTATTTCAATGACCACATTTATCAATTTATTTAAAGGGAAAGTCCGATTTTGAACATCGGACCTCATTTCCTAGTAAGCCAGAGTGTTGGAGAAATGTGGATACACAAGGACTGGATGTAATATTTAAAAAAGTGTCTCCACTCTGGCTCACTAGGAAATGTCCAAAATTCTGGACTGTCCCTTTAACCAGTTTTTCTTTGAGCAAATAAATTAACAAAATCAAAAGAGAAAAGCTATAGTTTCATCTAATTTGATCACTCCTGCAACACGATTTCATCAAAATAGCCAGTATCTCACCATCTTCTCCATCTCCTTCACCACCTTCATTGACAAACCCGGCCTCCTTCATTTCTTCCGTCTCCACAAATCAAACCCAGACCCATCACAGCTCCACACCCACACGTCTGTATTATGAAAAGGACACTCTCAAACATCTCACATTCACTCCAAATCTCTCCTAAGTGTTTTCCGGCCTCTCCACGCCTCTCCACGCCTCGTCTTGATCCCGTTTGGTATTTTCCAAAGGGCACTCTGTTTGGTGTAAGCCCAGCTCGGGTGCTCATGTCTGGGTCCCCTCTCAGGTGCGCTCCCCCGGGCTCTGGGTCTCATGTGGAGACAGGGCGCATGTAATGGGTTTAGCAGCGCAGCTTTGTTTAAATGTCACAGTATTATCCATCAGGGAACACGAGACAGGCGCTCCAGAGATTGAATTCTAGTTTTTTTCATGTATTATTGTTCTGGACATTTGTCAGAACATGCTCGTGGAGTGGAGTCTGTACCAGTTTATTTACAATTTCATGGAGTTAAGTTGAAATGGAAAAGGACCGTAAAGAATTAATTTGGTGTGTAGCTTCTTGTCTTCTTTGACAATGCCGCGTTGGGACTAAATCTTAAAGTCTTAAAGACACAAACAGCCAAAACCTAACTCTTACTTGACCTGGACAAGGGCCTACTTTATGTTTTTCTCCATGAAATGTTCCTTTGGCTACGATATTCCAACGTAATACACATCTATCTGTGGAGAATGTTACAAAGTATGGTTTTAATTTAGTATTTCCATGGAATCATAAAGGTTGCTTCCAGAAAGTTACATAGTGTCATTAAAAACAAACATAAAAAATAAACTATAATTTGTTTTTTGACCACCATTTGATTAAAGAAAGAAACACATAAAAGGAGAGCTGTAATTAACTTATTTCCAGCCAAATCTTTTTATTTTATTTTATTTTTACTTTTTATATGGTAAATTTCCACCTTCAAGACACTCAAAGCACTTTACATCAAGGACGAGAAGCGCTGTGTCTTGCCCAAGGACACAACAACAGCATTCATTTGTGGGAGCTGGAATCGCACCACCAGTCTTTACTTCACTAGATCTGACCAATGATGTTAATGTTGAGAGCGGGATTCAAACTAGGGATGGGCATTTGATTAAATTTTGTTAATTGATCGTCGGGAGAATTAATGATTGATTTTGAATAATCATCAACAAATAAACAAACAAATAATCAACGCTTTTATATTAAAATGAGCATCATCATTATTACTATTACTAATCTGCATAAATAAAGACAACTTTACAACATATAAACCATAACCACTATAGAGCCACATCAGCCCGTTTGACATTATAATGTGTTTAATGCAGCTTTGACACATTTGTTTACGTTTTACAGAAATGAAACTTAAAACCACATGGTCGGTTCAGCTTCTGTCGGACTAAAGGACACGACTCAGTGGAATATGAGTGTTCTTTCTGCGACAGAGGGATGTTGATGATGATGATGGTGAGTTTGTTCTGTGTGCATATCATGGTGGAGATGGTTCATGTTTTCAGAGATCATACGTGTGCAGGTTTAGCGCAGCTTTTTTTTTTTATTTCACAGTCATTTCACTTTATTTATGTTGGTTGATTTATTTATTTTGGCTACTGCTGTGACGAAAAGACTGAAAAGTGATCTCCGAGGAGGTGCCAGAGCTGAAACATGGGACTGTGAGGCCGCAATTCCAGCGTTTGTGCCTTGTCTCCTTACGCTATGTTCACACAGCAACCTACATTCGGTTTGTCGATTAAAAATGAACATGATCGACAAAATTCTGTAATCATGCCCTTCCTAATTCAAACCACCAACCTTCTGATCAGTGGATAATTGCTGTACCAACTGAGCTACAGTCGCCTAAAGCAAGTTCCTAAAGCGATTATTTTGTTTTTGGGAAATCATCTTCGCATAGGGAACAGTTCAAACCTTCCTTACATTTCCCCACAAAAATCTAGGCTGATTTGAATTCTAATTTTCCTCTGTGCAGCTTGTTACCACTTATAATTAGAGTCAGAAAAATCAAAGCTTGTACCATCTGATTTTCTCCTATTCAGATGTATCCTTGGAGTTATCTGAGAACTGTGCATATCCAGAGCAGGGCCAGTCCAATAGTGCTGACTCATGTTTTGGCCCGGCCCCTATAAACCATAATGCACTGCGGGGGTCTCCATAGGTTTTCAGGGTCACCGATTCTCTCTCCTCAGCAACATCATAAACGTCATCTCCAATCAAATGTATGGACGGCGTACGGAGGAGTGGGAAAAGGAAATGCAATAATGTGGTTTGGGGGTTGGCACGGGAAGGGGACGGGGTCTGGAACGGTTAAAGACGGAGTGTTACGCTTCTTTGAAAATATTTCTGCATGCCGGAAACAATCTATTATAAGCTTCAGTTTAGTTTCTGATCAAAAATAAACTTGATCTATAGCTACGGTCTCCAACCAGTAGCTCTCCACCCCCTTCCAAGTAGCTCGCCAAGGGATTTTGGAATTATACTATTGCGCTAAATAACAAAAATTTGGTTAATTACATGCGTCATTTTGAGGCCCAACTTTGTGCACTAATAAATGGACAATGGTTTGTGCTTTATTGGCATCTAACTGTACCCAAAGGCTTTTTTTTTTTTCATAATTGTCTCAATTTCTTGCAGCCACTAAAATGAGTAGCTGTCTGGAATTTTTTTGTAAAGACAGCAGACCAGAGGAAAAAATGTTGTATGGGTTTATGGTTAATTCCACTTTGTTTTGTTTTTTTTTTAATAAATCATAAAACAATTTTGTGTATAATTCATCTGTTCACTTGGACTCCCAGTTAAGTGTCATGACGTGCTCTTTTCCACTTTGTGATGTCATGCAGTGGTAGTTTTCAAGTTAAACAGCTACCTTTTAACTTTTGTTCTAGTAGAGCTTCAGTTTAGTTTTTGATGCTCTGAGTAACCCCTTTTGTTGCTCTCTGCTCTAAGTCACTCCCCCTTCACAGCGCTATCGTATTACCCAAGCATGTGTCTTCTGTCTGTGTGCTCTAGTGTCTGTGTTATTACTGAAAATATGATTTATTTTGGGCTTGTTTGCACTTTTTAAACACATTTTTTGGTACTAAACTGTATATATGGTGTTTTAATAATGTCGTCTGCTGTTCCTAGTGCTTTTTTTTTTTTTTTCTTTTTTTTTTTTCTTAAGATGTCAGTGGAAACTAGGCAGATTTGCAGTTTCTGGTAAAAAAAAGAAAAAAAAAAAAAAAAAAAAAAGTCAAAATCAAGCCACTGCAATTTCAAGTACTACGTGACATCACACATGATTACAGACTCCCAGTTAACCGTCAAGATGTGCTCTGTTCCACTCTGCGATGTCATGAAGTGGTCGGTTCAAGTTAAACAGCTACCTTTTAACGTTTGTTTAATAGAGATTGACTTGATTGAATTCAAATGCCTCTTGTGAAGGTGTATGGAGTTTAAAAGCACAGTGGAGCACTTCCTCGATTAACACATGACATCACAAGGTGGAAAAGGGTGTTTTTAGTTTGAGAGAAGGACTCCGAAGCCTAAATATGAAGGTTTTTTGTGTGTTAAACGTGTGTGAATGAAACAAAACACAACTCCAGGTCTGTTTGTGATGAGGAAATGATATAACAGAGATCAGAAAATAGAGTAATATGGGACCTTTAAAAGAAAAATCTATATCGGATCATCCCTATTACCTCTGAAACTGGAAGATAATACTGTAAACTGGTCACTACGCAGGCCAATTATGGGTATATGCGGTATATTTATCTCAATCCTACTTTAGCATTGGACAAAAACCTCTCATTCCTCATCTAATACTGGATAAAGATGGATCAGGAACACCGCGGAGGCGCTCAAATCCATCTCCATAAAAGTCCAATCCTCTTACACCGCAATATGTTCCCAAATGGACCCGTGACATAAGGGGTCGTAATCCGCGTCGTCTCCGTGGCAACCCCCTGCTTCGGCCCGGCGACCTTTGGCCCCTCGTCCGCGTCTTCCCGTTCGCGTGAGCGAGCCGACCGGGACGTCTGTATAAACTGGATGTATGGCGTTGGGTGACGGGAGCGTGATGGGTGGTTTCATAAAGACACATACATCCGAGTGAACTTTGACCCGGGAAGGATTAGTGCGGTAGATCTTCGGAGCTGTGTGTGTGCGTGCGCGCGTGTGTGTGTGAGCCAGTGTACGCAGAAGCCGTGTGGGAGCGGCTGTAATGTGGCCTCAGATGACCTCATGTTGAGTGGGAATTTAATGAAGAGAAAAAAAAAACGTCTTGGCTGTTGAAGAAGATACTTAAAGGGTCCGTACATGATTTTTTCACATGTATTTACACGTTTGTCTTGCCCCAGCACAGACATATAGTAAAAGTATAAGTATTTGTTTGGAAAGCGTATTTAAGTGTCCAAAAAAGTACTATATACGTCCGATGTATTATTATTATTTATTTATAAGCAGCTCTTGAAGTCAAAATAAGTCTGCCGTGTGCCAATAGCCTAGGCTGCGTTCAGACTGCAGCCTGAAGTGACCCAAATCCGATTTTTTGGCCTCTATGTGACCTGTATCTGATCTTTGAATGATAGTCTGAACGAAAGTGCATTCATCCGACCTACAAGTTATCAACAAGCCACAAACGTCACTATTCTGCGCTGAAGTCGGCGAAAATTGTTAACGAACTCCGTGTCAATGAAGCGAAGCACATCACCACTCACGGCTACGTCTCCACATCCACACATTCCTTTCAACGGACCTCGCTACCGCTGTCCCACAAAACACCACGGCCAAAAACCTCGTCCTTCTCCTTCTCAATCTCCTCCTTAAAACAAGTAAGTTGTTCATGTTCTGGCTCCGGTACAGGAGAAACTTTAAAAATCTCCAGGTGCTCAATGCTCGCGTCCATGTTTGGACAACTTCCGTAAACACAGAGCACGCTCGCTGCGGTTGACGTCATCGTGTCTCCAGTGCACATGCGGGACACTTTCGGGCCGTTTAACGTTCACACTGGGGATTGCATACAAGTGGCATTTAATTGGAAATGTGAACGACCTCGCAAAAACATCGGATTTCACAAAAAAATCTGAATTGAGCGTTAAGCCCTGCAGTCTGAACGTAGCCCTAGTGCCTCCGCTCAATAGCTCAAAAACACCAGGATCATATAGAGTGGGGCAAATACGAACATTTTAAGTCCAAAACTCTCGAATCTATAGTTTTTCCATGCCAATTCCCGGCTCTAGAGTCCGTGAAAGAGCCTACAGCGACGGTCAGTGTGTTGCTAGGAAACACCCGGGGTTTTGTGAAAGATCCAAATTGCCACCATTTTCCAATTTATCCACAGAATAAAGAATTTCTGAAAGTCCACAAATGTTCTTTTCAACATTAATGCGAGCGACATGTGACCGGAGAGCTGTAATTTATTGCAGTCAAGCTGGGCGGGTTTTTTTCTTGACAGGAAACATTTGTCAAGACTGGAACATTTAGACCCATTATGATTCAGATATTAAAATAAAGACATCCTGTGTAGTGTTCTCACAATAGTAGCACTTCAAACTAGATTTTTGTTCTAAGAGAAAGGCTCGCTCGATAATTATTTTGATACTACTAATATTTTTCATTCAAAATTATGTAATTATTAACATTGAAACAGACCTATTGTGTGAAATCGACTTTTCTTTTTTTGAGCTTTTAATCCTCTTATACTTGTTTCTCTGGTTCATTTACTTTCTTCAGGTTGTATTTAGACAGATTTGCGCATGTTTGAGTCATTTGTATTCAATCAATTCCTGTTTTCACCGCCACTGATACACACCCACTTCTTTGTTCTTGCTTCGTTCTTCAATTTTATTATATTAAACTATTGTCATATCTATGTTTTAGTGTTTTTTTTCCTCATCTCAGACCTACCTGAAGTTGTGTTTTGTTTAATTCACGCATGTTTAACACACAAACCCTGCACATTGAGGCATTTAGGAGTGTTGTGTTGCATTTTTTGTATGAAAAGAGCTCTATAAATAAAGTTTGATTTATTGATTGATTGTGTTCTTCTCTCAAACAGAAAAGACTGGTAAAGAAGTGCTTAACTGTGTTTTTAAACTCCATACAGCTTCACTAGAATCATTTGGATAATTTTCGCCCTGGAATTGTCAATCTCTACTGAACTAAACGTAAAAGGTAGCTGTATTAAACTTTTGGCATGTAACAACAGAAATAACGTGATATTTTATCGTCACAATAATATCGTGGACCATCACAATATATCGAATTACAAGTCTCTTTGCTTAAAATAAGAGTTATGGTGCAACAATAGCTAAAAAAAACAACAACAAAAAACAGAGGGAACTCCATAGACCATGATCCTTTGCTCCGTTTCAGTACAAACGACAAGAAGAAATAACAGTAAACACTTTTAAGTCTTAGTTCTTTGGGTTAAGTCTTGTTACGGCATTTTAAAAGGAAAAAGTAGCATATTAACAGTTTTGTCTCTACAAAATATTGCAGTAAATAATGTACCGTGAGATGTATACTGTGAAAATTTGGATATCGTTACATCCCTAATCGTGAGCCTCCCCACCATATCGTGAGCTTTCCCACGATATCACAATAAATATCGTACCGTGAGGTTCATACCGTGATGATATCGTATTGTGAGACTTGGATATCGTTACACTTCTAGATATATATTCTAAACATGTGTAAATGAAACAAAACACAACTCCTACAACCTATGTTTTTGAGGAGAACATTATATAACACGGCTTAAAGCTTGCTCGAGCCAGTTTTGCATAATGTAGGACCTTTAATTCATGATCTGTGTAGAGTTTGGCAGCAACGCAGTCGCAATATCACCACACACAATTACACACTAACATGATCTACGGCAATCCATAGGACGGGTGAATAGCTGCGCGACTCTTCAGTGTGATAACATTTAAAGCAACGTCAGCTCCCATTGGGCACCGTTTTTTTTAACACGGAAAACAGCATCTAAAATAATGATCCATGAATGTCATAGATTAGAATTTTATAGCAGAAACAAGCACAGGTTGGAGATCCGTCACCTTCTTGTTTTTTTGGATATGTCGTTGCTCTGCCTGGAATGTTCCACAGTATGACATTAAACAGCTCTATCTTACATTTACTCAGTTACAGGTGTTTTTTGTTTTTTTTTTAGCTCAAAAATACCTAGATTCATGGAGCTAAAACCTGGAACAGTCTTCCTGAAGATGTGAGACAGACTCTGCTTTTACTCTGTTTAAATCCAGGCTCAAAACACTTCTGTTTAGCTGCGTATGACAAAGGTTTTCATTTTTCATTCTGTACTCTTCTCTCCAATTGAAAGTCCTTTCTCTCTTCTTAATTTTATGATGATTATTTATGCTTTGATTTATTTTTATTGTGATTTTAATGCATTTCTTATTCTGTAAAGCACTTTGTGTACGAATTGTGCTATACAAATAAACTTGCCTTGCCTAGAAAAACTGGGATTCTGACTGAGCGGGGTCGCCTCTCCACAGATCTGATCCGTAACTTGGTCAGGTTTGGTCTCCATGAAAATAGAAAGGTTTAATACCATACTGCGAAACACTCCAGTCAAAGCACTAACCTAATCCCTGTGAAGAAAAACATTTGACGGACCATGCACCTTTAAATTAAACATCTAAATAATCCAACGTTCTACTGTTGATACAATAATGATAATACTTGGAAACAAAGTAGATTTTTGCCTCCATCTCCCTCTGTATTTCTGTGTGTAACTATGGCAGCCATGGGATCTGCCTCTGCCTCCTCTGCGCACCATCCTCACCGCTCTAACTCAAACTCTCAGCAGCCCTCCCATTGGTTTGATTTTCCGCTGTGAATCCGGTCTATAGTCATCGGGGCTCACTGACTCAGAGTGTGAGAGGGTTTTTCCTTTATTCTGTTCCATTTCAGCCTCCTCAAACGTGGAGAGACGGAGTGGAGGCCCTGGACGAGGCTTCCCTGGGGTCCACAGTGTAACAGGGTGTCAATGGAGTGATGGAGCTGGTGTTCTTCACTCACACAGTCATATATACACAGGGCAGTTTGGGGCTTTATATCTATAGGAGTGTATGTGTTAACAAGGTGAAGTAAAGCTCCTATATGACACAAAACTGACTTGTGAGCTTTAAGACATGCTAGAATGCTGTTAGCACATCAAAAACAGACCAGGAGTTGTGTTTTGTTTCATTCAAATGCCTTTATTATGAGTCTTTTTACATCTCGAAAGCTCAAAATGCTCTGTTCCACCTTGTGATGTCATGTAGTGGTAGTTTACAAGTTAACAGCTGCGTTTAAACTTTTTGTCCAAAAGAGATTGGCAATCCCAGGGCTGAAAATATCCAAATGATTCTAGTGAAGGTGTACGAAGATTAAAAACACAGTGGAGCACTTCTTTTATTACCACGTGACAGTAAGTACGTTTTTTTATTTATATAGCACTTTTCACAGACATTTGTCACAAAGGCGCTTTACAGAGCATTATTCTTTCACTTCACACTTCGTAGTGGGAAGCTTCGACTGCCAGTCTGCACCATCGGCCCCTCTGACTACCACCATCACTCACACAAACATCACTTTCACACTCGGCAATGTGGGTGAAAAGCTTTCCCTAAGGACACGACAACAGTTTTTTTGTGACTGGCGCCCCACTATGGCTCCTGATTTTCCCAGTGCTCTCCCATCCAAGTACTGACCAGGCCTGATCTTAGGCTACGTTCAGACTGCAGGGCTTCACGCTCAATTCAGATTTTTTGTGTGAAATCCGATGTTTTTGCGAGGTCGTTCACATTTCCAATTAAATGCGACTTGTATGTGATCCCCTGTGTGAACGTTAAACAGCCTGAAAGTGTCCCGCATGTGCAATGGAGGACACGATGACGCCAACCTCAGCGAGCGTGCTCTGTGTTTACGGAAGTTGTCCAAACATGGACACGAGCATTGAGCACCTGGCGATTTTAAAGTTCTCTTGTACCGGAGCCAGAACATGAACAACTTACTTGTTTTAAGGAGAAAAATGAGAAGGAGAAGGACGAGGTTTTTGGCCGTGGCATTTTGTGGGACAGCGGCAGCAGCGTTCATTGAAAGGAACATGTGGACGCGTAGACGGAGTCGAGTGGTGAGTGGTGATGTGCTTCGCTTCAGTGACACGGAGTTAGTTAACAATTTTCGCCGACTTCAGCGCAGAATAGTGACGTTTGTTGCTTCTTGATAACGTGTAGGTCGGATGAATGCGCTTTGGCCGTTCAGACTGAAGTTGCATGTCAAAAGATCAGATATGTATCGGTTTCAGGACCACATATCCAAGTGGCCTGGATCACATTTGAAAAAATTGGATCTGTGTCGTTCAGACTGACATTAAAAGATCGGATACAGGTCACATAGAGGCCAAAAAATTGGATTTGGGTCACTTCAGGCTGCAGTCTGAACGTAGCCTGAGATCTGACGGGATCAAGGCTTTCACAAGCAGGTATGGCCACAAGGTTGACCAGAGTGTTTTCTGTTTGAGAGAAGAACTGATCCTAAATATGCAGGATTTGTACGTGTGTGAATGAAACAAAACACATTCTGATATTTTATATTATGAGGTTCTTTTTACAGACCAAGAGTTTGTTTTTTCATACCTTCCTCAGGTCTTCCTCAGCTGACCGGACACGTCACAGCAACATCATGTGACCACTCTGAGGAAGACCACTAGGGAGCAGTCGAAACTGTCAGGTATGAAAACAAACTCTTGGTCTGTAAAAAGAACCTAACACCACACAACCCCAGGTATGTTTGTGAGGAAACAGCATTACAACATGGATTGGAATAGCGTAATATTACCCTTTAATCCAATGTTTGGTGGTCTCTGCACTGCCACTGTGCCCTTTTACAGCAGATTTGAGTATCTATGAGGGCTATTTAAGAGCAATGATTTGATTTCACAGTCCACTCAGAGAGATAAGGAGTCTAACTCACAACCTCCTTACAGAGAGGGGACAACCTCCTGACTAAAAAACACAGTTCACTTATTACAAAATGGCTCCAATTGCGTTATGAAGCTGTTATTTTTCGTGCAAGTAACTACTGATTGAGTATCGGCAGTTACTAAAACGAAAGTATCAATGTTCTTACTGAAAAAGCTGGATCGTGCACCCCTACAGTCACCCACACGACCCGGGCTAACCACTCTGCCACAGCACCACACTCAGCCCACACCGAATCGGACACCGTTAACGAGAGCATGCGGGGCACTAGACAATGTGGCGTCTGTGTTGAAAAATGGCCGCCCGAGGTTATCTTAAAGACTAGCGCCGAGCTCCATAACTCAGCGGATTATGTTCAAGCGTTCATCAATCACCGCTCCGTCCAATCGCAGGCCGGCCAGACGCTCCAGGCCCGCTCTGATTGGGTTAGGGGGGCCACACTGCGCGCTCTGTGGGGGCATTATCAGCTTCAATCACCGTAATGCACCAGGCACGGCTGACCTCCCAGAGCCTGCCTGGACGGGACACATATATCAGCGGACGCAACGCACGCGGAGAGCCAGCAGGAGGCGGCGTACAAAATGACAGAGAGGGGAAGGGAAGGGGCGGGGGGTCTGTGAAAGTGAAAGGGTCAGACGTAACTAGAGGTGCGAAAGCTCGGGAAATGTGCATTGTGGAACTTGTGTGGTCAAGAGTGTGCTGGTTATGTTGTTGTTTTGCTAAGAATGTTTCACTGTATGGCTTAAAAAAACAAAAAAAAACACTGTACCTCATTTTTTAAAACATCTTTGCAAAGTTCCAAGTGTATTCCGAACTTTTCAAAAGCGCTCCAAGCATCCTGATTGTAGTGGACCAAACAGAAAGGCAAAGACAAGGTATAAAAATAAGTTTAAATTTAATAAAGTCAAAAAAAGATATAATTTAACAAAGGCTCAATTTAGGTAAATAATTTACAAAAAGCTGGGCCCAACTGGGAGTAATTTCAATCAAACTGAACAGAATAAAACTAACTCAACCAGACAAAGAGGGTGTTTAAATACATGAGGGCCAACTAAAACTGAACACAAGAGGGGAGAATTACACTAAATAATTAACTAAAAGCTAACTTAATCAAAGCAACAAGAAGGCAAATACTGGTCAAAAGTTTTAGAACACCCTAATTTTTCTAGTTATTTATTGCAATTCAAGTCCGATGAAGAGCTTGAAATGGTACAAAGGTAAGAACTGAACAGCCAGAGGTTAAAAAAAGATAAAAAATACAAAACAAGTCCAAGCTCTGCCAAAATGACCTCAGGAAAAAAACAACCCTTGAAAACATGGAGTGTCCAGCACAGTCTCCAGACTTAAACCCCATCGAGCTGGTTTTGGGAAAAACTGGACACAAGAGTGAAAGTCAAACAGCCTACAAGTGCCACACATTTATGGGAACTTCTGCAACAGACTTGGGAAGAACTTTCTGAAGAATATTTGATTTCTATTGTAAAAAGAACGAGTGTGTTCAGCTGTTACATCTGCCAAAGGTGGACACTTTCATGAATCAAAAGTTTAGAATATGTTTCGGTCAACAGTAAACAGTAAAAAACTGGAAAAAATGTGGTATTCTAAAACGTTTGACCAGTAGTGTACCTGATTCTTTAAAAAATATCTTTGCAAAGTTCCAAGTATATTCCTAACTTTTCAAATGCAATCCGAGCTTCTTAATTATTCACCGCATTGAATTTATTCATTTTCCACAACTTTCAGAGACCAGAGCGGAGTTTTGCTGTTACTGTAACGCCAACAACTACAAGAACTAGCATGCTAACAGCGCACTAACATTTTCTGGTTCCTGGACGATAAAAATGCGTTGTAATATGGTCAATGGTCACGTTTTTATACAGCGCTTTTCCACCTTCAAAGCTCTTTACATCAAGGAACCACTCGCCCATTTATACACCAATGTACGCAGGCAGTGGGGGCGAGGTGGCTTTAAGTGTCTTGCCCAAGGACACAACAACAGCGACCATCTGTGGGAGCTGGGAGCGCACCACCAACTTGAGTATTACAATCAAACTTCTTTATCTTGCATTTATTCAGCTACCAGTGTTTTTTATTGCTTAAGAAATCACCTTGACATACTGTACGAACATTATTACTGTGAGCAGGATTGCCTCTCCGCTGATCTGACCTGTAACTTAGCCCTAGCAGCATTCCTGGCAACGCGATTAAATCCCCACGGACACAAGCAGGTGACGGACTCTCGGTGAGAAAAGTTACACAATTAAACTTTTAAATTGCCCTTCAGCGATCCATAAAAGTGTAGAAAAGGCAGAAAAAATAAGTGGCCATCACCGTCAAATACTAAGTGCCCATACCACAGCTCAAGGACCTGCTTTTAAGTGGCATAACGCACACTAAAACTGGAATCCGAAACCTATAATAAAAAGTCAAGTTATGATGTAAGACGTCTGCTGATAAAACGGTACAAAGATTTTTCATCTAAACTTACCTAACAAAATGTCAGACTCTAATGTCACTGAAAAAAAGACAGAAACGCCAAATTTGTTCTGGGAATTGTGCAGCAATTGAGGTGATCGAGAAAATACATCTTATAATTCTGAGGTCTTTGAAGTGCGTATGACAGGTTTTTATCATTTTATTTTGATTAATTTGTTTGGATAACACCATCTGTACATAGAAATAATCTTTTTATCAATCATGGTGTTTAGAAAAGTTGAGTGATATTGAAATTTATTGGAGGTAGAGCAGAGTTTTCAAACATACTGATGATTGATTTGACAAAATAAAGGTGTTTCATGCATTTCTATTTGTCCGATCATTTCTGTGTACGCTGGAGGAGTTTTGGGTCGGTACACAGCATGGTTGCTCCAATTAGGAAATAAAATTAAATACACAATAAATTGCCAAACCACAAAAATACATATAGATATAAATAATTTTTTGTAAGATTTTTTTAGCAATGAGCAACACTAGAAAAAAAAATCCTTGCTTGTGCATTGTGGTTGTAATTTCCGTGTACTGATGACATATCTAGAGGTATTCTGTTTTAAAACTCATCGCTACTTCCTGTAATTTTTGTACTTTTATTTAATTTTTTTCCCCCCAAATTGTCACTTAACTGTAACTTTACACAGAAACATGGATTTCCACGATTTATGTGAGTTCATCTTCGCGCTTGTTGGTGCAATAGGCCTGACAGGTGGTGGGCGACCGATCACTTCACAGCATTGAGGTTTGTGCAGAAGCCAAAGGTGAAGTAGCCGGACTGGCGCCACCTAGTGCCTCCACTCGATTTCATTTCTCTCCAGCGACTAGGTCAGGAATCGGAATACACTAGATAGTTCGTAAAAACCCTGGAAGTGTGAGTTCGTGTACCAGCCAATCAGCGAAGATCCATACAGTCTGTGTTGGCAACGATTCCCGAGATCGAGGATTTAAAGCCGGAACAAAGAGAATGTTTGGAGAATTTTATCAAGAGGAAAGACGTAATTGCCGTTCTTCCTTCGGGATTTGGGAAAAGCTTAATATACCAGTTAGCCCCGTCAGTGTCGCATTACATACTTCACAACCAAATAGCAGCAATTGGTTAAAAAAAAAAGCCTACCTACCTGCCTACCGTCGAGCGAACAAATTCTGATGCTGCGAGGTCAGACAGTTTCTACGAAGTGAAACTGGCTGATGAATCAGGTTAAAGGTGAGGCGCCCAAATGGACCAAAACAAACATGGCGACGCTGATAGACGTACTTTAGCATGTTATAGCATCAATACAGACTATTTAGTTTGTGAAAAAAAAGTTGCATTTGTGGACAGGGAAAATGTCTGTGCTTTTCTAGACTAGATTTTACTAAAGCTTGATTTTTCATCTTGTTCTGCTGTTGTGTTGTTTCGACCAATCAGATTCAAATTGTGTCATTTGTCACCTTTCGCAAGAAACGTTCCTGATAATGTGTAGAAATCAGTTCAGACTGACACACATTTCAGTCTGGGCCAAGTTAAATTGATGTAAAACGATGATAAATATTGACCACAAGTACTATCCCACCAAACAATTAGAAAAACGCTCAAACCTGTCACACGCACCTTTAACTCTTTCCCCCCTGGACGCCTACTAGGAACAACCCATACATATGTTACTAGGGCTACCCATAGAGCATAATTGCATAAAAGAAAACAGACTTCCACGAGTGATTTCAGGGCAATTTTGGTTCATAATCGAGTATAAAGCCCGGATAGTTTGTTGGGATATCGCAGGACTCCAAACAGATGCATCAGCGGCATTCTCATCTTCGTAAGATTCACTCTCTGTAAGTCCGTCGCTATCGTTGTTTTCCACTTTATAATCACCCTCATCATCACTTCGAAATCTATAAAAGTCACTTTCTCTAAACTTATCCATAAAATACGTCCGCTCCTCATTATTTCTAAAACTGTGCGCCGCAGAGCCGCAATCTTTCCATTGCACGTGTTTCGTGTTGTGTTTTTTCCGGAAGCTACCATCGTCACTACTTTGATTAACTTCGGAAAACATAACATATCCTTGAATCCTATTGGTCAGTCTAGTGTGGGTTGTAGTGGCCCCTACCTATCGCAGTCTCTGTTTAAATGTGAAAAACCGAGCCGTTTCTAAAGGTCGTCAAATCACGTCTTTAGTGATACGGCGGAGGTGTCAAAAGTCGTCAATAAGGGTTCAGGGGGGGTCGTCAAATGTCGTCTTCATGGGGGAAAGAGTTAACTTGTGCACTTACATGAACATATAGCAATTTAATGAGTATGTAAATGACTAGAAAATCCAGCAAATACCAGTTACTAAAAAATACTTCACACGTACTGAACATACTCCTGTAGCCGATTTGCACGCGGATAATCCTGTCTACCTGAACGTGGCTGGTTGTTTTGGTGCTGGAGACGTCTCCCGCCCATATAGTTGGCAAAACAGACACATTACTGATAAGCAGCAACACACTGTGAAAGCATAATGGCCAAATAATTAGCACGCACAATTACACGGCGTAATGGGAGAGTGTATGTGCGCTCGGTCAGACTGGGAGAGGAGACAGTGTGGAGCCGAGACAGAACCGGGAATCGCTTTACAAACTACAGGAGCCATTAGGGGCATCCTTTGTTTATGGCGCAGGTGGTTCAGTCACGCAAAAATGCCAGTTGCAGCTGATTTCGACATTTCCGTGCAAACCGGAGGCACTGCTTTGTCTCGTTTGGTTCATTGTTTATTTGTCAAGAACAGTCGCTGGCGGAAGAAGTACTCAATTGTGGTACTTAAGTTAAAGTACCCAGATTGCTGCAAAAAAATACTCAAACTGGGAGAAGAGTGTGGAGCAGATACAGAGCCGGGAATGGCTTTACAAACTACAGGAGCCATTAGAATCCTTCTATTATTCATTCATTTGTTTTTCAAAATAAAACGAAAAATAAGAAAATGACAAAACAATTTTCTTCATTATTTGTCTCCAAAACCAAAATGAAAAAAACAGATAACAATTAGTTTTTTCAGTTTTCAGTTTCTGTGACTTACAACAAAATCAGACTATTTCAAAAAAAATAAAATAATAATAATTATATGTGCAGAAGATAGAAATCTGTGCATATTTGGGAAATCTGGGCATATTTTCTGTAGCTAAGAATAAAATAAATGAGTCCAGTCGTACATAAAATGTATCGAGTGTATTTTATCCATCGGAATATGAATTGAAAAGCTGCGACTTCAAGAATTTCAATCACGAAATGAAAATTTACGATTAAGCTTTCTTCAATACGAATTCACAGATGCAACTCGACTGTCAAAAATACATCATCACTTCACAGGCATTATTTATTGAACAGAAGAAACGATCAATTGAGATGCTGGACTTTTGCGGATCAAAAGTCCTGGTTTAGACCTGGTTTAGACCTGGTTTAGTCCTGGTTTAGTCCTGGTTTAGTCCTGGTTTAGTCCTGGTTTCGTTCTAGTTTAGACCTGGTGTAGTCTTGGTTTAGTCCTGGTTTAGTCCTGGTTTAGACCTGGTTTAGACCTGGTTTAGACCTGGTTTAGTCCTGGTTTAGTCCTGGTTTCGTTCTAGTTTAGACCTGGTTTAGTCCTGGTTTAGACCTGGTTTAGACCTGGTTTAGACCTGGTTTAGACCTCCTTTAGTTCTGGTTTAGACCTGGTTTCGTTCTAGTTTAGACCTGGTGTAGTCTTGGTTTAGTCCTGGTTTAGACCTGGTTTAGACCTGGTTTAGACCTGGTTTAGACCTGGTTTAGACCTGGTTTAGTCCTGGTTTAGTCCTGGTTTAGTCCTGGTTTAGTTCTGGTTTAGACTGGTTTAGACCTGGTTTAGACCTGGTTTAGACCTGGTTTAGACCTGGCCTTTAGTTCTAGTTTAGACCTGGTTTAGTTTAGTTTTAGTCCTGGTTTAGTCTTTTTTAGTCCTGGTTTAGACCTGGTTTAGACCTGGCTTAGTCCTGGTTTAGTCCTGGTTTAGTTCTCCTGGTTCAGTCCTGGGATCAGTCCTGATTTAGTCCTGGTTTAATCTTGATTCAGTCCAGTCCGTATGCGGCGCAAAAGTCCAGCATTTCAGTTTAAATCACGTTTCTCCATTATCAGTTTTTTAATTTTGGTTTTGGAGACAAATAATGAATAAAATTGTTGTTTTTTTGCTTTCTTATTTTTGGTTTTATTTTGAAAACCGAATGAAAAAATGATACACGGATTCATTAGAGTCATTGTTTGTTTATGGTGCAAAAATTGAAGCTGATTTCAACATTTCCACGCTAACCGGAGGCACTGCTCGGTCTAGTTTAGTTTATTATTTATTAATCAAGAATCGTCGGTGGTGGAAGAAGTACTCAATTGTGTTGCTTAAGTAAAAGTACAGATACCGGAGTGAGGTATTAAGTATTAAAGTATTAAAGTACCTGTGAAAAATATACTTAAAGAGCATAAAGTAAGTTCATATGACTAACTTGAGTTTCACTCCAAGATCTAAGTGTGTGTTTAGAGTCATTTGAAACCACAGCTGGATCCTGCCAACCTCACAGCCACTCCACCTTCTATAGTGCCTCTGCTTGTCCTTGCGTGATTGGGGCTCTCGTAAGCGGCTGCAAGTGTGAAGTAGAAAATATCCAAGTCAAGTACAGCATGTAGTATTATCAAATCACATTTCAGAAGGATAGAATTACCGAGAGCAAAGGTTCGGTAATTACTACGCGAGCGATCTCTTCAACTGGAGAGCGCAGGATGAAAATACAAGGACGGATTTTGGGTCTTTAGGAGTTTGGCGTCTGAGCAAACCTTTTCCCCCCCGAGTCTGCAAGAACCTGGAGCTACATCGGAGTTCACGCACATTAGAATATAAATAATGTGGAAGATACAAACTCACTTCAAAGCCCGTCGTCATTAACGCCACGCCATCTGAATGTGGGCGGATTCTAACAGAGCAGAGTAAACACAAGAGCAGGGGTGTCCCAAATGTATCTGAAGGAAGGATTTTCAAAGAAGTCAGTCGTCCAATTTGTCTCATATTTGGAATAATAGGAGTAAAGTAAATGCAGAAATATAGGACGGGAATAGGTGAAATACAACTTTGAAAAACTAATGAGGAAATGGCATTATAACATGTTTAAGACCTTTATTTTTACATCTATAAGGTATTAACTGCTCAAGAATAACATATTTAGGTCACCATGTTGCCTTTTATCGTTTTGAAAATGCTATACTTGAGCTTTAATTTAATGAAGTCTGACCAGAAAGAGCCGACCTAGTTGGAACTACAACAGGTGAGCAGATTTGTGCTGTTGAACAAGTCTGCGTGTGACGTTAAAATGAGCAGTTTTTCAATTAGTCACTCTCACCTTTTTGTTGAAAATCAAACTAAACAGGATCATGGACGCTCGTATTGATCACAGGCTCCTGAAAATGTGTTGTATCTTAAAATGTTTTTGACTGCGTTTGCTGAATTGTGCATTGTGTCACCATGACGATGAAGTACTGTGTTTTGTTACTTAAGTAAAAGTACAAATACAGGGATGAAGATTTCTCAAGTAAAAGTGTCACATGAAAAAATCTACTTAAGCAAAACTGTTTAAGTACCTGTTTAAACATGTACTTTAAGAGTAACAAGTAATTTGCATCAATTTTTTTAACAATTAAAGGATCAAATGTAGTGATTTTTTATCAAGAATATAGCCGATTGTAAGCGATTCAGTTGATTTCTTATTTTTCTAGCTGTTTTTTTTTTTGTGTTTGTGTTTATTTGGTTTCCTCGAAGCTGGCACTTTAACTCAAATTCAATCCTAAAAAAATATTCTCAGCCATTTCAGCAGATCTCTAACCATGAAGAAAAGTGCTTTTCCAGATCTTAAATTTGTGCCTCTGCAAAGAAAAACACTTGGACTTTTCCCTTTTATTATTATTATTATTTATTTAGAAGATCGTGAGTGAGAGGCACAATTTTCTTCATATGAAAATTGACAATAAACTTTTTGAATTGAAATGTAGTGACGTAAAAGTAAAAAGTATCCACTTCAAAATGTGCTGAAGTAAAGTACAGATACCTAAAACATTTTCTTTTACTTTTGCACTTCGGTACTTTCCACCACTGCACCATGGTAACTTCTAAACATTCCACCATAAACATACATGCAGAACACCCCCAGCATGAGTAACAAAAGCTGACAAAATCTCAATACGTCTAAATATCGATCATTTATCTGTCACGACGGAGCCGAACGCTTAAACAAAGCACTATCTCGAACCCATTTTCGTGGTGAATGTCCAGGTCCAGGTAACTTCTAAACATTTCACTGTAAACATACATGTAGACCACCCCCAGCATGAGTAACAAAAGCTGACAAAAGCTGAAAAAAGCACAATACGTCTAAATATCGATCATTTATCTGTCATGACCACGACGAACTCTTAAAAAAAAGCACTATCTTGAACCCATTTCCGCGGTGAATGTCCAGGTCCAAGTAGCTTCTCAACATTCTACTGTAAACATACATGTAGACCACCCCCAGCATGAGTAACAAAAGCTGACAAAAGCTGAAAAAAGCACAATACGTCTAAATATCGATCATTTATCCGTGACAACTGTGCCGAACGCTTAAACAAAGCACTATCTTGAACCCATTTCCGTGGTGAATGTCCAGGTCCAGGTAGTTTCTAAACATTTCACCGTAAACATACATGTAGACGACCCCCAGCATGAGTAACAAAAGCTGACAAAAGTTGACAAAATCTCAATACGTCTAAATATCGATCATTTATCTGTCATGACCACGACGAACTCTTAAAAAAAAGCACTATCTCAAACCCATTTCCGCGGTGAACATCCAGGTCCAAGTAGCTTTTCAACATTCTACTGTAAACATACATGTAGACCACCCCCAGCATGAGATACAAAAGCTGAAAAAAGCGCAATACGTCTAAATATCGATAATTTATCCGTCACGACCGCGCCCAAAGCTTAAACAAAGCACTATCTCGAACCCATTTCCGCGGTGAACGTCCAGGTCGTGAGCTGTTAAACTTGTAAATCCTGGTCAAAGTCGCCCCAATTAGAAATTCCAGTCTTGGCGGACCATTGACCTTTGGATTAGAAATGCCATGGCTCCCTCATTCCGTCTGATTGCACGTGTTTTGTGAGGCCACCTCCAGTTCCGGGACAAGACTGAATGTCAGAAAGCACATTTGAAGAGCCATTCCTCCGTTGGTTTGACAAAGTCTGACATTTTGAGCTAAACTCATTAAAAACTTCCACTTGTAAACATTGATTTGAAAAGCACTCCACGGTGGCGACACGGTGAACAAGGACGGAACGTGGATCTGCATGTTTGAATTGTGTTTTCGTGGTTGTCGACATGCGAAGGCTTTGTTCTGCTAATGACTTTAAACGTAAATGAAAAGCTGGGAGATTTGCGGTAAACAACATGTGATTCGATGTGGCCTTCGCTGAAACGGGTTTGAAATTTCAGCACAGCAGCTACGTACATTTGACTTTGAGAGCTTAAAGGACACATGATGTACAGAATTGACTTTTTTAACTGTTAATAACATGTTATAACATTGACCGCTCATTAGAAACATACATGGAGTTACATTTTTGCTTTATTTGCTTTTGCCTGATGAATTCTTGTTTAATAATCCCGCTCACTCTAAGCAATTCCCAGTTTTCTGACATCATAGGTAAAAGTATCAGCTGTTTTTAAGTCCATAAATTAAAATCTGAGCATTTCTGTGTCAGGTTCATCGCAGCTGCCTGTTGGTGGTAGTATGTCGGAAAATGTGATTTGATAGTAGGCATGCTCAGAATTTTATTTAATGGACTTAAAGACAGCACAGGAGCCCTCCAGACTTTTACCTGTGATGTCACAATACTGGGAATTTCAAAATTGCATGAATTTATTGGCCTTAGATCACTGTTTCCCAAACTTTTTTTTCCTCGAAACCCATATTTTAAAATTTACAAACCTTCGCGACCCAAATCAATAGACATGATTCAAATCACAAATCACAAAATAAAGGTGGATTTGACCATTATTGAACATGAATGAGGGTATTTTATTGTTGACTGAGTGATCGTGTCTCTGAACAATTAATATTACTCAAGTTTTAAACAATGAAAAACAATAATTGAAGCAGCAATAAAATGATCCATAAGGCGCCTATTTGGACATTAAATGTAGCCCATTTCTTTTTCTTTTCAACATTCAATTGAACCAGCAATACTGGAACAAAATTGTCAATAAAATAATTACAAAAAGATTAGAAATTATACAAAGCATGTCTTAATATTTCAACATTTCTAATGAGCGTGTTCCCGTCCGAGAGATCAAAATGTATATCAGGCACATAGGCAGAACTGTATATTTCAGACCTACATGCAGATCGTGACAAAGTGACCCCAAAAAAATTTCTTGCGATCCACCTGAGGGTCGCAACCCAGTCTTTGGGAAACAATGCCTTAGAGCAGGGGTGTCAAACTCACTCATTTAAAAACAAGGAGGAAACAAATCTAAAGCATTTTTAAATACAGAACAACCTGTTTAACAGTTTTTAACAGTAATGTTTTTGAAAATGAGGGAACACTGTTGTAGCATTGTGTATCGGTGTAGTAGAGATCGGCAATTCAAGAACTGAAATTATCCAAATGATTCTAGTGGAGTCTTAATTTAAAAACACAGTGGAGCCTTTTCTTTATTACCACATGACATAACAAGGTGGAACAAAGTGTTGTGATTTTGAGAGAAGAACTCAGCCTAAATATGCAGGGTCTGTGTGTTAAACAAGTGTAAATGAAACAAAAAACCACTGGGTTCCCACACTCATAGAAATCCTTGATCCTTTTGTTTAAAATAGACAACAATAAATGCATGGACAGTGTTTTGAAGGTTAAAAAAACTATAATACTAAACCATAAGGTGAGTGGAAAGAGGTAACATTTCATTCTACACATGCAGGGTGCCGTAAAGTCATGGAGAATTCACTTTAGGTCATGAAAATTTTCTAAACTTTTCCATGACTTTATCAGTGAAAAAGAGTGTGAACCCTGAAAACACAACTCCAGGTTTGTTTGTGATGAGGAAACATTATAACATAGTTCAGAAATTAGCGTAATATGGGCCCTTTAAATAAAAATCTCTCCAGAATCATTGTCAGCGCTCAACCTGTCAGCTCCTTCCTCCCGTCGCTCTTCCTCCACTCCTCGCCCCTCCCCTCCCCGCTCCTGTCAGCCATGATGGATGTAGCCTGTGCCGCAGACAGAGGGGGGAATAGACTCTTCTCTCAATGCGTTTCACAGCAATCTGCAGCTGTCAATAGGCGGCGCGTTCACAAGGCGCTCGGAAACTGTCACGTCTTTATCAAACAGGCCAGCTCTAATGCTTCACACGAGCCGGCGCAGAGACAGGGACCGAGCGCCACAACACAACCCAAAAGTTTGGCTTATGTAACTCGCGGGACGAGAGAGGGGTTTGGAGGAGGAGAGGGGAGGAGTGGACCCCAAATGATACTTCGGAGCAGAGAAGATGGCTGAAAATGAGCTCTTAAACATCTGCCAGAGTTGTGATGCGCAGTGTACTTAGGTGTTGTCTTGGACCATTTCTTGTGTCAGCTGTTCATAAGAAAGAGCAATGTTCCAAGCTGTGTGTACTAGTTGTGTTTTCCTCCACCTCAGAAGGGTGTTTTGGGAGTTTTCAGGGTTAAAAAAGATATCATTTTCTTTTTTTATTTTCAGATTAACATGTCTTTAACTGCAATGCATGTTGGATTTTTCTGAGTACAGCCCTAGAATGTTTCAAAGTATGGCATTAAACATGTCTCCAGTAGGTTAGATACTGTAATGTTCTGCTCACTGGTCTCTCCAAACGAGCTGTGAGACGCTGCAGAACATCCAGAACGCTGCAGCTCGGGTCCTTACTCGAACTAGGAAGTACGAGCACATAAGTCCTGTGCTCAGGTCTCTGCACTGGCTTCCTGTGCCTCAGAGAATAGACTTTAAAGCAGCTCTGCTTGTGTACAAGTCTCTCCACGGCCGAGCACCAAAGTACATCTGTGACATGTTAGTGTCATATGAACCATCTCGCACTCTGAGGACCTCAGGGACCGGCCTCCTGCTGGTGCCCAGAGTCAGAACTAAACAAGGGGAGTCAGCGTTTCAGGTTCATGCAGCTAAAACCTGGAACAGTCTTCCTGAACATGTGAGACAGACTCTTCTGTGACGCTGTTTAAATCCAGGCTCAAAACATTTCTGTTTAACTGTGCATATAACTGAAAGGTTTTCATTCCGCACTCTTCTCTCCAATTTATGTCTCTCTTTTAAAATTTTAATCTTCATGATTATTTATGTTTTGATTTGTTTTTATTATGATTTTAATGTATTTCTTATTCTGTAAAGCACTTTGAATTACTTTGTGTACGAATTGTGCTATACAAATAAACTTGCCTTGCCTTGCCTAAAACGCAGCTCAGATGTTTGTGGTTCAAATCTTGCTCCCGACTAGCCAAGCTGGTGCCATCTAGTGCGTCTGCTCAATTTCATTTCTCTCCAGCAACTACAGTAGGTCAGGAGTCAGAATACACTAGATGGTTTGCAAAAACCCCAGAAGTTGTAGACCACACACCGGCCAATGAACGAAGAGCCGTGAAGCCATGACGTCAAACTCAAGCGCCTGTCTGGGTCCCTTTTGTGGTACAGCACAACAGTAAACAAAGCGGTCGAGATGGATGTAGACAAAGACAGACATGGCAACGATTCCCAAGATCAGATTTGGCGCATTACATACGTCACAACCAAATAGCAGCGATTGGTTAAATTAAAAAAGTATCCACCCACTGTCGACCGAAAGAATGAAGTGAAACGTGAAAAGTGATGAATCTACAGACTTAAAATCTCCGATCGCAAAGACCACAGGCTATAAAAAGTGTGATCGCATCAGCCGTTGTCTGTCTACAGTAAAACCACTCGCTTTGAGACTCTTAAGTTCAAGTTGTTCAAAAGATCAGAACACTGCACTTCTAGTTTAGATACAAGCCAAACTGCAGTATTATGATTTGTGAAATGTGATGCAAAACTTCAGATACATGATTTTTAAAGCATAAAAGATTGACAATAAAGTCCACAGGAAGTAGAGTTAGTACCGATAATCTGCAGCTCTCACCTCGATTCGTGCGCTGCGTGGATGTAAACAGACATGTGAGGAACTAGTCTTGCCTTTTTCCTTCTTACTTGGACTCACAGCGCTGTTTTGTGGACTGGATATCATTATTTGCTGAGGACAAATACTATGAGATGCTGCACTTTAAATTTTCCACTTTACTAGACATGAGTAATAAAGTCTTCTCGTTATTTTTGATATATCTTGAATCTTGTATCTTGCTCCTCTGTGTCCGTCACTCCGTCTGCCCCTGACGCTCTGTTTTATTGGCCGTTACCGTGGTTTGGTGGTTACTATCTGACAGAGCAACTCAGAATCACACCGACCCCACACACACGAGAAGCACATCAGCGTCAAAATCACAAAAATACAAGACAAAAAGTTGGGTCACGCCTCCTTGAACTCAGGGAGAGACAAATCACGGCCAAAATCATCAGCAAAAAGAACCCCTATAGTGAAACATATTGGCAAAATAGGCCTTTGACTGTGGAACATTCCAGTGCAAAGCAAGTATCCTTGAACTCAGGGAGAGACAAATCACGGCCAAAATCAGGCAAACTCCCCTATAGGGTGTGGCGGCCTTTACTGTGGAACATTCCAGGCAAAGCAATAAAATCTCTATGGAGACAAGAACGTGTCAGAAAAGTTGGATGGATTTACACATTGCACCACTTGAGGTACTGTCACCTCAAAAAACAAGACTGATTTAGAAGTAAACAAGTCTTTCTCTGGCACCGTCTGTAATTAAATAAATGCAGGAAAGATAAGTTTAGTGCTATACTGTGGAACATTCCCAATCAAAGCAATAACTTAACAGATGACGTACACATCCCGCCAGAAAGTTCCATAATGCGCCTTTAACCAATTTTGACAATGAATCTAAACCAGAAGTGGGAACTGTTTGTGTTCGGATACTGATGGAGCGGCAATGGACTCTCCAAACACTTATTTACCTTTGTTATTGATTAATGTACCTGTTCTTTTCATTAATCAGTTAGTTGTTTACAATCTGAAAGGCCTGTGATTGTAGACCTGCCACGATAATAACTGCACTAACTTATCTTTTTATATATATATATATATATATATATATGAGAGATGGAACAATCATTTTTGGGCGTCGATATTTACTGTGGGCTCTTTTTCTTTGCACAGCTGGTAAATTGTTGGTGATTTTTTGGCGATATGATGAAACTGAGATGTAGAAAGTTGAATTAATAACTCGTGAAAACAGGAAAATGACTCAAACAGGCTGAAGTCACTCTCAAAACAATTTCAAGATGGTACATGAGAAGAGGAAACAATTGCAACATGATAAAAAAAAAAAAAAAAATGTATCATTCGTTTATTCATTTTTCAAAATAAAACAAAACAAAAAAAAAAAAAAAAAAACAAAAAAAAAAAAACATCTATTTTCTTCATTGTTTGTCTCCAAACCAAAATAAAAAAATTGATAATGATTTGTTTTTTCAGTTTTCAATTTTGTGTTTAAATGAATAATGGAAAAAATGAATAACAGCCGGATAAACCGTTTCCCATTTCCGTGACTTAAACAGTGATGCTGAACTTTTGCGCCACATACGGACTGAACCAGGTCTAAACCAGGACTGAAACCAGGTCTAAACCAGGACTAAACCAGGCCTAAACCAGGACTGAATGTCGGTACGGGCCCAGAGGTGCACCCATGAAGACTGTCAGGGGATCAGGACTGAGACTAGGACCAGACCAGGATTGAAACCAGGACCGAGACCGCAACCAGACTGAGACTGGGACTGGAAACAAACCAGGACTGAGACCAGGACCAGACCAGGACCAGAACGGGACCAGACCAAGATCAGACCAGGACTGGAACTAGGACTGAGACCAGGAGTGAGACCTGTTTAAGTCTAGTCCTGGTTTAGACCTGGTTTAGTCCTGGTTTAGATCTGGTTTAGTCCTGGTTCAGTCCTGGTTCAGTCTGTATGCGGCACAAAAGTCACAGTTTAAGTCATGAAAATGAGAAACAAATGTTTTTTGTTTGTTTTGTTTGTTTGTTTTGCTTTGTTTAGTTTTTTTCCTTTTGGATTTGGAGACAAATAATGAAGAAAATACTTGTTTTTTTTTTTTTCCTTCTTCTTTTTGGTTTTATAGAAGTTGATTTTACACAATACTAGTAGGTCTGTTAGGGGGACTATGCAGCATTTCTGCTGATGGAAGGTCTCATTATGGGGAGGCAATGGACCTTCCAGAAAAAAAAAAAAGTCCACCTTTAACCAGCCCTGAAAGAGACCTTAAACAGAATATGCAGTGACTCTAACCCAGGACTAAGCCACTCCTTGTGTGCATACATCGACTTATAGGCCGAGGCGGTGGTGATTAATGCGCGTGCAGATTGTTTATGTTGCTGGGAGCGATGGAGAATCATTGGGCGGCTCTTCGGTTCCATAAATTGCGCGGTGTCAGGAGCTCCCCTGTCAGCTGCGGTGTCATACATGATGGGGCACATTAGAGCAAATGTTTCCACCACTAAACAACTCATTTGTCTCCTCTCTCAAACACTGAGGGAGGCCTGCTGCTCCGAACGCGGTGGAGTCGGCAGGATTTTGGGTTTTGAGATTGTTGCTATGGTAACAGCGGGACAGAGGAAGTTTTAAAAGAATGTGATATTTTGTTCTACATGAAAATCCGTGACAAAAAGTACAAAATGTTCATATCTGTGCTGTGTGTTTTACTGTACATATAGATACAGACGAGTTTCAAGATGTGTCACTCTAAATTGAGATCCACACATGACGACTATTAAAATCTGATTGGTCAAAGCGTCTTTAGTTTTATCCAGTTGAGAGAAAAGCATCATCTTCCCTCCAGAAATCCACCAAGCACTTCCTTCTGCTCGTTTTTCACAAACTAAATCGTTTGTATTGGTGCTAAAATCATGCCAAGACGGGTTCTCGTGAGTTTGTGAACTCACAAATATTGTCAGAATCCATCTTGCTGTGAGGTTAGAGGGTTAGATTTTTTTTCATGTTTTCATTTTCCAAAACTATTTATCCGAAATTGCTGCTTTTACAGTTGTCTAAAAGGGCAAAAATTAGAAGAAAAAGAATAAACGAAGTGAAACAAAATTCTCTTAAAAGTAATAGATCAGTTGTAAGACACAGTTGTAGAAGTCGTTGCTGTAGCTCCAGTGAAAGTGCTTCCAGTGTGCATACAGGTGCATACTAGGACCCGACCGATATATATCATTTGGCCAATATTATCGGCCTAAATCTTGCCGATATGGGCCGATAGTCGACGTGCTCATGTTATACCTCGTTATGAAGCGTAGACTCTCTATATAGAGTCCATTGAATCCAATTTACAGACAGATAAATGTCCTAATATGTGGCGCGGCATCAGTATTTATCAGAGGAGTAATTTGTCTATGTGTGTGTGACGCCATACTGCCCCTGAACGCACCCCCCAGAGTCACATCACATGCGTTTGTTTACACTCTGGTTTACACCCATGCACAGCCATAGATCCATGTGCAACACTGAGGCGCTGCTTTAAACGCTCTTGTAGTCCACAATGCTCCTTTGATCCACGATACTGAATATAAAAATATAAAAGTGAACTTCAGCGCAGTTTAGGCCAGAAAAACCTCAGTTTTATAATCAGTTGAGGATTTACAGTAAGTTTTACAGCTTTAAATATATCGACTGTTGTATCGGCACCTCCAAATCCCTTTTTATCGGTATCATATCGGCTCCAAAAAAGTTCATTTCGGTCAGACCCTAGTGCATATTATATTTCATTTACAAGAGAAAACATAATTAATACAAATCACTGTTTGAAATTGGGCTGCAACCAATTTATTTATTTTTATTTTGACAATTGATTAATCTGTGTATCTAATCTCTTCTTTCAGTTCATGGCATACTTTGGTAGCCAGACTGGCGCCACCTAGTGTCTCCGCTCAATTTCATTTCTTTACAGCGACTAGGTCAGGAATCGGAATACAAGAACCCCGGAAGTGCGAGTCCGGGCACCAGCCAATCAGCGTAGATCCGTACATTCTGTGTTGGCAACGATTCCCGAGATCGCGGATTTAAAGCCGGAACAAAGAGAATGTTTGGTGAATTTTATCAAGGGGAAAGACCTTATTGCCCTTCTTCCTACGGGATTTGGGAAAAGCTTAATATACCAGTTAGCCCCATAAGCTGCGCATTACATAAGACACGACCAAATAGCAGCGATTGGTTAAATAATGAAAAGTACCTGCCTACCGTCAAGCGAACGAATTCTTATGCTGCAATGTCAAACGGTTTCCTCAAAGTGAAACCGGCCGATGAATCAGGCTAATACTTTGGAGCCTGTACTCCAATAATTGATTACATAATTGCAATTTATTGCTGAACTTGTGCAGCCTGAGTCTGAAGTACAAAAATATGAAGTAACTCTACTGACACTGTATCCAAACCTCCCTCCTCCCCCTGCTTGGCTCTCTGCTGGCACACCCCACCCCTCCCCGCTCAGCCCTGTCAGTGGCGGGCGCTGGGCGGATATCAGCGCTCCGCCACGGCTATCAAAGTGATGGACTGCCCCCACAATGCATTGCTCTCGTCTTCTGCTTCCTGGAACTGGTGCTAATGTCTGCCAACAGCTGCCAGGTAATGCAAGGCGGAATAAAACATGCAGCGTTTGTGTAGAATACAACAATATGGCTTCCCTTCAGCGAGCCAAAGGAGCCCGCCACAGGAAGAGAGGAAGAGTGAAAGATGTAAATTCACTTGATGACAATTTGTTAGGGATTAGGGCAGATTTCAGACATATTGTGCTTGTGTTTGCTGTATAGTTATAATCTATGACGCCCGTGGATCATTATGTGAGCATTTGGACATTTGAAATTGCAATTTATCCATCGAAAACGGCTTAATAAAATAAAAATGAGAAAACTGTGGTGCCCAGTTGGAGTTGACGTTGCCGCGAAGAGTCATAAATAGCTTGTGGATATATTTTTCATTTAGTTTCATTTAGTTATTCGACTTATCGTTCTATATTCTGTACATGAGAGATGGAACTAATCATTTTTAAAAGGTGAATACTTATTGTGGGCACTTTTTCTTTGCACGACTGGTAAATTCTTGGTGATTTGAAAAAAAAATTTGATGTAGAAAGTTGAATTAATGCCTCATGAATACAGGAAAGATGATTCCAACATGCACAAATCACTCTCAATACAACTTCGAGGTGGTAAATGACAACGGGAAACAACTATAACACGGTAAAAAGCTCAGAAAAGTCGATTTTACACAATAATACTTGGTCCGCTTTCAAGATGTACTATGCAGCATTTCTGATGGAAGGTTTGTCATTATGGAGAGGTAATAGACCTTCTGGGAAAAAAAAACCTTTAAGCTGTTCTGAAGCAGGGCTCAAACAGACTATGCAGTGCAGTGAATCTAAAATAAAATATATGTATATATAAAAACTGTGGTGCCTGCTTGGAGTTGATGTCGCCACAAAGAGTCGTGAATAGCTTGTGGATAGCTTTTTCTTTTTCTTGACCAAACTGCTATAAAGTGTAACAAGTGTAAATAAAATACATACAACAAGAAATACAGTGCTCAAAAAGAGTAGGCAGATGCAAAAGCAAAAGCATACCCCCTCTCACACATAACCGCTAACGTTACAGCTGCAGATCACGAAGATCACGCGAGTAGCAGATTTTTTTTCACTGTGCAGTGCTAATGAGTACAATGTGTATCACTGATGAAGAAATTACAATTGGAGAAATAAGCACAGAACAGTGGTTGTGCACCGGATTGATTGGAATAATGATGTCTTTAATCTAGTAGTATAAAGATTACTCAAATACTCTCAATACAACTTCAAGAGGGTAAATGAGAAAGGGAAACAACTCTGCCTTACAAATGGGCCCTCAACAAAACCAAGAGAACTAAAAAACAGGACAACAGAGAATCAGAACCCAGGAGAAAGGGGGTAACTGTTCCCTACATGGCTGGTGTTTCTGAAAAACTACAGAGGATTTTCAGACAACATGAGATCCCAGTCTATTTCAAACCTACAAACACTTTAAGACAGAGACTGGTCCACCCAAAGGACAAAACACCGAGCCACGAACAAAGCCATGTGTTCTACTCCATTCAGTGCAGTGAAGATGCAGTGAGCACCACATTGGAGAAACTAAACAGCTACTTCACAAGAGGATGCACCAACACAGATGAGAGAGCAGCAGTGGACCTCAGTCTGCTGTTCATCTCCACCTAAAATCCACAGGCTTCATTTGAGGACAACGAGGTACAGATTTTAGCCAGAGAAAAGAAATGGTTTGAGAGGGGAGTGAAAGAAGCCATTTTGGTTAAGAAAGAGAATCCTTCTCTAAACAGAAATGGAGGACTCAGATGCCATCTATCTGCTAATTACAACTCCATCCTCAAACCTAAATCAATACAAACAAGAGAACAACAGGTGTAGCCAGGTCAGGTCCCGAGGTGTGGAAGCTCCATTATGGCCATGAATTGTTATGCTAATTAGACCCCCCCCCCACCCTGTACAGATCAATAGGCCTAACTAACAAACAGAAACTGTAAACAAGTAGGTATGTTCGTTTCAGTTAATTAGCTCCTCCCTGCTGGGTATTATTTTGGTCGGCGGCAATAAACACTAATTCAACATGACGGATGGAGCCAGAAAGCACGTAAAGGGTATTGATCCCGGTTATTTATCCACTCTAACGGCAGAGGACCCAAGACGATTTGACCAGAAATTGGTCAAAAGCATCGATGGACGCCAACATCACCCTTTTCAATCCATACAAAGCCTGGACCAAACCAAATTTCTGGTCGGAATCGCCAACTACCTGGCCAAATATTCACTTCGGCGATATCCACAATTACTTGGTGGAAACTCCTGGGCCATTCACAGCAGAAAAGATGAAAGCCTCCAAGAGTCTCGATGTGTTGGTGAACTTGGAGTCCTAGGATCTTCTACGTTTGCTCTGCGGATGTTTGAAAGCCATTTAATTCACCGTTAGTGGTTCTTTTCACTCTGAATACGAAAAAGACATTTTCCTTCTTCCGTGCTTCTATTTGTGCATCCGATAATGCAGCAGGAATTTACCATTATCGGGGATAAATACGCGAGGTTACGCACTGTGTTTGACCGCTATCGTGTTTCTTGCCTCCGACCAAAATATTTCCCAGCATGCAACGCGGGCTTTTAATAACAATGATGTCAGCTGAAACTCGCCTATAGGGAAGTGTCCACCAGCCTCTGGCCAGAAATGAAAAAGCAGCTTGGATGAGCTGCGAAAGGTCCCCAACCAAACTAACTTTTTTCCAGTCGATAAACTGAATTTTCTCCTCGACTCTGCCCTACAAAGGCAGCAGTAGGGCAGAACATGGTTAAAAGCTCTGAAAAGTTGATTTTAAACAATAGGTCCAATTTAAAGGTGTTCTATACAACTTTTCTCATAGAGAAAATCATGAAAATCTTATTGCTTTCCCTTTGTCTATACAGTTTTGGACCATCCACCTGTAGATGTATAAGTTACAGGTCAGATCTGTGGAGAGGCGACCCCGCTCACAGTCAGATGCCTGTTTCTCCAAGTATTTTTGAGCTACAAAACGCTCTGTCTCACCCAAGTTCTCACCCAAGTTCGCATGTGGGCTGCTGACCCTGGCTCCCATTGACTTACACTGGAATATTGCAGCCCCTCTCTCTGTATCTGCTGCTGTGAGCCTCATCATTTTGGTCTTAAAATGTTCGTATTAACCCACTCTACATGATCCTGGTGTTTTTATTTTGCTATTTGGTCCATTAACAGTGTCACGCTGTCATTTTCTCACTTCAGGAGTTCAGTCTTGTTTAGTCTTCACGCCCAGTACAGACACATAAAACAGGATATGGATGGATAAAATAAATATAATACAATAAAATAAATAATAAAGGCTTTCTGAAAGATTTCTAAGTGTTTCTTGGACACTCTGTTTGCCTTTTGTACAATGCGTCTGGAGGGGCTTTTCCAAATATGGTCAAAAGCAGCTGTGCATGGATATTCCTCTGGCGGACTTCCTCTCCGTGATCCAGTGAGCTCTGTGTTCTATAAATGGAGATTATGGACTTAGCCAGGGCACTGTTTTCACAAGAGGTGAGAAGTCCAGTGCTCTCAAATGAAAAAAAAAAAAAAAGCAACAGCTACAGCTCAGCAAAGAAAGAAAGAGGCCTAAGCTCTCCAACGCTGGGATATGAGATTTGAATCACAATTACGTTATAGCAATTACCAAAAGTCTACATGGGAAATACAATTCTCAAAATGTGGCATATCAGAAAGCTAAAACATGAATAGGTGATTACTGAGGACTTTTAATATTTTGTTTTGAATAGTTTATTGCTACAATAACAATGCCACATTTGCATCACTTTGAAACCCGCAGATAGCTGGAGGATTCTGCAATTGTGGATATTTTCAGTTGATGGTAAAATGAAAACATAACGTCGCAGCATTAGGATTCATTCGCTTGACAGTAAGCGGGTATTTTTATTTGCTGCTATTTGGTCGTGACGTATGTAATTCACCACATCCCATAGGAAGAAGGGCAATATCTTTCCCCTTGATAAAATTCACCAAACATTCTCTTTGTTCTGGCTTTAAATCCTCAGTCTTGGGAATCGTTGCCAACACAGAATGTCTGTCTTTGTCTACATCCATCTCGACTGCTTTGTTTACTGTTGTGCTGTTCCACAAAAGGGACCCAGACAGGCGCTTGAGTTTGACGTCATGGCTTCACAGCTCTTCGCTGATTGACCGGTGCACAGTCTATAACTTCCGGGGTTTTTGCAAACCATCAAGTGTATTCTGATTCCTGATCTAGTTGCAAGAGAAATGAAATTCAGCGAAGGCACTAGTAGGTGCCAGCCTGACTAAGGCAATGGATTTTCTGGGAAAAAAACTAATAAAAATTACACAGTGCACCTTTAAACAGTTCTGAAAGAGGGTTCAACCAGACTATATTGTGCAGTGACTCTAAAATAAAAATTAGAAAACGGTGGTGCCCAGTCAGACACCAAAACATGAGATTTGAATTTGACTGTGGTAGTGTCATAGTATTCGAGACCGGTCTTGGTTTCGAGACCGGCCTCGAGACAGATTTTTTACGGTCCTGGTCTCGTCTTGGATTCGAGCACATTTGGTCTTGGTCTTGATGGTGCTTGTTCTCAGACTTGTTTCGGACTCGAGGTCTGACACTCAACGTGCGATTATATCTTACTACAGCCTGGGCAGAGGCTATAACTATAATTGTTATGAACTTGAAAAAACTCACTTGATTCACTTTGAAGTCATTTTCTGTAAAGTGCCAATGGAAGTCCGATTAAAAAAGAGGCTCTCAAACTGTGGGTCAAGGTCCAAAAAAGGAGCGTTTAAGTGGAGCTTGGCTTATTTTAAACCTAAATGAACATTAACCAGATCAAATGGAGATAGATTTATTTAAAAAAAAAACACTGCTATTTATGTGGGAAATTCAAATACAAATAAATGCAGGAAATGACAAAGATGGGCTCGGGCTTTAAAAGTCTTGGTCTTGTCTCGGTCTCGACCCTCAGAGGTCTTGGTCTTGTTCTGGTCTTGGACTGGTCTTGATCTCAGTTAGTCTTGACTACACCTTTAGACTGTGACAATAACATTACATTATGGAACCGAACCGTCTCGCTTTGGTTTGTAAAGTTGAAATAGAAACGGCCACAATTGTTTCGCCGAAGAAGTGACTGGAGAAGCGGGTGTGAAAGGTGGTGTGGAGAACGGGTTTTCCAAGGACACGTCTCTTTCTCTCTCTCTCTCGCCGCTCTTCAAATAAGACGCTTCAGTCGCTCTTGTCTTTCCCATGCAAATGTTTCAATTTCACCCCCTCTTCAATTCCAATTGCATTAGCTGTTAATAGTGGGTCCTCTTCTCTGTCTCCCTCCTTATCTCACTCCTAACAACTGTCCCACTCTTGCTCTCTCTATTTCCCTGCCTCCCTCATTTTTCTCTCTCTCTCACCGCCTCTCTTTTTTTTTTTTTTTTCCTATTTCACTTTTCTTTCCCTTCTCTCTCTCCTAACAACTTATCTCACTCCTCATTCTCTTATCCTCCCTCTTCTCGTTCCTCTCTCTTGCTCCTACTCTTTCCTCCATCCATTCCTCTCTTTCTCTTTTTTCTATCACCTTCCCTAACAGTTTGTCCTATACCTCCTTTCTCTCTCTCTCTCTCTCTCCCTCCCTCCATCTTTGTCTCTTTCCCTCGTAATCACACTATCTCTTCACTTCCCTCCCAGGTTTCTTTCTCTCTTTCGCTCTCATCTCTCCATCTTCCTGTCTCGTACTCTTACTATCTTTCCCACGCGTTGCTCTTCGTTCCTTCTTTCTTTCTATCTCTCTCTCTCTTTCTCTCTCCGCTCTTCAAATAAGACACTTCAGCCGCACTTGTCTTTTCCATACAAATGTTACAATTTCACCGTCTCTTCAGCTGTTAATAGTGGGTCCTTCTCTCTCTTTTTCTGTCTCTCTATCCTTCTTTCTCTCTCAGAACGAGTGCCGTCTTGCTCTTTTTCTCTCTACCTCTCCACTCTCAATCTCTCTCTCTTTCCCTTCCATTACTCCTTACAGAACACGTATGTATGTCTCTCTCTCTCTCACTTCCCCTCCTCCTCTCTCCTCGTTTCTCTTTTTCCCTTTCTTCCTCTCTCTCTCTCTCTCCTCTAACGGCTTCTCTTCCTCTCTCTCTCTTGCTTCTACTCCTCCTTCTTCTCTCTCCCTCTTTCCCCATCTCCTGTCTCTCGCTTCCAACAACTAATCATCTCTCTTTCTCTCACGATCGCTCTCTCTTTATCTCCCGATCTCTCATTAGCCCCTCTTCTGGTCGAACTCCTTTGCTTCTACTTCCTCCCTCGTTCTCTCTCACCTACCTCTCTCATCCTCCCTCCGTCTCTGTTCTCCCTCTTTCTTCCTCGCTCCCTCTTTCTCTCCTGTCTCCCCTTTCTCGCTCCCAACAACTAACCAAGTCTCTGCTCCCCCTCCATCTCTCCCTCTTTCACTCTGGCACCCCATCTTTTACTCTCTCATCCTCACCCTTTCTTCCGCCCTCCCTCTTTCTCTTTCTCCTCTCTCCCCTCCCTCCCCCTTTCTCTCTCTTCTCTCCCAACAACTAAGTCTCTTTCTCTTTCTCTCCCAGTTTCTCATTAACCCCTCTTCTGATCCATCTCTCTTGCTTCTTACTCCCCCTCCTTCTCTTCTTTCCCTCCCTCGTTCTCTCCACCTCCCTTTCTCCCATCCTCTCTCAATCTCCCTCCCTCTCTAGTCTCCCCCCATTCTTCCTTCCTCTTTTTCTTTCTCCTCTCTCCAGTCTCTTTTCTCTCTCTTCTCTACAAACAACTGAGTCTCTCTCTCTCCCTTTCTCTATTTCTCCCAATCTTCTCTCTCCCTCTCTCCCTTCTTCTCTCAATCTCCCTCCCTCTCTAGTCTTCCCCATTCTTCCTTCCTCCTTCTTTCTCCTTTCTCTCCCTCCCTCCCAATGACTAACCGAGTCTCTCTCTCTCTCTGTCTCTCTCTTTCTCTCTCAATCTCTCGTTAGCCCGTCTTCCTGTCTATCTCTCTTGCTTCTACTCCCCCTCCTTCTGTCTCTTTCCCTCCCTCCTTCTCTCCACCTCCCTCTCTCCCTTCCTCTCCACTTCCCTATTCTTCCTTCTTCCATTCTCTCTCTTTCTCTTATCTCTCCTCCCTTCACTTTTGGGCCAATCTCTCTTACTTCTACTCCCCCTCTTTCTCTCTCTTTCTTTCTGCCTCCTTCTCTCTCATCCTCCTCCCTCCCTCTCTGTCCACTTTTCTCCCTCTCTTTCACAAACTCTGTCTTGCTCTGACGCCAACTCCTTCCAGTATTCCTCTCTCTATCTCTCTGTCTCTTACTCCTTTTGTCTCTCTCTTTATCCCTCCCTCCCTCTCCATCCCCCCATCCCCTCCTAACGACCGGCCCCCGTGAACCCGCCGATGCCCGAGATGTGAAATTGAAAAGCCAGTCAGCTGTTTAAATACCCCATCCATTGTCTAATGAAAACAATCTCTCAGTGTTAAAAAATGAACGGGGCCCCGAACGCATTTAAAACCGCATAAACCACGGGACCCTGACAGGAGATGGAGGGGTGGAGACGGGTGGGCGGGCGGTTGGTGGTCCTGTCGCCATAGTAACAAAGAAATATAACTTTTTTTTTTTTTTTTTGGTCTTGATTTTATTTATTTCTGAAGTTGCTGTGCTGGGGGCGTCCGAGTTTTTTATCTCTCCTCGTCCGATGTGACCCGGACGAGCTGGGTTTAACTACAAATTGAAAAGGCGCGCGTTGTGGTGGAATTTCATCTTTGTGCTAATAAAAAGTCTGATTTTGTGTATAGGGTTTATGAAAAATGCAGAGGGCAGGATGAGAAGTCTTTACAGTGTAGAAAGTGTAAAAAAAAAAGAATCCGAAAAATATGAATTATCTATGATTCTCCAAGTGGGTCCGTCTCCGTGGCCTTAAGACGAGATGGATATGTGTAGCTTTCTGAATCAAGTTGTAAACATTTTCAGTCCAGTCTTTTTTGAAGCGATCGAGATGTTCACAGTGGAATAAGTTTGTGAAAAGTTTCAAAAGATACTAATCAATACTCACATTAGTTTCAAAAACAGATACTCATTTGAGCAGGAATCGATACTAATAAAAAGTCACATTCTCAGCACAAAAATGAAATGGTCTTCCGATAATTTATGTTATTAGGTTCTTTGTTCAGACCAAGAGTTTGTTTTCATACCTGACAGTTTCGATTGCCCACTAGCGGTCTTCCTCAGAGTGATCACGTGATGTTGCTGTGTCTTGTCAGCTGATTTATAAAGGTTTTGGCGCCGTTTTCCTCCCAGTGGAGACAGGACGGCAGCGCCATCTGCAGTCCGACTTCCTCAGTACAGTATCCCAGGTGTGTGAGAGTAAAAAAGCCCCCTCGTCCCGGTTTATAGTCCTGTAGACACGTTGCTGTTTTCGTTTCTGTTTGTTTTCCTCTGTCCCAATGATGTTTGCTCCGTCCCAGTCCATAATGTGGTTCTCTCTTTTACAGTGATCAGAGATGGACAGTTTGAGTTGTTCCTGTTCTGCTTTGTGTTTTGTTGCTCGTGTGCATGCCTTTGCAGTTTCCCTCTCGCATTCTGTCCTACGTTCTTTTTTTCATGTACTGAACGCCCTCCTTGATTTCCCCAATGTATGATTTATTGCAGAACACACAGGGTATTTTGTATATGACATTACATTTATGCTCTGGTTCTATTTTGTCTTTTGGGTGGACGAGTAATTGCTCTGTTTTGTTACTTGTGTGTCCCGAGGAAGTCAGCCTGCAGATGGCGCTGTCGTCCTGCCTCCACCGGTAGGAAGAGAGCACCAAAACCTGTATGAATCAACTGACCGGAAACATCACAGCAACATCATGTGACCACTCTGAGGAAGAACACTAGTGAGCAGTCGAAACTGTCAGGTATGAAAAGAAACTCTTGGTCTGAAAAAAGAACCTAATAACATATACTATAATTTAATGTTGAAAACCACATTTTATTATCTAAAGAAATGTTATGACCATTTGGTATCAGAATCGGTATTGAGTATCAAGTCTGTTCCTTAGTATCAGATGTCTGATTGACATTTTAGACTCATGACAACACTACAGTGACAAGCCAAAAAAATTAACTTTGGTCAAATCCAGCTGAGAGATAAACACAGTTTTCCCCTCCACAAATGCACAAAGCGCTGCACAAAGTCTGTATTTCTGCTCAAATAAGCTGAAGTAGGTCAGCTGGCGTCGCCATGTTTGTTTTGGTTTGGGCACTTCAGCTTTGGCTCCCGCCCAAACCTTAGTGCTGCGATGTGATTGGTCCAGTCTCCTGCCCTCTGGTGGCCGGGCCCAATAGCAGCAGCGGGAGCCAGGCCAGATGGATTCTTGTGAGTTTGTGAAGTCAGACACATGGGAAGACTTGAGTTTGTTGAACAGGGTTATGTCTGCCTACTTCATAGAGATGTCTTTGCCTAGAATGTTCAACAGTTTGGTCTTACATTTAATTATGTTGCTTTGTCGCCCAAAAATACCTTGAGAAACATGTTGTCTTCATTGTGAGCAGGCTTGTCTCGCCATAGATCTTACCTGCATCTTGGCCTATAGTCTCCATGGAGATAGGCATGTTTAATGCCATACTGTGGGACATCCTACGTAGGTATTCACTGTGATCTAGCTTTTAATGTTTCCATATGTCGATACTTTGGCTTTAAAGATCTGCCGATACCCGATCAGAGACTGAAAATATTATTTATTTCCTTTAAACACAAATTTAAACTAGAAAAGCACTCAGAGAGCGCAGACCTCCGCCAAGGACTACCCCCATTTTTTATATAAATTGCGATAAAATCAGTCTTCTGGATCAGATCCGGATCAGCTTTTGGAATATGAAAGAGGATCCCATTGTCCATCCCTGAGTCAAATTTCATGGGGTTTGGTCAATAATTAACCGAGATATTGAGAAACAAAATTTTTGGCCCCATTTACCACAATGTTAACTAAAATTTCAAAGTGATCCAGAATCCAGGATTTCTTCCGGATCACCCCCAAAATGAAATCAGTTCTTCCTTTTCACATTTCCAACAAATCCTGAAAATTTCATCAAAATCGGTCCATAACTTTTTGAGTTATGTTGCTAACAGACAAACAAACAAACAGAACAAACAAACAAACAGACAAACGCTGGCAAAAACATAACCTCCTTGGCAGAGGTAAAAAAAACAAAAACTAAGAAATCATTATCATTTAAAGTAAGTATGGAACAACTTTGAAAAATAGTGTAGTGCTTTGGATCAACATTGTTCAGTAACTCATTGACTGAGCCGATATCCTATACCATTATCATATCTAGGGCTGGGTATCATTCAGAAGTTGTCGATACAATACATACCTCAATACATAAGCCACGACATCAATCATCAGTCAAGCAAACTTATTTATAGAGAGCTTTTCATACAAAAAATACAACGCAAAGTGCTTAATAAGCGCTTGATATAATACAATACATATCTCGATACACTTGAGCTTTCGATTTGATACGATTCAATACGATATACTTCAAATTGATTCAATACAGTTAAATAAAAAATAAAGGTTTAAATTATGACTGTGATACTAAATAATAATAATAATAGTAATACATTGGACTTACATAGCGCTTTTTTTGGACAATCAAAGACGCTTTACCAACAAATAAAAAGTGACACTGCAGGGTCTTTGTTAAAAGTTAATATGAAACACGCCTATTTTAATCATCAAAACAGTGAAAATGTCAAATGTGTCACATAAACGAGTTTACTTCCACTAAACAAGCAACAAAACTGTAGCGCTGTAACGAAATAATTTAGGAAAATATACCAAAAAATACTCTTGGTGATATACCGATACAGCAGCCCAAGATATCGATACTGTATCATCACATTAAACGATGCAATAAATCGATATTTGAATGTTTTTGCACACCCCTAATTGTATCAGTACATCCCTAATTCTAGTCAGGTACCAGATCTTCTAGCAGAAAAGTTCCACAGTGCATCTTTAAACCCCATTTCTCATCCGCGACCACCAAAAACATCATCCGATCATCGCTACCTGGCAACCCAAAACCGAGACACATTTTTGCCAACCTCTCTCACCTCTGTTTGTACTTCCACACAGATTGATCCGACACGCATCGATTCCCTGATTGTTTGACCACGTCTCAAAGGGTCCACAGGGGACGGCCACTCTATCCGAGCCTTCTCCGCCAAGTGACTCCGGCGCCACCCGACACCCCCCCAGAGATCCGCCGTCCAAACACCCGACCCGGTCCCCGTCTCTCGCACTCTAGCTGGGCCGTATCGATCCGGTCCTTCGCGTTAGCCCGGAGAACCTCTATATGGTACGACCTCTCGCTCCGCATCAAACCTCATAAGCCACAGAACCGAACATGGACCCCGCCACCGGATCGATGCTGTGGTCGCATAAGGGCCACAGGTGGGAGAAAAATTGAGTTATTTTTACTCAATATGTTTAAGTTGAGCGGCGTAGAGCGGTCAAACATAGTGACCTGGGAGAGAAATCAACAGTATAATCGAAGAGATGAGTAAAAGCAGAAGCATGGCGAACATAACACAGCAAACAGCAATAGCATTAGTGTCATAAAATGCTAATTTGAAGGCTAATGGAAATTCAGGTGCTTACGACTCAAGTCAAAGTCTGCATCCAATTTAATTTTTTTGTCAAATTTGTCTTGCCCCAGTACAGATGCATTATGAAAGAGTCAAAAGGAGACCACTTAATTATAAAGCATTTTTTTTAATCCTCTGCAAACTAGGAAGTGAGCAGTTAGCATGCTAGTTGTTGTAAGCATTAGATGGCAAAACTCTCCTCTGGCATTTGAAAGTTGAGAAAAGTGCTGGTAAACTCAAAGTATTGTCAGAATAATATGATTGAGAAGAAAAAACAAAAACCTACTACTTTTCTATGTAGTTTGTACTTATGATACTCTTTTACTTGTGACTTTTTGAAGTAACAGTACTACCTATATCAGTGGTCACCAAACTTTTTTCTCTGACGTCCATATTATCGCTCCTGACTGTGATGGGGGGGGCTGCATAACAGTCTGGTATAACCCTGATGATGCTGATTATATTCTTTGAAAACTGCCACACTTTTTTTTACATATCAGACAAACTGCATGGTCCTTACAGTGAAAAAAAAAAAATCGGTCATCCACTGTTCTTTGAAAACTCAGCACGTGCGTCGACTCTTACCGTTTGATCTCGAGCTTGTCAGGTGACGAAAATTTGGCGGCAAAGGAAATATAGCATATCATTATTTAAATTCAAATATAAATACTTCATATAAATATCTTTTTTAATTGAAAAAAAAAAAAAATCAACAAAATACAAGATGTAGACGTGTTATAATTTGCCAGAAAGTAAAAAAAAAAAAAAAAAAGGCCATGACAACTTTTGAGGAGTGCCTCATAGGGCCAGTTCAGGTGGTGGGGGGCAGAGGGGCTGGGCGGCTGGTTAAAGGGGTGTGGTGGGCCGGAGTCGGTTCGCGGGCCTTAGTTTGATGACCCCTGACCTATATGTATATAGCATTTAGGGGTGTGCGAAAATATCGGAATATCGATATATCGTATCGTTTAATGTGATGATATAGTATTGATATCGTGGGCTGGTGTATCGATATATCACCAAGAGTATTTTTAGGTGTGTTTTACTAAATGATTTTGTTACAGAGCTACAGTTTTGTTGCTTGTGGTGTGAAAGGAAACTCATTTATGCGACACATTTGACATTTTGACACTGTTTTGAGGATTAAAATGTTTGCGTTTCATATGAATTTTCCTCAAGAAGTGATTTAACAAACACTTTTAGTATCACAGCCATGATTTTGCATTCATTTTTTATTGAACTGTATCGAATCGATTTGAAATATATCGTATCGAATCGAAAGTGCACTGTATTGAGATATGTATCGTATCGTGGCCTGTGTATCGAGGTATGTATCGTATCGGCAACTTCTTAATGATACCCAGCCCTAATAGCATTAGTATGGTAAAATGAGTTACTAACCTCTGCTCACTGAGTCTAAAAGTGACAAAACTTCTGGTTGACGATTTCCAATTCTTTATGTTTATTTTTTTGTACCTTCTTGTGATGTACTTTTCTCATGTACTTTAATATTTTGTAATAGGGATGGGAACAAGACGGTAAATGGTCACATTTTTATATAACACTTTTCCACCTTCAAGACACACACCCATTCACACCTCCAATCTGTGGGTGAGTGGATCTGAGCTCTCAACCAACGATGTTTACGTTGAGAGTGGGAATTCAAACCACCAATTAGGGATGGGCATGATTAATCGATTAATCGATAATTGATCATTAAGAATTTCATCGATTACGTTAATTTTAATCGACAAACCGAATGTAGGTTGCTGTGCGTAGCGTGACCAAACAGGGGTCCGTACATGTAGCTCTCCGCACTCAGAAGGAGCGAGCAAACACAAACGCGTATTTAACGATGATTTGTACAAGAAATTCCACGCTTTCCGTTGCGTTCGGGACAAGTGTGAGTCCATGTGCACAGTGTAACAAAGCAGGAACATATGTTTCAGTGTCCAGTGGGAAAAAGTTTTACCAGGTGAGAGTCGCGCAATGTCGATGACGAGTCCCCACCTCCCTCCCCCCGTACGGTGTCCTGGTTTTGACAAACGCAAATATGGTCACACTAACCTGTATTCCACTGAGTCATGTCTTTTAATCCAACAGAAATTGACCGCATCAGCGACACAAGAGCTGTAGTTTTATCTTCGCTGAGTTTATGCAAATTAGCGATGCGGTTTTAAGTTTTCGTTTCTGTGAGAGTTGCGCAAAACTGAATTAAACACATTATAATCTCAAACGGATTGATGTGGCTCTAGAGTCGTTACGGTTTATATGTCGTAAAGTTGAATTTATTTATGCAGATTAGTAGTGCAGATAGTAATAATAATGATGATCATTTTAATATCAAAACGTTAATGATTAATCGATAGTTAATTCTTCCGACGATCGATTAAGAAAATTTCATCGAATGCCCATCCCTACCACCAATCTTCGGATAAGTGGACAAATGCTCTACCAACTGAGCTAATGCCGTCCTGATCTCATCACACAAGATCTCACAAGACAATATTGCTATGAGATTATTTCTGGATTGGACAAAAAATGCAATGAAACAGAATGGCAACAAAAATATATGTATAAAAAAAAAATTGCAAGGCCAGAATTGGAAACTGAATGACGCAATTTATATATTAGGAATTCTGTCCAAACCTCATCTTGTCTCATATCTTGTCTCATGGAAATTGCATCTCGTCCCACACTTACTTGGTCATTTTCAATTTTTTTTTTCTTTTTTTCCAGAGAAGAAAGTCCCCAAAGCGAAGTACGGCAGTTCCACAGAGATGAGCAGGAATAATGCGGTGGTGCTTCCTAATGAATCCGGCGCGTTCGACTACATTAATTATGATAATGGAGACTGTTGAGAAGATGCTTGTTTAAGGCACTTTTCCTTTCCTTATGAAATCTGTATGCAACCCGTATGGAGCCAGTACTGGAGACGAGCCCAGTGGGAGCTACGGTACTTAAAGGTCCTAGAGTATGCAAAGTTATCTATGTGAGCTTTTAGCCTTGTTAGAACGTTGTTACCTCCTCAAAAACAGACCTGGAGTTGTGTTTTGTTTCATTCACACATGTTTGAGTAATACTTTATGTTTGTGAGGAGGAAACAATATTATTAGAATACACAAATAAAAGTATGACATGAAAAAAATATAGTAAAAGTGCATTTTGCGCAGATTTTGAGGTCTAATAAAGCTTCAAATGTTGTGATTTTGATACAGATTTGTACTGCATTTTGTTCGACAGAAACAACTGAATTTATCTTTTTTTTTCCTTGCAGTTTTTATTTGTATATTATTGTCCATATTCATATCCTCTTTAAAAAGTACTTAAGCAGAGATACCTAAAATGTATACCTAAGTACAGTACCTTTACTACTTTTACTTTGTTACAGTCCACCATTGGATTTAAAAAGCCCATATTATGCAATTTTCTAATCTATGTTCTAACTTTGTTTCCTTATCAAAAACAGACCTAGAGTTGTGTTTTGTTTCATTCACACATTTCTAAATTTTGTATCTTATATTCTGAGTTCTTCTCTCAAACAGAAAACACTCTTTTCCACCTTGTGATGTCATGTTTTTAAACTCCATACACCTTCACTAGAATCATTTGGATGATTTCAGACCTGTAATTCCCATCTCTACTAAATAAAAAGGTAAAAAGGTAGCTGCTCATTTGAAAATTCCCGCTTCATGACATCACAAGGTGGACCAGAGCATTTCTGAGATTTGGAGACGTAGACGGCAGTGTCGTAGTTCTCGAGAACGGTCTTAGTCTTGATTCCGGCCTCAATACCGCTTTTTTACGGTCTTGGGTCTCATCTTGGGCACATTTAAACTCAGTCTTGTCTCGGTTTTGGTGGCGCTTGGTCTTGGACTTTCGGACCAAAGTCTGACATTCGACAAGTGCGATCATATTTCACTAAGGCCGTTAATGTGCAAAGGCCGCTTAATATCACTGTAAAACCAGTAAGAGAATGTAACTGTAAATGTTATGAACTTGAAGAAACCCACCTGATTCACTTTAAAGTTGTTTTCTGTAAAGTGCCAGTGGAAGTCGAATTAAAGAGGTTCTCAAACTGTGTCAGGGTCCAAAAAAGGAGCACAGCGTGTTTTACGTGCAGCACAGTTTGCTTGGCTTATTTTAGCAATAGAATAACTGTAAAATATAAATACATGTAGGAAATGACAAAGATGGTTTTGATTTGGTCTTGATGGGCTATGGTCTTTATCTTGTCTCAGTCTTGACCTTTAAATGTCTTGGTCTTGTCCTAGTCTCGGGACCCTGTGGTCTCGGACTTGGTCTTGGTCTCGATTAGTGCGGTCTTGACTATAACACTAGTAGACAGACTAATAATAAAGCGTTACTCTAACATGTGGGGAACTCCAGGTATGTTTTTGAGGAGGTGACTATGGAAGCCGAGGGGGGTCACAACAAACGCAAACGCCGCAACAAATACAAATGCGACAACACAACAAAAAGCCACAACACATCAAAAAGCCACAACAGAAGTGACTGCGGGACTGGACTCGATTTTCAAGCGGCAAGTGAAGAAGAAGAACTACAACGTGAAACGAATAATGATAAAACAATAAATTACTTTTACTTACGTTTCCAACTTCTCCGTTCCTTTACTTTTCAGGTTGTAGTTCTTCTTCTTCACTTGCCGCTTGATCGGTCCATCAGAAAATAGAGTCCCGCGGTCACTTCCGTTGTGGCTTTTCGATGTGTTGTGGCTTTTTAATATGTTGCGGCATTGGCGTTTGTGTTGTGGCAGTTTGTATTTGTTGTGGGGATTGCATTAAAATAGAGTCCCGCGGTCATTTCCGTTGTGGCTTTTTTTGGTGTGTTGTGGCTTTTTTTGGTTTGTTGTGGCTTTTTTTGTCGTGTTGTCGCATTTGTATTTGTTGCGGCGTTTGCGTTTGTTGTGACCCCTCTCGGCTTCCGTAGGTAACAACTTTCTAGCATATTTTAAAGCTCCCGATAGTCAATTTTGCATCACATAGAACCTTTAATGTTGAAAATAATCACCTTCTATTGTCTAAATAAATCAACATCATTGTATCAGAGCTGGTATTTCAAGTTTGAAATGTGCATAGCGACAACTACAGTCACCAGCATCTCACATCTGCTGCTCTGAAACTACACCAACTACCTTCTCACTCCATCTCACTTGTGAATATAAAAACTATATACAGTATTGTGCAGTTAAATTGAATTGTCCCTTAATACCGCTCCCGCTGCTGACTCTGCCTTCACACACACCTCTGCCCATCTCCTCTCCGCTCTTTGAAAATCCCGATCCATAATGTATGACACCCCCTCCGCGGAGATCAGCACTTTTGGCTTTATTTTACACCGTCGCCTGCTCTGGACGGCGTCAGGTCGTATCAGAGTTTAGGCTAATATCCACCCCGCTGCGGATTTTAGACTGTCCGTTGCGTACGTGGAGAACGATTTAATTATAGTACATATATCTGGCTGCGCGTTTGATGTTCTTCTACCACTCCAAGTCACGGCTTCAAAGCACCTTTTGTCCCCTCGCAGCTACATCACGCAAGCGGAATCTCAATCTGGTCACGTGATCGGCGAGGAGGGAGGGAGAGGTGAGGAGGGAACGGCGAAGAAGCGAGGAGGAGGAGAGAGGGTGAATGTTTGGACTAGATGAGAGGTGACAGATGTTAAAATATGTCTGCTGCAAATAGATAGAGTTCGCGTGTTCGGAAATGTCAGCTTTCAGAAGAATTACAGATGTTTTTAATCGTATTTTTATGCCCATTTAAAGTCATATTATGTAATTTTCTGGAGGTGGAAAGTCAAATGCACGATTCCATGGGGATAGAAAGGTAAAAATATACTGAGGATAGTAGTGTTGTAGTACTCGAATACTCTGGTTTGGTCTCGAGTAAATGGCGTTAAGACAAGCAGTCTTGGTGTCGTGTCGGACTCAACCGCATTTGGACTCGGTTTTGTCTCTGTCTTGAAGACGCTTGGGTTCGGTTTTGTCTCAGTCTTTAAGGTGCTTGGACTTGGTTTTGTCTCGGTCTAGAAGGTGCTTGGACACAATTTTGTCTTGGTCTTGATGGCACATGGACTCGGCCTTGTCTCAGTCTTGAAGGTACTTGGGCTCGGTCTTGTCTTGGTCTAGAAGGCGCTTGGACACGATTTTGTCTCGGTCTTGAAGGCAGTTGGGCTTTGTCTTGTCTTGATCTCGAGGTCTGACACTCGAGTGAAAAAATGGAGATAGATTTATAAAAACATTGATATATTTCTGACAAAAATTACAAAGATGGTCTCGATTTCGTCTCGAGGGGCGTCAGTCTTGTCTCGGTCTCAGTCTTTAAAAGTCTTGGTCTCGTCTCGGTCTCAACCTTCAGAGGTCTTGGTCTTGTCCTTGTCTGGGGACCCTGTGCTCTCGGACTGGTCTTGGTCTCAATTAGTGCAGCCTTGAGTACAACACTAGATAGATTTGTTTTATGCCATACTGTGGGACAACATTTAGATGGAAACAAGCAGGAGGATCACCTTTAACCCAAACTAGAGTCAGGTCTGTGGAGATGTGAGCCCAGTCACAGTAAGAATATATGTCTGTTTTGTTTTTTTAGGGCTATGAAAAGATCCACAATGAAAAAGTATGCTTTTATTTTAGTATACGTGGCTAAAAAGTTGCATACTTCAGCTTTAAGTTTGGGTAGGATGACAGAGGTATGCAAAGATCACAATATCTGACTTTATTTGATTTAAATTGTCGCCGTAAACTACCTCAAAAAGCACGGTAATTCAATTTTCACAATTCTTTAAGCAATTATCGTGAGCTTTCATACATAAAATTCATACATTGTGTTTTGCCCAATTACACAGTGGAAGCGTCAATCCGATTGTGGCGTTTGAACCACAAAATTTCATGTTGGTGGTCAAACTCTAGTCATGTGTTTTAATTTTATTGTGAATTAAATACTTGAAACGTTTTCTCTCTCTTTTATTTAATGCATTGCTAAAGAAACCATGAGTTGATATTACATTTAAGTTCTGAGTTTTGTTTCTTTCCAAATCCAACCTTGCTTTTTTAAACTTTCGCTAAGGTGACAACCATTTCAGCGAGCGGTCATCTAGACAAGGTTTTGAATTGCGAAATCGTCCTAGAAACTTTTCAACACTTTGCAACAATAGAAAAGGAAAAAAAAATAAATAAATAAAGTGAACATGGCCTTATTCTGTATTCTAGTAACTTTCCATCTTCCACTCAACTCCAAAACCACAATTTCAAAGCTCAACATGATTTTCTTAAGCTGTCTGAAGTCAATGCTCATCAACTTTGCAAAGTACAGTAAACTCTACAACTATCAGACTTCATTTTCTTAACTTCAAATGTGTTTTCATTCGATAAAACTGTAAACACCAAAAGCAAAACCGATTAGCATAGTGTAAATCTTTGGCAGGTTTAGATGGCGTCGCTACAAAAAACAGCCAGGAGCGCTTGGATTGGTAACGCACTTTGTTTTGAATGTGTTTTATTAATGTCGGGAAAAAAAACGTATCTGTATTTTTGCAAGAGTGATATCAGTTGAGACGTGGGTTATCTTGAATGTACATGATGTAAGTGAACTGTACCAAACAAAGAGAATTTAAGTTAAAGTACAGATACTGGAGCTCAAGTAAAAGCAAAAGTATCACATGAAGAAATCTACTTATGTAAAAATATTAAAATACCTGTTTAAAACGTACTTAAAGAGTAAAAAGTAAAAGTAAATGTAGCGGGTGAGGCTAAATCGTTGGCAGGGGCGCTAAAAAACAGCCAGGAGCGCTTGGATTGCTAATGTACCTTGTTTTGAAACTTATCTGTGTTTTTGGAAGAGTGATATCTGTTGAGAAGTGGGTTATCTTAAATGTACATGATGTCAGTGAACGCATCGTAACTGTACCAAACAAAGGGAATAGGATTACTACAATGAATACATGGAGGTGCTTGCAGTGGTGGAAGAAGTACTCAATTTTGTTACTTAAGAATATGTACAAATACCGGAGCAAACAATACTCAAGTAAAAGTAAAAGTATCACATCAAAAAATCTACTTAAGTAAACTATTAAAATACCTGTTTAGAAATGTACTTAAAAGTGTAACAAGTAAATTTAACACAGTTTTTGTGATCTAATAAAACTTCAGCCTTTGGGATTTTGATGAAGAATTTTGTTCAACAGAAAAAAAATTGAATTCATATGTATATATTTTTCCTAACTGTTTTGGTTAGTATATTTTTGTTTTTTGTTTACTCAAATTACAAATGTTAAAAATAATAATAAAAAAATAAAAAAAAAAAAACTCAGCCTTTTCAGCAGGTCTCTATAAATTATAATAAAAATACTTGTACTTTTCAGTCATGTTCAAAAATGTAGAGTGAGAATGAGTAGAGATACACAGTACAGACCCCTGCTCTTAAATGTAGTGAAGTAAAAGTCAAAAGTATCCACTGTAAAATCTATTTAAGTAAAGTACAGATGCTTAAAATGTATACTTGCAGTACTGTACTACTTTTATTTTGTTACATCCCACCACTGCTTGTTTGTAACGGCTTTAAAGGTCCTATATTATGCAAAATTACATATATCTGAGTAATCTTGCATTATTAGTCAGTCTTCAAAATGCTGTGTTCCACCTTGTGATGTCATTATGTGGTAGTTTTAAAGATGGGGTATTATGTGAAATTGATTTCTCTGAGCTTTCCATCATGTTATTACATTCTTCCCTCATCAAAAACATGCCCGAGGAAGTTCTAGATGCCATTCATGCATGTTTCAGTAATTTAGCGATCTCTCCTGGGCCCTATTCAAACCCTCCTTCTCTATAAACAAACAAACAAAAAAGAGCATCAAAAACAAAAGTGAAATTTACAAAACATCTGAATTAATCATCCAGGCTCCCACATGACAATTCTCCAAAAATATACAAAAAAAAAAAAAAAAAAAAACATGATACAAAACTGTACACAACAACTTCACAAACGCTGATTGTGTTGTGATTGTGCTCTGAAGTGGTAGTGACTTAGCATGGAGAGTAAAGCGAGGAGAGACATATGGAAGCCAAGAGGAGTCACAACAACTGTAAACGCCGCAACAAATACAAATGCGACAACACAACAAAAAGCCACAACAAACCAAAAATAAGCCACAACGGAAATGACCGCGGGACTCTATTTTAATGCAGACGCCGCAACAAATACAAACGCCACAACACAAACGCAAATGCCGCAACACATTAAAAAGCCACAACGGAAGTGATCGCAGGACTCCATTTTCTGACGGACCGATCAAGCGGCAAGTGAAGAAGAAGAACTACAACGTGAAAAGTAAAGGAACGGAGAAGTTGGAAACGTATGTAAAAGTAATTTATTGTTTTATCATTATTCGTTTCACGTTGTAGCTTTTTGATGTGTTGTGGCTTTTGAATGTGTTGAATGTGTTGCGGCATTTGCATTTGTGTTGTGGCGTTTGTATTTGTTGCGGCGTTTGCATTAAAATAGAGTCCCGCAGGTCATTTCCGTTGTGGCTTTTTTGGTGTATTGTGGCTTTTTTTGGTGTGTTGTGGCTTTTTTGGTTTGTTGTGGCTTTTTGTTGTGCTGTCGCATTTGTATTTGTTGCGGCGTTTGCGTTTGTCGTGACCCCTCTCGGCTTCCGTAGGAGCAGCATCAAAAACGAAACTTACAAAACATCTTAACACGTTGTTTTCGGCGAATGTACCATTTTCAAAACAATAAAACGTAACACGGTGATGTATTAAATGTATTATGTGTTCATAGAAATACAATAAAAACACCCCTTCCTCAACACAGGCCCTTTTAGTAGGAGTTATGTGTCCACGTGATACAAACATGTTTCAGAATGATTCACAGAGGCGAGCTGTCAAATGTTCATAGCATAAATAACATAGGTTTTCCAGCAGTAGGCTCCTTGAAAGTCCTTGTGCTATCACCATGACAGGGTATTAAATATTAACAGATGTAAACAAGTACGCGGAGGGATGGGCGCTGGTTAGAGGGTAAATGTGACAGACGGATTGGACGAAGTCGCTAACGAGGACAGGGATAAATCAAATGAGGAGGAAAGTAGAAATCGCGATGTACTTTTGTATTGGCGATGTACCAAGAATCTGCATGTGGCGGTAGTGTAGTTAAAGGGCAAATTGCACAAACACTTTCCAAAAAAAGTGAATCTGAAGGCGTATGTTGGCTCCCTGGTTTCAGAGAAGTGACTGACAGGTGGATTAACCAATCAGAGAGATGCGTGGTCTGTTTACGTCAAAAAATAAACATGGCGGTTTGTAAAAAAGGGGGGAAATTACGTGAGGGACTGAGAAACAGCACAGATTTTTACCAAATCAATAACAGAAATGCCAAACTATAACTATAACTCCGGTAAAATAAGTTACCGTATTTTCCACACTATTGGGCGCGCTCAAAAGTCTCCAACCCCATCAAAAAACGACCGCGCGCGTCCCACAGAGGAATCCACTCGGGTGTCCCAGCACGACTTTAGTAAACTACAAAGCCACACCACCCGCAGCGCACGCGGACCCAAACAGCGGCCGCACAGCGAAACACACCCGGAGCCACAGTCATCACTCCACGCGGACGAGGAACGAACCGAATGAAAAAGCAAGTCCAATGTGCCACTTCTAGACACAACTGAACAACTGAGTCATTGCGAACACGCCGACAATCCAGAGGTCCCAGACAGCACCCTCCCTACACGCCACAACTGAACAGAGTCACCGTGAACGCACCAAACAAAGTCCGACTGACCCATCCAACTGTTGTGTTTCGTTTAAAGTCCGGTGCGGTTTATTTGTGAAAAAAGTTCGAAAATAGACCATTTAATGACAGTGCGTCTTATAATCCAGAGCACCTAATAGCCCGGTAAAATACGGCATATATTTAGTTCTCAATGTTATGACAATATTTTTAGAGATGTCCTCTGCATTTAAGATACACTGCAGTTGTGGTTGGACCTTCTCTTGGCTCCTTTAGAAGATCTGATTTCAAAGAGCCATTCAAAAGACTGGCTCTTTTATGTGAACCCATGTGGCTTTGGTCAAATACACACCACATTTGTAGTTGGTTTAACTCAGTGCTTCTCAGTTATTTTCTGTCACGCCCTCTCTAGGAAGAAGAAAACATTTCACACACCCCACACTCTACAGAACCGCTACCGAACGTGGACAAATAGCACCATCGCCTTCAGACACTTACATACAAGAGCAAACGTTTTAGTCGCATCTCCAAAGCGAGAAACAGCATGCGTCTGTCTTTATTCCGCGCTGACAATGAGAGCGTCACTGCCAACTACTGTAGTGGATGTGCAATTACACTTTATTCTAGTACGACAAAAAAGCATGTTCCTCCAGGTCACACCGCCCCACTATTTGAGATGGACTGTTTTAGTGTAATACAGGACCAGTATTATTTATTGTCTCATGACAGTACAATTAGTATTACTCAAGTTTTAACCAATGAAAAACAGTAACTGAACCAGCAATAAAAGGATCCATAAGTCGCCTATTAGGAAATTAAATGTAGCCCTGTATATTGCAGACATGCCTACATGACAAGGCGACCCAAAAAAATCTCTTGAGGGTCGCAACCCGGTCTTTGGAAACAATGGTTTAAGGCAAAAGGTACTTCATTTCTTCATTTACATTTTTTGACAAGGTAACATCTTTATTTTTTTAAATGAATGTTTTACTTATGAGAAAAATATTCTGACATGTACATTATTTAAAAATAATAATAATAATAAATTCATGCGATTTCAAAGCCAGTACTTCTACCTACCCCTTTTTTTTTTTTTTTTTTTTACTTTTCATCACAAACACAAAACAAAAATTAAATATTTACCACTAAATAATACCACACCACCTTCCTAAATTACACATAAGTCTTTAGAAAAAAAATAAAAAAAATCCTTTTCCTCACCCTTCACCCCTCTGGCTCTGTTCTCTTAGTGACGAGTCAGTAGTTTTTTTTTTGTTTTTGTTTTACTTTTCGTCACAAAAAACAAACAAAAAAACTACATATTTACCAGAGTACCACGCCATCCAACTAAAGGAGTCAGTATTTATTTATTTATTTAGTTATTTCTTTTTATTTTTTTTTACTTTTCGTTACAGAAAACAAACAACAAAACTAAATATTTACCAGAGTACCATGCCACCCAACTAAAGGAGTCAGTATTTATTTATTTATTTTATTTTTTTTTTACTTTTCGTCACAAAAAACAAACAACAAAACTAAATATTTACCAGAGTAGCACACCACCCAACTAAACCTAAATTACACACAAGTCTGTAGAAAAAAACCTCACCCTTCACCCCTCTGGCTCTGTTCTCTTAGTGACGAGTCAGTAGTTCTAAAATGCCCCGGCCCCTCACACACACACACACACACACACGTCCGCCCGCTCCCCTGGTGATTTGTCACAGTGTGCTTGCCGTAGGGGCCCCGCACGACACCAGCCGACGCCATATGTGAGACCAAACTTATCCACCGGAGGGAGCTCAGCGGACTGGCTCGACTTTGCGGGGAACGGGCGAGGTTCCGCGCGACGCCAACACAAACTCGCGGACGGAAATAGTGCACGTGAGCGCGCACGAGGGGCCCGCGTGTCTGGGAGGGCCCCTGGCTGAGGCTAAGTCTGGCCCCGGAGCACAGCAGATGTTGCCTAGAATCACACAGTTCCGAGACTTTCCAAATCTTCAGCTCTCGCACTGAGCCCGCGAGCTGTCTGCTGATCCAAAATGTCCGCCAGGAGTTTTTTAAAGGAATTCTATGTAAGATTTTGGTTTACACTTCCATAAACATGAGCCCAAACATGTTCAGATTAAATGTAGCTTTTGTTGATCGCAACCGGAATGCTGATTTATTCTTAATTTTTTAAAGTTTTAGTTCTCAAGACGATAATCCAATCAGAAAGCAGAATGAGCCTCACATGAATCTCTTATTTGGGTTGCCAGGTTGAGTGACTAAATCTACTTGGTTTACAGTTTTGTTTAGTTTTTTCAGTTGTTTTAGCGCATGATTTGTTCAGTTTGATCATTTGATTCAACCATTTATCTGAAAGAAAAACAATAAAGTGGAAAAACCGTTTGTTATTTCATTGTTCCGTTTTAGTGTCAAACCAAAAACACAAATTTCAACCTCAATTTCCAATATTTAATTTAAAGTTTATTTCAACACCAATCAAAAAAACAGTCTCGGTGCCTATTTCAGTTTTAATCTTTTATTCTCTTTGGTTTATTTGCCCTGGAAGTTCTGCTGCTTGAAAGACTTACCTGAAAAATTGTTGAATTATCTTAGAAAGTCTTAGAAAGCAATTGTTAAACTCCATGACAAGAAACAGAAAGCAGCGATAAACTTATGTTCTGTTCAGTTCACACCGCAGAACTATAATAACCCTTGTAATGTGTTAGAAACTACCCACATCTTTAGTGTTAGCGGGTCTTCAAATACTTCAAAACACTAGTTATCATCCAATATTGTTTTTCACCTCAAAGCTAACATAGTATGTATTCATATCCATGGAGACACCGTTTAAATTTTGTTTTTTTGGGGTTTTTTTTGGCTCCACAGATCTTTTGGTTTACAATATAACACTTGTTTTCGATTACAAAAGCTGTTTAAATTTGCTAATTATATTATATCCATTAGGGATGTAACAGTAACCAAAATATCGTGATATCGTTTCGTCAAAGTTCTCCCAATAATATCGTGGACCATCACAATATATCGAATTACAAGTCTCTTTGCTAAAATAAAAAGTTAAAAAAGACAAAGGGATCTAGGGGGGAACTACATAGACCATGATCCTTTGCTCTGTTTCAGTGTAGACTACAACAAGAAATAACAGTTCTAAGCACTTTTAAGTCTTAGTTCTTTGGATTAAGTTTTGTCAAGGCATTTTAAGAGGAAACGTTTGCCAAAGTTTGTTCGTCTCCACAAAATATTGCAATAAATATCATACCGTGAGATGTATATTGTGAAAATATCATAACGAGAAATTTGGATATTGTTACATCTCTAATCGTGAGCCCCCCACCATATCGTGAGCTTTTCCACGATATCGTACTGTGAGGTTCATATTGTATCATGAGACTTGTATATCGTTACACCCCTAATATCCCCATCTTATAAACTAATACTAGAGTACACCTACCTTTGACTTGATGTCTTGGGCACAGCGTATCTAGTCAGCCCTGGACCATTTTGAGGATGTTCTCCCTTGGTGCCCTGCATTGGGTGTTCTTGATGACCATGAAACATCACCTTTTCTTGACTTGAAGACCTGTCTGTCAGCATCTGTGACATCTGGGTCCTCCTCATCAAATGTGTGGTCTTGTTCAGGGTCATACTGAACCTTAGCCTGATTCATCAGCCGGTTTTACTTCGTTTCACTTCGTACAAACCATCTGACCTCAAAGCGTTAGAATTCGTTCGCTTGGCGGTAGGTGGGTACTTTTTATCTTTTAGCCAATCGCTGCTATTTGGTCGTGACGTATGTAATGCGCCGCTAATGGGGCTAACTGGCATATTAAGCTTTTCCCAAATCCCATAGAAAGAAGGGTAATAACGTCTTTTCCCTTGATAAAATTTACCAAACATTCTCTTTGTTCTGGCTTTAAATCCTCGATCTCACGAATTGTTGACAACACTGAATATATGGCTCTTCGCTGATTGGCTGGTGCCTGAACTTACACTTTTGGGTTTTTTTGCAAACTGTCTATTGTACTCCGATTCCTGACCTAGTCGCTGTAGAAAAATGAAATTGAGTGGATGCACTAGGTGGCGCCAGCCTGGCTAACTGAACCTCATCCTCAGACACATCCTCATCAGCTTCACTTTCCTCTCTGTCTTCAGAATCAGGTTTTTATTATAGATCCATGCTTGACACTGAATTCACATGAGGTGTTAAGCAGCAGAACTTCTGGGGCAAATAAACCACAGAGAATAAAATACCAAAACTGAAGACACGATGAGATTGAATTGAGATTGAAATCTGTTTTTTGTTTGACACTAAAACAAAATAATGAAATAACAAACTGTTTTCCCATTTTATTGTTTTTCATTCTTAACTGAAAATCAAAAGAATGAATTGTACATGGACCACGGAGGCACATTTCTCATCTGTTCACACGGTTCTGGGCACAGCTCTCATTCACAAACACACGTGATCAGTGAATTCAGCTTGTTTTTCATACTACAGATCAGTTTACATGTGGTTATATTTTTTTACAAAACACAACACAGCTTTTCCAGACCCAGATTCATCTCAGTAAAGTATGACCTGCACTAAACCAATGTTTATCTGTGGTCCCTGAGAGCGGCACTAAAACGTCTGAGCTGTTCTGTCACATGAATGAAAGAGCAGCACATAAAAACACATGAGCACAGTCTGAGAGTTTCGATGGTAAAACTAAAACTGCTTTTGGGAGATGATCGATCAGGTTGAATAAAAGCTGAGATTCAATTTGGTTGGAAAACTAAAATTCTGTGTAGGATTTTGCATGAGCTGTTTTGCAAATGTCAGTTTTCAATAGAGAAATGTGCCAAAGCGATTGAAAAAACAGATCTAAAATGCCTCTCTCTGATCTGAATGGTCACTACCTAAACCCCAGGACCTGCAGCCAGTCATGAGTCAGTGCTAGTGTGGCCTCTGCAGCTCAGTGAGTAAAATCTGGAGGTTCTGAGCTTTCACATGAAGTATATTCAGGTGAAGGAAATGGCAACCCAAGTTCAGTTTTGATTGTAATACCTGTTTTAAAACTGTAAGAGCGCAGGGTACATGCATTTTCTTTAAATATGGGGTTTGTTAAAGGTCTGTAATAATATTCAAACTTCACATCAATATTATTGTATACAATTAGTGGTTAATGAAATGTCATGAGGAGGTATTGTAGTTTTTCTCTATTGATATACTGTATATTACATTTTCCAAAGGATTAAGAGCTCTGTATTTGAACTCTTTCTTTACTTTTTGTGCATATTGCTGCAACAAAAGAATATATTTAGGTAAAGGAGTTTGCAACGATATTTCTGTTCAACTTAAGTCATCGCCACATCTGAGTTTCTTTTAAGTAGCTTTTGCTTTCTCTTTTTTTTCCCTTTTCTCTCTAATTTAATGTCTCTCTCAGTTTAATTTTGTGATGATTATTTATGTTTTGATTTGTTTTTATTGTGATTTTAATGTTTTTCTTATTCTGTAAAGCACTTTGAATTACTTTGTGTACAAATTGTGCTATACAAATGCCTTTTTTTACATTCTTCATTCACTCCATACTCGGTGATAGTAACTATTGTAACCACAGCTGCCCTGAGTAAACTGCCGAAAGTGAGGCTGCCAAGCCACGCCATCTGTCCTTTTGACCGCCGCCAATCACTCCATCAATAACCACATTCACATTTGGCAGGGCAGGTGAAATGTTTTGCCCATGGACACAACAATAGTATGGTCTAGAGTCACTGTTGCTCCACCACGACATCGGGTACTCCCAGCGGTCTCCCAGCTCATTAGTATTAGCTCAAAATGCATCGAGTTCATTATAAACTATTTTCCTTAACTTTCAAGCAACGTCATTATTCACACAGTGTCAGAGGCCAAAGAGCAACAACTAGCATGCTACAAGTGCACGTCTTAGTTTGAGGATTATGAAAACGCAACTTATAATACGATGCAGCAGTTTTGTTTTGTTTTTTATCGTAAGAGCTAGGAATAGAATTCCAAGAAAGAAAAGCAGCACGTGAACAACAAGTTTGCATTTACAACTTCACTTATGATTCACTGTACATATAACAAAATGTACATTAAAACAAACCAAATTATTGCATACTTCATTGATTCCAGAGCCCTACATTAGAGCACTGCAATCCCATGGGCCTCCTGCGGGACCCGACGCAAAATAGTGAGGCGCGGGACACATTCTGAAAGCTCACTGCGGGTGGGGGCGGGAGCGTGACTGCACACCGCGGGAGCGGGTGGGTGGGACAATAAACTGCAGTCCCGCAAACTAAATATGAGTGTAAAGTAAAATATACAAATTGATGAATGTAAGTATATCATGCATAATTTCTGCTGGATATTTTACTTGGCATTAATAAAAACAGTTTAAGCAGCAGACCGTCCCCACCGCGCGGAGAGTCCCACATTCTGTACGCCGCGTGGACAGTCCCCCCCCCATGCCGTACACCACGTGGACTGTGCCACTAAACCAGAACTAAACCAGGACTAAACCAGATCTAAAAACAGGTCTAAAACCAGGACTAAAACAGGATTTAGCCATGATTTAGCCAGGACTTAACCATGCTGCCGGACTGCCCACTGAGCCTCTTCCCATACGCAGCCCAACTCCTTTCAGTTCACCATGTTTGATAGAGCTTAAGAAAGCAAAGATTCCCATCCTGCGGGACTTGTGGACTTGTGGTCGTACAAACCAATTATAATGTTAACAAAGGCGCAAAAGTTTATCGGTATTATAGTTTTTTAACAGTCAAAATACTGTCAGTGCTTTTATTGTCGTCTCTTTTAAACAAAAAGGTGCATACGTTCAGAAATAATAGCCTAATGATAACCTAACAGAACGCTGCAGCTTGTGTGAAAGAGATACTGAAATTCCATGACTTTTCCATGACCGTGAAAACCCTGTCAGGTATTCAGTGTTCTGTAACTAAATATATTTTCAAAAGTATTCTACCCATCACTGAAAATGAATGGGAAATACATGACCAGAACCTGGAGGTGGCGGTCCCTGTTTAGCTCCATTGTTCGCACAAACGATCACGTTTTCTCACATAAGACCCCAAAGGACTAGTACAGAGCCACGATTATAAACAACCTGAGTCTCACGTGGACATTTATCCGGCAGGACAGAGGCTGGGACGGGGTTAAAGACCAAGCACCAATGAGCACGAGAAGGAAGAACAGGTCTCCAAGGGCCCGTAAATGAAATGGGGCTCCTACTTTTTCATTTTCCCCTTCACACAAACACTAACACTGCACACGCTACTCCGCAGCACAGGGGGCGCCACTTCACTGCTCCCATGTGGCCAGTTGTGAATGTGCAAGGCCAGCGTTTATAGATCCAGACGGTGCGTGGATGACATAACAGGTGTGGGTTAGTCTCTGTACAGGGGTTTATCCATTTGTGAGTTTGTTTGAGGTGAGGCGCTTTTCAGTCCCGAAGTCATGGCGGGTTTACAGAGGAACGGCGAAAATGTGGACTTAAAAAACATGGGATTTTTACTAGGGATGTAACAATAACCAAAAAATCGTGATCTTGTATCGTCAAAAGTCTTACAATAATATCGTGGACCATCACAATATGTCGAATTACAAGGGAACTACATAGACCATGAGTCTTTGCTCCATTTCAGTGCAGACTACATGAAGAAATAACAGTTCTAAGCACTTTTAAGTCTTAGTTCTTTGAATTAAGTCTTGTCAAGGCATTCCATCCATTCATTTTCGTCCGCTTATCCGGGGCCGGGTCGTGGGGGCAGCAGCCTAAGCAGGGACTCCCAGACTTCCTTCACCCCAGACACGTCCTCCAGCTCCTCCGGGGGGACCCCGAGGCGTTCCCAGGCCAGCCGAGAGACATAGTCCCTCCAGCGTATCCTGGGTCTTCCCCGGGGCCTCCTCCCGGTGGGACATGCCCAGAACACCTCCCGAGGGAGGCGCCCAGGAGGCATCCGGAACAGATGCCCGAGCCACCTCAGCTGGCTCCTCTCGACGTGGAGGAGCAGCGGCTCTACTCCGAGCTCCTCCCGTGTGACTGAGCTCCTCACCCTATCTCTAAGGGAGCGCCCAGCCACCCTGCGGAGGAAACTCATTTCGAGCGCTTGTATCCGCGATCTCGTCCTTTCGGTCACTACCCAGAGCTCATGACCATAGGTGAGAGTAGGAACGAAGACTGACGGGTAAATCGAGAGCCTCTTCACCACAACGGTCCGATACAGCGACCGCAGTCAAGGCATTTTAAGAGGAAAAAGTAGCATATTAACAGTTTTATTTGCCTCCACGAAATATCACAATAAATATCCGTGAGATGTATATTGTGAAAATATCGTACCGAGAGATTTGGATATTGTTAAATCTCATCAGCCCGTTTCACTTTGTGGAAACCATCTGACCTGGCAGCATTAGGATTTGTTCGCTCAACGGTAGGTGGGTACGCTTTAAATCCTCGATCTCAGGAATCGGTGCCAAGACAGAATGTATGGCTCGTAGCTGATTGGCTGGTGCCCGTCTAGTGTATTCTGATTCCTGACCTTGTCGCTGGAGGCTTTTCCACGGTATTGCATTAAATATCGTACTGTGAGATTCATACCATGATAATTTCGTATTGTGAGACTTGGATATCGTTACACCCCTAATTTTTACACTTATTTTTGGATAATTCTATGGGTTAAATCCAGTTTTTAACACATGTGGCTTTATCCAGACTCAAAACGGTTTTATCTTTTAATGATTTGGAGCGGGTGATCCATGCTTTTATCTTTACACGTCTTGACTATTGTAATGCACAAAATGAACTCTGCTCAGATTTTTGCTTATGCAGTCATACATATTTGGTTTGCCTATACCTCTTCCATTGACAGGCCTTTCTCTTAAGAACATTACATTACTGTCCAAACCTTTTCCATCCAGGGTTGTATATTGAAACTTCAGCAAAACTTGAAAACCACACCAATATTGTGAATTTTTCATGAAGTTGCTTATCTGAGTTATTTATCTGATGTTTGCCACCAGGCACCACACTTACGTCAGTTTTGGAAATTTAATGAGGCCTGTCTCACAGAATTTTTTTTGTTGCTATTCTGGTTATAAAGGTGGAGGATTTAAACTTAAAGTAAAAAGTACTTATCAGGATTATGTGGGCCAATTCACGTGGCTGAAGGTCATGCAAGAACTCTCTGAGGACTGCATTTGGCCCCTGGTCTATAGTTTGAGCACTACTTAAGTCAATTAAGTGGCAGCAGTCTTAGATAGAAGACCATACGCCCATTGACCATGCCTGACCAGCCAGCCTTCAACTTTCTGTTTGAATCCAAAAGGGACTGGGACCTGACGATAAAGCGTGAAAAACCCCAGTCCAGTTTTGAGATGATCCAAGCACAGCCACTAATTTGTAGCACGTGTCAAATCTAGAAGACATCTCCTCTTGAAAATTCTAGTGAACAAAATATATCTCGTAGTAAAAATCCTTTCTCAATAATTGTGAGTACAGCACATTATAATCCCGTTTTGCATTAATTCTGGTTGTGTTTACTGACCTCAAACCAATTTTATGTGGTACACGGTGCTCAAAAATCTGTCAAAATGTTTTAGTACGACTTTGGTAAACTACGAAGCTGCACCTGTTGATGGATTGTTGGAGCATTAAAGCAACCGTAGTCAGGAGCCTCGCAGAGTCCGACAGAAGCTGACCGCATCAGCCTTATAGTCTGAAAAATACGGTAACTTCTTTTACCTGAAATAAGTACTTACTTGGTGCTTTGATTCTGTAAAAATCGACATTGTTTCTCAGTCCTTTACATCGATCTTTCTCCTTTTTCACATGTAAGCCGTCATATTTGTTTTGATGCTAACAGATCATGTGTCTCTCTGATTGGTTAATCTGCCTGTCATTCATGCCGTCTGAAATCAGGAAAACAGGACACGCTCCAGATCCACTCGTCTTTCTAAAGTTTTGTCAAAGCACATGGTTCTGGCTGACCGTGTAACTAATAACCTGAAAGTCTGTGGTTCAATCCCCACTCCCACCAGTTTATACTTTGTATCCTTGGGCAAGACACTTAACCTGCCGTGTCTTCGGTAACATTCTTCCACTGTTGCATGAATCTGTGAATACACCAGCTCGTGATCGCACATTTCCACATTTTTTGGAGGGTAGCGATAAAACCTCCCAATGACATTTTTTATTCCAAACGTGTTGCCAGTTTGGGATCCCACTCGACGCGTTTTCACCAAGTCGGCTGCGACTGGGACGCAATCATTCCCAAATCGCCTCCTCCCCATTCACATGCAAATGCAACCAAAAGACTATGATGAATGTGCTTTTTGCTTGGGTCTTATTTAAAGCCATAACGTTCTGCGCTAATTAAAGAGCGCCAAATTGGAGACAGCTAGTGAAGGATCATTTGCATACTTTAAAGTAATCAAGAGAGACACTCCAGATTGGAATGACAGCGAGGGGCACGCACGTGAAGAGGCATGAGCGTGCGCGACGAAGCGAGGGAGGGGTGCGCAGAGAAGAGGAGTAAACAGAGGAGACATGTCGCGAGGAAAGTGAATGAATCTTAATGATGCGTATTAATATTGCTGATGAAGTGGCTGATATTAATGCTTACTTTTCCTAATTAGCGTTGCCGTGGATGCGTTGTTGATTAATTTTACGCATGCAAATTTGATTGTGGGCCAACACTGCGGACAGTCGTAATTAGTGACCGAGCGATTCAGTTTATTTATCATGAGGACTATACTGTGACAGGTTGGGACAGTATGCAATATTGGTCCTGTGTTACACTAAAAATGTCCTTCTCAAATAGTGGGGTGTGTGACTTTTTTTCTTTTTTTTTTGGCTGTACTAGAATAAAGTGTAATTGCACATCCACTATAGTAGTTGACAGTGATGTTCTCTATGAGTGCGTATACATGCACATCAGTAACCCGGTTATGATCGGGTTTTTTGAGTATCCCGGTTTCTTCATGGTGCATGTATACGCAGTAACCCGGTTTCAGTAACCCGGTTATGGCAGTATCCCGGTTATTAGAAACCGGGTTACTGTAGCTGGTTTATTCCGATAGTAACCGGGTTACTTGTGGCATGTATACGCAGTACCCCGGTTACTGCAACATAAAGTTGAGTGCGCATGTGTCCAAAAGACACTTTCCAGCCTGTCAACACAACAGTAGTCACATAAATAAATTGATCAACATAAATAAAGTGACCAAACGAGTGAAATGACTGTAAAATTAAGAGCTGCGCTAAACCTGTACACGTACAATCTGCACTCGTACGACCTGCACTCGTGTGATCGCTGAAAAGCTAAAACATGAACTATCTCCTATACTCTATACGCACGGAACACACTTACCATCATTAGCACCTCTTCTGTCACAGAAATAACACACATAATCCACAGAGTCGTGTCATTTAGTCCAAAAAAAAAACTGATCGCATCAGCGGCGCAAGGAGCGAGTTGTTCTTATCGCCGCTAGCAGTTTATGCTAATTAGCCAAACGGTCTTAAGTTTCGTTTCTGTAAAACGTAAACAAATGTGATCACAGCTGAATTATATGATCAAACGGGCTGATGTGGCTCTGTAGTGTTTATGGTTTATATGTTGTAAAGTTGAGTTTATTTATGCAGAAGATTTTAATGAAGAATCTGCACAGTGGATTGTGGGAGATCTCGTAGCTCCTTAGCTTCTTATGCTAAAGGAGCTCACGGTTTGTATTTTTCCTGGTTTATGAAATTGATTTAAGTTAATTTTTGCGCCTGCGCATTTGTAAGATTATGTCAAGAAACCGGGATACTCCATTTGATCATGTATACACGAATATGAGTATCCCGGTTTCTCAGTGCGCATGTATACGCGCAGTAACCCGAATACTGACATAACCGGGATATGGCTAATAACCGGGTTATTGATGTGCATGTATACGCACTCATTGTCAGAGTGTGCACAGGGAGTATTAGCACTATAGCAGCGGTTTTCAATAGGTGAGGTGTGACAAACACGTGAAGAAAAAAAAAAACAATGGTCCATATCTTTATACATCTGCAGCAGGATTGATATTGGTAATTGTGCGTATGTGTATTAGCTGTGAAATTATATCGGCATTCTGACAACCTACTCATAGATTGGAGCGTCACCTTTTTCGCCGTCTTCTCACGTACGAAGATGCACGGACCGCGTCTTCTCGCATACGCAACGTGGGCTCGCCTCTAAGAACTCACTCAGAACTAAAACCAGGATTAAACCTGGACTAAACTAGAACTAAAACCTGGACCAAAAACCAGAATTAAACCAGGATTAAACCAGAACTAAAACCAGGACTAAACCAGGTCTAAACCAGCACTAAACCCGAACTAAACCAGGACCAGTGTTGGGGAGTAGCAGATTACATGTACCGGAGTTACGTAATCAGAGTACAAATTATGAGTAACTGTATTCAGTTACAGTTACTGTTTCAATAAGTGGTAATTGGATTACAGTTACTTTGTTGAAATAAATGGATTACACGGCAGTATTTTCCTGTTTTCACATTTTGGGCTAAACCAGGACTAAAACCAGGACTAAACCAGGACTAAACCAGGACTAAACCAGGACTAAACCAGGTCTAAAACCAGGTCTAAAACCAGGTCTAAAACCAGGTCTAAACCAGGACTAAACCAGGACTAAACCAGGACTAAAACAGGACTAAACCAGGATTTACCAGGACTAAACCATGTCTAAAACCAGGTCTAAAACCAGGTCTAAAACCAGGTCTAAAACCAGGTCTAAACCAGGACTAAACCAGGACTAAAACCAGGTCTAAAACCAGGTCTAAAACCAGGTCTAAAACCAGGACTAAACCAGGTCTAAACCAGGTCTAAACCAGGTCTAAACCAGGTCTAAACCAGGTCTAAAACCAGGTCTAAAACCAGGTCTAAAACCAGGTCTAAAAACCAGGTCTAAACCAGGACTAAACCAGGTCTAAACCAGGTCTAAACCAGGTCTAAAACCAGGTCTAAAACCAGGTCTAAAACCAGGTCTAAAACCAGGTCTAAACCAGGACTAAACCAGGTCTAAAACCAGGTCTAAACCAGGTCTAAAACCAGGTCTAAAACCAGGACTAAACCAGGACTAAACCAGGACTAAACCAGGACTAAACCAGGTCTAAAACCAGGTCTAAAACCAGGTCTAAAACCAGGTCTAAAACCAGGTCTAAACCAGGTCTAAACCAGGACTAAACCAGGTCTAAACCAGATCTAAACCAGGACTAAAACAGGACTAAACCAGGATTTACCAGGACTAAACCATGCTGTGCGGACCGTGTCTCCTCATCTTCTATCAATAATATTTTTAATACTGTTAAGGAAAATCTGGGCTTTTTTATTGTCTTTTAGCAGACAAAACTTCTTATGTGAAGATTTCCTCATCTTTGCTCCTCTACAGCAAATCAAGTAATCCAAAGTATTCAGATTACGTTACTCACATTAAGTAATTTAATGGATTCTGTTACAAACTACATTTTGGGGTATGTAACCTGTTATCTGTAGGGGAATAAATTTTAAAAGTAACCTTCCCAACACTGACCAGGACTAAAACCAGGACAAAAACAGGACTAAAATTATGACTAAAACCAGGTCTAAACCAGGATTTAACCAGGACTAAACCATGCTGCACGTGTGGGTGGGGGGGCTCGGCTCTCTTTACCTATTCTAAGGGGAGGCTCACATTCACCCAATTTGAAAACCCCTGACCTATAGTGTCGGGTTTTTTGCAACGAGCAAACACACACACGCAGCACAGAGCAGGAGATACGAAGTACAGAGAACCAACTGTATGTAAAGTGTAGCACTCGGCTTCACTGTGACTACGGTGGGAAACAAGGAAAGACCGCTGTGTTTACTGTGTCTAAAAATGTTGGCAGCGGACAGCATGAAGACAAATAAATTAAGGCGTTACTTAAAGACATTACACCCCAGTCACGCTGATAAGACGCTTGAGTTCTTCAGTAAAGGACAAGGAGGACACGGGAGCGGACCACCTCATGACGCGGGTGACCACAGCGCGGAATACGCTTGGAGTCGCTTTTGGAGATGTGACTAAAACGTTTGCTCTCGTACGTAGGCGACTGAAGGCGAGGGTGCGATTTGTCCACTTTTGGTAGTGGTTCTGTGGAGGGGCGCGAAATGTTTTCTTCTTCCTAGGGCAGGTGTGACAGAAAATAATTGAGAAGCACTTCACTAAATGGAATTTTGCGAGCTTTAAGACATGTTATAATGCAGTTACCTCCTCCAAACATGCCTGGAGTGGTGTTTTGTTTCATTCACACATGTTCGAGTAAACCTTCATGTGTAGTATGTGTACATGCTCTCTTCCACCATTACCTTTTGTTCAGTAGAGATTGGCAATTCCAGGACAAAAAATATGTACATATTTACTGTGTTGTACAAGATTTTGACAAAACGTACAGAGATTTTTTTGATATTTAAACCTGAGTCTGATTTCGAAATGTTTGTGAAATTGTAGACACATTTTCAGTGTAATTTAGTTTACTCAAATACTAAGTTAAATCTCCCAAAATCCCCTCAGAATATTATTTTTATATTTGTCTATAACAAATATAACAACAATGAAGCAAGAACTTTAAACCTGGCTCCTCCTTGTTCTACTTTTCAGAATCGAATGTCACAAAAATGATAAAAGTTTGGAAATATTTACACATAAAATGCCTTATTTTTTTATGAAAACATTACAAGATCAAAAACTTGTAATACATTTTTTTTCTTACATTTTGGGAATAATCTACAGAAGGACTTTCAAATTGATATATCTAAATTTCAGATTTTTATCCTATTCACCTGCAGCGTCTGTATCTAAAGCTATCCAAGTGTGCAGAATCCAAAGTAGGCATTATAATCTCCTTTTCTTTTCATTATGATTAGACACAAACAACTAAGTGAACTTCTAACAACATCTGCTTTTCTTTCTGCTGCGCTAACTCCCTCCGTCATCTTTTAAATTATTCACCTCCCCCCGCGTCTCTTCTTTTTAAAAATATACTGACGCGAAAACAATACACACCATTTTAATTTATATTTTCACCAAAGTATCCAGCCTTGTTATTGTGGGAAAAAAACAAAAAAAAAACAACATAAAACGGCGATTGTTTCGTATTGTAAAAGATCTCTTAACGCCATAAATAATTCATCTGAACCGAGACAAAAGAGGAGGGGAGCGAAACAGCGCTTGAGGGACACTTCTTTTCGCATCTCCCTTTCTGTTCTATTCTATTACATATTGTTGTATTATGTCCAATGGGGAGGAAACAAATGAGAAGAACACTCTGGCGTGACCTTTGAGAGCGGGATTATGGGATTTGAGACGCGGAAGAAAGCGAGGAAGCAATATGGCCGCGTGTGGAGTGGAGTGGCGGGGGAGTGGGTTACGGAGCAGCGCTAATGTAAAGGTAGGAGTCCAGGGGAGTTCCGGTGAACAGGTTACACGCTGTTTGTCATTGAAATGAGCCAGGAGCAGGGGGCAGGAGTGTTTACGCAGAAGCTCAGTGGAAATAATGGAGAAGAATACACAGGAAATGTGTGTCGGAAAGAAAAGAGTGGGGGGGAATCCAGATGTGAATTGCCGTATGGTGGCATTGTATATTAAAGATACACTGTGTAACTGTTTTGTTTGTGTGGGATTCAAATATTTCTCTTAGGGATGCACCGATACTGAGAATTTTGCTGGATTGGACATCGGCTTCCAAATATCGGTTCAGTTGATATCCTAATAAGTCTATTTACTGGTGGTAGTTGGCCCAAAAAGTCTCATAATGTTTGAACTTTTTTATTTATCCAAAGTTGTTCTGAAGTAACTTAAGAGATAAATAACAGTTTGACACATTTGAAGTTTTGTCTTGTTTTATTTTGTGAAAGTAAATGCTGTTTTCAGTTTCTGCACTGGTATCGGTTGATATTGGGAATAGGCATATTCTTACAGCCAGAGGTGGGGACTTGCGAGTCGTGACTTGGACTCGAGTCAGACTTAAGTCACTATTTTTTGGACTTGAGACTTGACTTGATAAAATGAAAAACTTGGGACTCGACTTGGACTTGAAGGTCAGTGACTTGGGACTTGACTCAGACTTGAGGCCTGTGACTTGAGAAGACTTGATGCTTCTCCTAAAAAAAAAAATATCAGTTTTTATCAATTATAATACTTATAATACTTTTTCCCTTTACAGTTGATAAATTTGGCGCTGAATTTTACAGGAATAAACTGGAACATGTCCGTCCCACTTCTTCCCTTGGTACTTTCGATGGAACTGAAGTACTGTGATGTGGTATCCTCAAATATACTACAGTAATACACAGTAATATACAGTAATATACAGTACAATACAGTAAAACAGAGGGAACTACATAGAACATGATCCACAAGACATTTAAAAAGGAAAAAATTTGCATTTCTACAACTATATAAATACTCATGTATATATATATATATATATATATATATATATATATATATATATATATATATATATATATATATATATATATATATATATACACCATGGCTTTTTAAGTACAATTTAGTTTAAAATTCATATGAATTGCAAAAATCTAAGCTATATTTGGGACTTTGGTTTAAAAACTTGAAATGACTTGAAGCTCATAGCAAATGATTTGGACTTGACTTGGACTTATGGGCCAGTGACTCGAGACTCGACTTGGACTTGCCTGTATTTGACGTGGGACTTGACTCAGACTTGAGGTCAAAGACTTGAGACTTACTTGAGACTCGTAAAACAGTGCCTTGGTCCCACTTCTGCTTATAGCTATTGTATCAAAATCAGTATCGGAATTGAAAAAGCTGGATCGTTGTGTCCCTCGTTGAAAGCGAGAGAAACACCTGCAATCAAATCAGTCCACAAGTGTGAAGTGTTTGTGGAACATCATGGAAAACAACTGCCTCTAACTAATGGGGGAACATTCAATTCTAACTGCACAGACAATAATTGTTGCAATAACAGTTAATGAGGTTACTAATGTAACCTAAGTAATATCAATTCATTAGAGATTCTAATTAACATTATAGATTATTATTATTATAGATAGTTATATTTTTATGATCAGCTGCATGTTAAAAGTGAAAATATAAAATTATATATGAATTAATTAGTACATACACGCACACTGTAAGCCCGTGCGCACACACACACACACACACGTCACCCTTTTTAGTGTCCTCTGCATTCCTTCGTTTATTATGCAGCAGACCAGTGTCTATCTCCTGCACTCCCAGTCCTACAGCAGACCTCAGACCTCTCCCCCGGTCGCTCCCACTACCGCATCTCTCACCTGAGGTACGAGTTTCAACTGCTGCTACCACTGACCGCTCACATTCTCGTCTCACGGGTGCCCACTGCATTTGGTCCCACACAGGTGGAAGTCTCACGGATTATGGAATACTTTTATTGCCATATAAATGTTTCTGACTTTACCTTTTTGTTCACAGACATAAATTAAGCCATTACCACATGAGGAGGGTGACACAACTTCCATTTACCTGCACAAGTGACTGATAGACGTGCTCATGCGCATTATACGTCTCTTGAGCCGCTGCACAAAGCTTCAGATAAAATAATACACAACATTCTAATTCGAAGTACCAAGCCTTGTTATTGCAAAAAATATATAAAACTCAGATTGTCTCGTATTGTAAAAGATCTCTTAACGCCATAAATAATTCATCTGAACCGAGACAAAAGAGGAGGGGAGCGAAACCGCGCTTGAGGGACGCTTCTTTTCTCATCTCCCTTTCCGTTCTATTCTATTACAAAAAACAAACGCGAAGAACACCATGGCGTGACCTTTGAGAGCGAGATTATGGGATGTGAGTAACCGGAACAAAGCGATGAAGCAATATGGCCGCGTGTGGAGTGGAGTGGCAGGGGAGTGAGTTACAGAGGAGCTCTAATGTAAGGGTAAGAGTCCAGGGGAGTTCCGGTGAACAGGTCACATGCTAATGGAGTATATAGAGGATATGTGTGTTAACCAGGTCCTAAACCAGGTCCTAAACCAGGACTAAACCAGGACTAAACCAGGCCTAAACCAGGAAAAACCAGGACTAAACCAGGGCCAATTTGAAGAGAACAAACAAGAATTTTCAGGATGTGGTTGCTACATTCATGTAGTTTTAAAAAGCATGACAATATCAAGTAATCCAAAGTATTCAGATTACGTTACTCACTTTAAGTTATTTAATGTATTACGTTGCAAACTACATTTTGGGGTGTGTAATCTGTAATCTGTAGGGGAATACATTTTAAAAGTAACCTTCCCAACACTGGTTAAATGTGATTCTAATTAACATTATATAGATGATTCTTTTCGTAGATAGTTGTTTTTTATGATCAGCTGCATGTTAAATGTTAAATATAAAATTATAGATTTAATTAATTAGTCTCAAATGTATTTTATTACAAGTTTCAGTTCCTATACCGTTATATAGAAGAATTAAATGGCATCACTTATATAAAATCACCCAGTAAGTATGAAACAATATATAATTAGCTCAAATCAAAAGACATTCTATCACCATCATTATGACTATTGGCAGACCTGCTTTGAATCCAGCTGAGTGCGTGATTACAGGTTTCAGCGCCCTGTATCATATTGTGTTTTGAATTGTTAATTGCTATGGTAACACTGCTCTGAAACATGGCAGCGAAGAACTTACTAGAAAAGTACAGATACTGGAGTAAAAGTAAAAGTATCACATGAAAAATGTACGTAAATATTTAAATAATTTTTCCTTGCTGTTTTTATTTGTTTTGTTTTTTTTTGGTCAAATGATGAATGTGTTAAAAATAAACCCTCTTAACCCTATAAAAATATAAATACTATAAGAACACATTTACTCTTCAGACCAGTTCAAAAAAGTAGTGTAGTAGAAGGTACATATACATGCTTTCAGATATAGTGAAGTAAAAGTAAAAGGTGCACTGCGTAACTTTCTAGCGGAGGGTCCGTCAAATACTTTTTTCCATATAGATGTTATTGCTTCATCTGGAATGTTCCGCAGTGTGACATTAAACAGCTCTACCTTACATTTATTCAATTACAGGTGGTTTTATAGCTCAAAAATACTTTGAAAAACAGGCATTCTCACTGTGAGCGGGGTCGCCTCGCCACAGATCTGCCCTGTAACTTGATCTGCTTCAAGGGCGTAGGTTTGGTGGGGACATTATCAGCTAGATTTTCAGTTCGCAAAATGTATAGTTTGTGTACACGGCCATTTTAACAGTGTTGTGCAAGTTCACACTTTTCATGAACTAGTTCAAAGTTCAGTTCATTTTATATTTAGATGAGATCTGTAAATGAAAGGCTGCATTTATTTTTCAAACTGACTTCTAGTTTACAACAACTTTACAAGATCCACTGTTGGACAAGTGACTTTAAAACTGTAATGTGTTATTTATGACTTGTTACTGTCATTTCAAAGTCATTTGTTACATTACAATATTACTGTATTTAAAATGTAAAACTTTACTATTACAGCACTTTAACTCTCACCAAAATAACTGAAGATGCTGAACTTTTGCGCCGTATATGGACTGAACCAGGACTGAACCAGACTAAACCAGGTCTAAACCAGGTCTAAACCAGGTCTAAACCAGGTCTAAACCAGGACTAAACCAGGTCTAAACCTGGTCTAAACCAGGTCTAAACCAGGTCTAAACCAGAACCAGGACTAAACCAGAACTGAACCAGGAACTAAACTAACCAGAACTGAACCAGGTCTAAACCAGGACTGAAACCAGTACGTCGTTCATCACACATAATTTGAACAAATTCACGTTCAAGTTCTTGATTTACAAAAGTGTTGCATTCAGTTCAAAGTTCACTGAAAAATGAACGTGTTCAATGAACGCGTTCTTTTGAACTAGTTCATGCACAACACTGCATTTTAAGATGATTCTTTAGCGGATAACAGCGACGTAGAAGTTGGTAGCAGATTTCCCTTTGCTTGTTGGTGATGAGATATTTGTGAAGTAATGTTCGTACATTTTTCCATGGAATACTGTCAATAGAGAGGGGTCTCCACCTTTTTCCTCTGATGAGCCAACTTGACAAAACAAAAATGCCAGAGAGCTACTCATTTTAGCGACCATAAGAAATTGAGATGGTTTTAAGAAAGAGGGCGAGCATTGGGGTACAGTTAGATGCCAATAAACATAAACCATTGTCCATTTATTAGTGCACAAAGTTGGGCTTCAAAATTATATGTTTACAATGGTAATAGGCATGTAATTAACCACATTTTTGTTATTCAGCACAATGGTATAATTCCGAAATCCTTTGGCGAGCTACTTGGAATGACGTGGAGACCTACTGGTAGCTTCCGAGCTACAGGTTGAAGACCCCTGCAGTAGAGTCGGGCTAGGGCTAGTCGAGTAGGGGTTCGTTTGAGAGGTGCACTTGTGGTGATAGTCGCTCTTTTTCCACTGTAACTCATTATAAGGCAAGTGAAATTGAAGATGAAGCCATGTAAGTTCCTTTTGAAAAGTTTTTTTTTCAAAGTTCGGTGCAGCGTCTTCACTCACTCTTGCTCAGTCTTTGGGTGCTGGCCCCGTCCTGCCGCTTCCCCAGTTTAAGCTCCTCCTCCACTAATGACATCACTCTGTTGCAGCCAATGAAATAGCGGCACCGTCATGTCACTGAATACATCTCGGAACATCTAATAAACAAAATTTTAACTAAAACGTGTTAAAATAATACTACTGAGTTTGGAAAAATATCGGTAGAAATGAATATAGGTAACACTTTATAATAACTACACCTTATTTAGCCTTAATAAAGCATGAACAAAGGCTTAATTAATAATGAACTAAGTCTTAATAATGATTCACGCTTAGTAACTACTTAATTACTACCTTAATTAGCACTTGCACTTAATTTGCCTGTGCTGTAAATAGTTACTCATAATTATTTCATACTTAATTACTCATGAACTAACCATTTGAGCATTTATTAATCATTAGTAAACTATGAGAGAATGATTTACTAATAATGCAATGCAATGACAATTCAGGCAGCTGTTTTCTGTTAGTTTAGTCTTTTTGAGAGCTTTTCTAAAGTGAAGACGAGTTATGCGTTATTAAGCATTTACTAAGCGTGAATAATTATTAATTAAATCTTTGTTCATTATTAATTAAGTCTTTGTTCATGCTTTATTAAGGCTAAGTAAGGTGTAATTATTATAAAGTGTTACCTTAATATTTTAGTTTATTAAAATAAAATGGAAAATGTTGGTAGGGACTATTTTGTCTAACTCACACATTGGTTGTGACATGTCCCCACCGTCCTTATGCAAACCTACATCTTTGATCGGGTTTGGTCTTCATGAAGATAGAAAAGTTTAATGCCAGACTGTGAAACATTCCAGACAAAGCAATAACATCTCCATCGAGAAAAGCGTTTGACATTTATACCCTCCACCAGAAATGCCACACATGCCCCTTTAAGTAACGCCTAAAATGTTTACTTAAATACGGTACTTTACTACTTTCACTTTGCTACGTTCCAACACTGCTCCTCACAGCGAGATCTGAGCTTAATGACCCATCCAGAAAAGAATGACAGTTTATGACAGTGTATACATCCCGGTTTAAATATACAACACTAGATATGATCGCAACCATCCCAAGCTTCATTGAGCCATCACTCATGCGCTCGTGGTTTAGAACAACCCCAGACAGCTTCCACAAACGAAACCGAGCATATATGTTTGTGGGGAAGTGGCCGTATAGTTCCCCCGGCTCCCAGGGCGTGATGGGAAGAGCTGGCGCAGTTATAAATATTCAGGTCGGGGGCAACAATGCATGAAATTAATCATATATATAAAAGTGTGAGGGGTAAGTGTCCGAGCCCGAGAGCTGCCGCGCTCACAGAAGAAGAGAGGTACAAACAGAGCGGCATTAAAGTGGAAGTTAAAGAAGGTAATTGACGTTTATTGTTTCATGGCGTTTTATTCGGATGACTATGTTAAAGCTACACTGTGTAACTTTTTGATGGGTTTTGCCACCTGCTTGTCTCTGTGGAAATGTTATTGCTTTGTCTAGAATAGGGCTGCTCGATTATGCCAAAAATCATTATGACGATGATTTTGGTCAATACTGAAATCGCGATTATTCAAGCGATTAGCTACACGATGCATTTAATCAACATTTCTCGACTTTGTTATTGATAATTTACGCAAAACTTCGAAATTGAAAATGAAAATAGGCTACAGCTATGTACTTTAGAGCAGTTTTGCGACGTATAAAACATAAAAAATAATAAAATATACTTTGAACATGAAATAAGGCATAGAAAAACACAACTGTATCCAAAATAAAGTATATATCCAGCTCTTCTACAATCTCTATATTTTTCCACTTGATTCCTTGCAAAACTACGGTCCTCACTCTCGCCGGCACGTAAATTGTTTCTACTTGATTATATGAGTTTGTCGATCATTCTATTGTTGGTAGACTGGTACTACAACAAACAATACAGTTCAAATGTATTGGTAGTTGTAGTACCATATCATATTGAGCTGGGGAAAAAAAAAAATTAACTCAACTTATTTTTTTAAACTAATTATTATTATTAATGTTTTATAACTGTAGTGCCAAAAGCACAAAAATCACATGCAATTTAGACAGTGTCGAGAATGGACTCTAAACCCCAATTATATGCAAATAAATACAGTAGACAGTGAGGTATAAAAAATTAAAAAACAAAACAAAACAAAGCTCGGTCAAATCGAGATGCACGTGCGACCATCGCCTTAAAAAAACATCCATTTTAAATTGAAGTTGGGCAGTCAGACGCTCCACGTGAGGTTACGTTTATAGGATGACGGTCTGAACAGAAGACGCAAAAGTGGCGTCGCATCTTCAATTTTTATTCCGCGTTTAGACGAGAGTTTTCTGGAGGAAATCTGCGTGCATACGGTGACGTAAAAGTGTGTGGAATTCGATTGGGTTTGCATGCCAGACGGCTCGGTGGCGATGTATGTGACGTGAAAGCGTACACGACATGAGTAGATCTGACCAGAGTTTTGCGTCTTGAGCAGTGTCGACGGAAACTCTACAGCGAAGCGTATTCAACTTTTCCACTCTGGACGCCGGTTTCAGATTTTTGCATTTTTAAGCCCCAAAAACGCCCTCACCATCTAAACAAAAGGCACTTCCGATAAAATATTTTGTCGTTTTTACAGGCAATCGTTCTCGTGTAAACCGGCCCTAATAAACATACTTTAATTTTTTTGTCCTTTGAACAATTCAGGGTCAGTATTTTCCTTGTCACTAATAGAAGTACGTGACACATGAGTGAGTTTCTAGGATATAAGTCAGGCAAAAACATAAGAGGGTCCATTGGGAAATCTGCTCTAATAAACAAAATTTTTTTATTTAGTCCAGTGTATTTATAATTTATTACCGACACATTTTGCAACACATTGAATTACCATAATTGCTATAAAATCAAGAAAGTAGATACCTGAAGTAAAAGTTAAAAAAAGTATCCACTAAATAAAGTACAGATACCTAAAATGTATACTTAAGTACAACACTTTACTACTTTTATTTTGTTACGTTCCAACTCTGCTTACTTATCGTTCTCCAAATTTCTGTTGGCAACACATTTTTAACCGAGCGGGACACGCAATAGCTTCATTTACAACTCGGAGCACATCGGCGCCAAGCGAAGGTCACACTTGTTGCTACGACGACAGAACACAGCAGTTTCCCCGCGATCTCCGCAACACAACTTCAATTAAACCAAAAATGGCGACTCTACTACGCTACAGCCTAAGACTTTTGACAGTAATTGGACCAAAGCGGGGGCGTGCGCAACATTCTCAGACAGGAAATGAAAGCTAAAAATGAAAAAAAAAAAAAAAAAAAAAAAAAAACTCGCCAGAGAAATAAGTGGTGCAGAAAGGGTTGTAGCACTCGGAGAGAGATAAACAAAGTTACAAAAGAGGAGAAGCGATTTCATGAAGTCAGGAAATGTCACTGAAACACACCAGAAGTTCAGAACAATTTGTACGAGAAGGACTGGAGGAGGAACTCGGAGGTAGGGTTGTGAAAAAATATCGAAAAACAGATACTAATAGATTATAAGACTAGTATCGAAACTAATTTGAGCAGATATCGATACTAAAAAGTCACATTCACGTGACAGAAATGAACCTTTTCTGAATAACTATAGAATGATTTTGAGCTGTTTAAAGAGAATGAAACCTAAAGATACACTGTGTAACTTTTTAATTGAGGGTCTGTCATCTCCTTGTTACTATGGATATGTCATTGCTCCTTGAATGTCCCACAGTGTGACTTTAAACAGCTCTACTTTACATTTTACTCAATTTCAGGTGGTTTTATAGCTCAAAATACCTAGAAAAACAGGCATTCTGACTGTGAGCAGGTCGCCTCTCCACAGATCTGACCTGTAATTTGGTCTGGTTGGGTTTCCCTGATAGAAAGGTTTAATGCCATACTGTGAAACATTCCAGACAAAGAATCTGACAGATTCTCCACCAGAAAGGAAAAAGTGTGGTATCGGAATCAGTATTGAGTATTGAGTATTTTTCTTAGTATCGAATTTGATATTTTTGTAACATTTTTAAAGTTGGTCGGAAATGCAGCTTTTTTGGCGTAGTTCAGCAGGTAAAATGAAGCTTTTCTTTTTCATTTTGGAAGAGCGAGCAAGCATTGTATTTTTTGGCCTGGATAAATCTTCCTTTCAATAAAAGGTTTGGGTTAAAACGATGGCGTCCGCTCCACTTTGCCTTTATGAGAGTCGAGTCAAATAAAAGACCTGCTAAAAGCCATTCACCTGGCATCCAATCACAACTGCAGGGCCTTAGAAAGAGATGGGTAGAGAAGCCAATAATTGTACTAAAGTTCGTCAGCTCGTTAAGCTCGTTAGTGAGTATTGCTTCTACCGAAACATATTAGTCAAAGGTGCATTGTGTAACTTTTCCGGTGGAGGGTCCTACAAATGGGCCCAGTCAAGCAGAAGTAAACAGCAAGGCCAACAATTCAAGTTAATGCATCTGATATAAAAATGTATTCAACAGATACATATGTACTCTAGTTTATGAAACTGTTGACCTTTTTTCTGTACCATTTTTGGTTCTAAAGTTACATATGTTTTAAACAGACCATGTATGAAACATGGAACAAAAATTATTTCCCAAATTTCAAAGACCTGCAAATCATGTCAATAAACGGATGTATTTCATCATATCTTGTGTTATTCGATCTTTGAACTGTTGATGAAGGTACATGATTTTTCAAAAAAAAAAAAAAAAAAAATTTAAATGATAAAAATTAGCTTGGAAGGAGTGACATATTTTATAGAAATAGTTTCCTTTCATTTTGAAGTAATATTAAAGTTTTCAGAAGAAAAAAGCTGACAAATGATGTAAAATCATGCACCTTCTACTTGCTTGCACAATTTTCTCTCCGTTACTTTTCCCTCCGTTACCATGAACTTTAAAAAATCTCATTACTCAAAAAGTTTTTCAACCTAATCTTGTATCATATGGTAGAAAACTATATGAAGCAAATATTCAAACCAGTTTGTTAAGGATATGTAAGTGAGAACCGCTAGTTATCACTGTTTGTATTTATTGCCCAAAAAGTGCTGCATATTTCATTCCCTCCGTTATCGACATGAGTTTTTTAATTTTTTGTCAACAACTTGAAAGAATATCACAGGTTTAACTTTACCCTGTTGGAGTGTTAACTCTTTCCTACATTCTGATACTTTACTTATTTCAATAGTGCCTCTAGTTTCTGAATAAGAGCTATTTGAATGTAAAAAATCTGCCCGTTTACCTCCGTTACCTCTTGACTGGATCCAAATGCTTTTCTACGAGGAGATGTTATTGCTTTGTCTGGAATGCTTCACAGTATGGCATTAGACTTTTCTATCTTCATTTGAAATATCGATATATCATATTGTTTAATGTGATGATATCGTGGGCTACTGTCTCAATATATCGCCAAGAGTAATTTTAGATATATTTAACTAAATTACTTTGTAACAGCGCTACAGTTTTGTTGCTTGTTTAGAGGAAGGAAACTCGGTTTTGCGACACATTTGACATTTTCACTGTTTTGATGAGTAACATGGGTGTGTTTCATATTCACTTTGCACAAGAAGTGGTTTAACAACGACTTTTAGTACCACAGACATGATTTAGCCTTTATTATCTATATTTTTTTATTGAATTGATTTGAAATATGAAAATATGTATTGAATCACAAGTGCACTATATCGAGGTATGTATCGTATCGTCAACTTCTTAATGATACCCAACCCTAATCTTCATGGAGACCAAACCAGATCAAGTTACAGGTCAGATCTGAGGAGAGGCTACCCCGCTTACAGTCAGAATGCCAGTTTTTCTAAGTTTTTTTGAGCTCTAAAACCATCTGTAATTGAGTAAATGTAAGGTAGAGCTGTTTAATGTCATACTGTATACCAGCAAGTTACATAGTGCACATTTAGAAGTGTTAAAAGAAGTGAAGAAATAGTGCAAGAGTAAAATGTTCACTACCTGTCAAAACTTTTAGAACACCACACTTTTTCCATTTTTTTTACTGTTTACTGTTGACCAAAACGTATTCTAAACTTTTGATTCATGAAAATGTCCACCTTTGGCAGATATAACAGCTGAACACACTCGTGGCTCGTTCTTTTTACAATAAAAATCTAATATTCTTCAGAAAGTTCTTCCCAAGTCTGTTGCAGAAGTTCTCATAAATGTGTGGCACTTGTAGGTTGCTTGACATTCACTCTTCTGTCCAGTTCATCCCAAACCAGCTCGATGGGGTTTAAGTCTGGAGACTGTGCCGAACACTCCATGTTTTCAACTTCAGCATCTTGTTCTTTTTTCCTGAGGTCATTTTGGCAGAGCTTGGACTTGTGTTTTGTATCTTTTATCTTTTTTTTTTTAAACCTCTGGCTGTTCAGTTCTTACCTTTGTACCATTTCAAGCTCTTCATTGGACTTGCACGACTTGAATTGCTATAAATAACTAGAAAAATTAGGGTGTCCTAAAACTTTTGACCGGTAGTGTATTTAGGGAACTACAAAGAGTAATTGTAAGAGTAGCTGTCTGGACATTACTTTTACTCCACACTAGTATTTATAAGCTACTACTGTGCTACAACTGCCTGATGGAAGTGAGTTTAACTTGCCTGACCAGCCAGTCCCTTCTATGTTCTGTTCTGTTCGCACCATAGAGCTTGGAAAAACCTCCTTTCAAACTCAAGACATCACCTCTAGAAATTTCTGGTATCATTCCGAACAAAGATGAGATAAAAAAACTGCTTAGTGCTTCGATTGTTGATTCTGTTTCTCAGTCCTCTTTGTTTTGCTTTTCTCTGATTGGCCAATCCACCTGTCAATCACACCCTCTGGAATCGTCTTTGCAAAGTTTCGTCAAAGTTTTGGCTCTGGTTCTGGCTGGTCAGTTAAGAAGCTGCCAATCTGACCTACTACTTGTGGTTTTCAAGTTTTTAAGACCGTACAAATCAAACGCAGCAACTTAAACGTGATTGCAGTAGTCCTCATCGAAAAGAAGTTCACGCAAATGTCTGTCAGTTTTTCTACGTCTCTCTGTCTCTGTGATAGTTTTATCCCTGTTTATCTTTAGTTTATTTACATCTTTCTCGACTCCAACAACCGCCATGGGGAAAAATCACAACGCCAACGGGACAGATCTGACCGAGCGTAACATTTTGCTCGCTCACATCAGTCTAACCATCACTTAGAGCCCTTTCAAAGCACTTCACTGGCCGCTGTATAACATAGAAGTCTTCTCCCAGACTCCGACGGCCAATAATTCCCTTTTAATAAAACCACAGACTGGCCAAACTGATACGACTCGGCCCCCCTATGCCCACAGCGCTATCCATCTATTTTACTGTCCCCCGCGCAGCCTGGCTAGAGCCGTAATGACCGCCCAGTGTGCTCCGGTTTGACCTCCAAAAATACGGCCCTGCTAGATTTGTGGGACCGGCCCGATAACCAATCAGAGGGCCCGGTTTGGTGCAGCGCCGTGACCCCCGCGGAGCCCTAAATCACAGGCTGCTGCGTCACCCGGGCCCTCACTCTTCTTTACGGCGCTTGGCAACCCTTTTATTTGGTTTGGGCACATCGCGCTCACAGGCAGGGCAGCGCCGGGACAATATAAGGAGAGGGTATAAGGGTGGGAGAGAGGTGGAAGATGGGGGGAGGTAAGAGAGGAGAAGAATTTCGGACGAAGTTTTGGGTTTGTGTTGAAGGAGTATTGTGTAACTTTTCGATTTGGCATGGAAATGTCACTCCTCTGCCTGGAATGTCCCACAATATGACATAAAACATCTCTTACTTTACATTTATTCAGTTACAGGTGGTTGTATTGCTCAAAAATACCTAGAAAAACAGGCATTCTGACAGTGAATGGGTCGCCTCTCCATAGTTCTGACCTGTAACTTGGTCTAGTTTGGTTTCCATGATGATAGAAATAGAAACACAAATAGAAACACAAACATCTGCATGGAGAAAAGCAGTTGACAGCTCCCTTCACCAGGAAAGTTACACAATGCACCTTTAAGTTGAACGTTTTTGAGTGTCCCTGAAAAGAAATGTGTCTTGTGAAGTTGTTTGGTTTTCTAATATTATGTATAATTTACTTGTATGAGGTTTTAATAATGTTATGGTGTCCCGTTTCCCTTTTGTCAAAGTCATATTTTTAATGTGCATAAGTTAATGATGGTTTGGACATAACAATGTTCTGGACAGGGATTTATGATTAAATTGACTTGACCAAACTGAATCAAAATAGAATCTTATTAACAGCCTTAACGGTCTTAAAATTTTAAGAGCCCATGAGCCCCACTGTCGACAGTCCTGTATCAGTCTGTTTTAGATTAATATTGTGTTTTACAAAGAACAAAATACAAAACTAATGATCTACATATGTTACTGTTTAATAGTCACAGACCGTATATCCCTCTCCAGGCAGGCGTGGCAGATTTGCAACAGCTAAATGCCAATTACCTACTTACTCCAAATCCATATTTTATGAGCTTTTTTTACTCAGGAGCCTTTTTTCCCATCCATGCTGATAAACGTGGACGATGCAGACGATGTGCAAGAATGGCTACACGCAAACGGCCTGCCAGAAGTGCAAAGTACTTTTGTTGTTTACAAAGGATAAAAATTGTTTCTTGGAGCACCACACGAAAAAGTGATACTGTTACACTGTGCTTTATGTTTTCATTGTTATGAAAAGTGCTATACAAATACAGTTAGAGTTCATATCATTTTCAGTCTTCAGTGTTAATTTACCAGACCAATGCTGCAAATCTGCAACATCCCAGAACACATTGGATGTGAAGGTCTCTCTCAAAAAAAGTCAGGATTGTATATTACTACCCCATATGATAATTTTCCCCAAATATCAGATTTTTTCCTGTTACTAAAATTCAATTTGAGCCTGAGAGGGATATATGAGTGGACGTAGCTAACGCGTTCGCCACCACGTGCCAAATAGGAAGTGCATCAGGAGGCTCTTCCGACTCCTTCAGATCCTGGCTCGAATTGACTTATGTTGGGATCTTGTCATCCTTTTCTTTTTTTATTTTTTTCACTATTTTGTCCATCAAAAAAAAATCCTGTTCATAAAATAGAACCTGGCTCCAGATTCGCTCCTATAAACTTTAGCATCGCGAGCCTCATTTGAGTGGCGCTGGTTGACGTCACACTCGCTTAGTCCACTTCTTTTATACCAATGGTGTCAAACTCATTTTGGTCCGGGGGCCGTATCCAACCTATTTTGATCCTAAAGGGGCCGGATCAGAAAACTCATGTCATATAAACCCCAAAAATAACAATAAGTTCAAATATTTGTGCAGAGAAACACAAATCTATTACAGAAATCTTTTTTAATTGATGAACTCTTTCTTTTACAAAATATTATAATATTATGAACAACCTGAAACTTTAAGAAAAATGCAATTTCAACACAACGTTTTAACATGAACTTGTATGCAAATATGAATAAGTCAATTTTTCTTGTAAAATCCTGCACTCAGCTTCACTTTTCTCATGTTGGACATTTTGTCTGATGAGGGTGTCACGGTCAACAGTCAAAACGATCGTCCTTTAAGAGCGTTTGGAAAGAGACAAGTCTTCATTTGTGCTGCTCTGGTGGGAGGGGCCACGTACAGAGATGCTGGAGACGCTGATATGATAAACACCACAGAAAATTAACAATATTTTAATAGAAAGTATAATTAAAATATTCTAGTAGAAAATCAGTCGAGGGCCACATTAAAGGTCTTGGAGGGCCGGATCTGGCCCCCGGGCCTTATGTTTGACACCTGTGTTTTATACAGTCTATGTTAATACTACATACCAGAAAGCTATTTGCTACTACTGAGGAAAAATAAGTGGTATCCCAACGAGTCCTAGAGTTGTACAGAGAGGCAAGAGACTCTGGATGTCTGAGGCAGGAGAAGTTTATTTACCATCAGACCCGGGGATACTCAACACTGCATGTTAGTATTGGCTATTCAAGTCTGACTCTGCTTCCACACAAAGAGGTTTAGATGAGACTTAACAAGGACAGCAAGGAGACAAGCTGGCCGAGATAAAATAAGAAAAGCATAGCGCACTGCTTCTGTGAGACGAGCTGACCAAGGAAACCGTTTTCTCTTTGTTATTACAATATATATCTTGATGTGTGAGCTACTGTGTCCAAGTAATTTCCCTTGCGGATCTATAAAGTTTGTTTAAATTTAAGCATAATATCTTCTCCCGCTGGGGTAACCCGTCAAGAATACAGACCCCTCTCCAGATCTTGAGCTGGGCTTGGTCTGGACTCTTGATTTACTGGTTTATTATTTATGATTTGAGATTAGAGGAGGATGAGGCGGGATACGAAAGGTGAATGAGTAAAAACATAATACCCCCTAAGGATATATTGTAATAGCATTACTGTGAGATCAAATCAAAACCTGGCCCTGTCTGCATCTTATAATAAAGTATTTTTATGGATGTCAAACCTGGATGAAAGCAGCAAGAGCAGAAATGGCTGAGCGTTGGTGGTCTTCCATGGTTCACTTTGCCGTATGGAATAAGCAGATCTAAAACTGTGCTCTCTCTTGATGTTTGCTTTGAAAAATGGGCAATGGAGCTTCGAGAATTCCTACAGAGAATTTAAGACCAGCTGCACCTGAAGCCAGAGCCTGTACTCTTTTTCTCAACTTTAGCCGTACTTTTTACTGTGTTAGAGAGCTTCTGAATTACTTAATTTTGAGTCTCACGGTTTTGTGATGGGGTAAAACCAAGGGGAGTTAATGAAGGAAGCATGGAGTGAAGTTATGGATGAACATGACAAAGGAAGGATATAAAACACTAAAAGAAAACATTTGGGGTGATTCTGGTTGACAATGAAAATGCAACTTACATCTGTACACTGCAAAAACAAAAATCTAAAACATTTTTTTGTCATGATTTAAGTAAATTTCACTTGACAAGTAAAAAGATCTACCCATGGTACAAGGTGCATTGTGGAGGTTTTCTTGTGGAAGGTCTGTCAAATGCTTTTCTCCATGGAAATGTTTTTGCTTTGTCTGGAATATTTCACAGTATGGCATTAAACTTTTATATCTTCATGGAGACCAAACCAGAACACGGTGGTGTCCACACAAAGTTTTTTGGTCAAAACTGTGAAGTTTTTATTCATTTGGGCCTTTCCCCCACACTTAGCCTGCATTTCAGGTGGGCGGAAATGGTGTTTTTTGAAAACGGGTTCCAGAGTGGAGAAATCTGAGACCTCCAGCATTGTCGTGTGGATAAGCAAACCGCAGCTTTTGGAAAACGATGACGTCGCGACCCCGTCATCGCCACACGACCAGAAGAGAACCCCGCGCAACAACCGGTAACAACCAAAAAACAACCATGGCGGACAACGGAGCTGAGTTTGTGCTGCCGATGCTTCTAAGTTTATTTGAGTTGTTGCATCAAAACCTCATAATCTACTACACCAGTGGAGATGCATACACAATTACACGTATCAGATTCTTTTAAACCCACTACCTGTTTACCTGTGTGCTTTGTCTGTATCCCGTTTACAACACTACACATCAGTCATCGTTTATCAACACACCATGTATGTATCATGTATTGTACCTGTGTCATGGAATAAATGGGTGTTCATTGTGGGGCAGAGTGGCCAGTAGAACTCTCCTTGGCAAGTATTACAACCGTCTCGTTTTGGTGTGTCTTCTTTATGTAATTTGATGTCTTAGGGTAAATTCTGACAGTGTGTATGTTCTGTCTGTATCCCGTTTACAACACCACATACAGGTGAGGCATATGTATTACATCGTTTTCACTCAGTCCTTGGTTGTCATCTGGATGTGAATATTTATTGATCCGACGTGTGTCTGGACACAAAAAAGAAGTCCAGGAGTGTTGTCGTGTGAACATTGCTCCAAGTTAACAGTCAGATCTGTGGAGAGGCGACTCCGCTCACAGTCAGAATGCCTGTTTTTCTAGTTATTTTTGAGATGTAACTGAATGAATGTGAGGTAGAGTTGTTCAATGTCATGCCGTGGAATGACAAATCCTTAGAAACAAGCAAGTGATGGACCCTTCACCAGAAAAATAACAACTTTTTCAGTGTACACTTTCTGTTACACTATCCCTAGCCCTACCCCCTCTTCTTTTCTCCTCGCACTAGAACCCCATGTGCCAAAATCAACACCGGGATCAATTCGTAACTGTCATAGCCGCCGAGTACTGCACACGGAGCCCGGGGAGGTGTCTGTAATCACGCGGAGACCAGTCATGTAATCTGTTTGTTTCTCCACCCGCCCCCAACCCGCTCGCCACGGTAACGCAATCAGCCAATCAGACAGCCCCTGCGACCCCTGCCGAGCCCGCCGAGGCACCACACCACGGATGTAATGGGAGAGGTAAGACATATCATACCAAAACGGAACTGGGAAAAAAGTCCTGGACGGCGACTTGACTGTAGAGTGAATTATGAATTGGCTTGCAGCGTAATACAAAAGAAAGTGGAGAAATTTGAAGAAAAATTGGAATATTGAGTTGGTTATAATTAAGAAACTGTCAAAAAGTTGCAAAACAAAAACTTGTAACTAGAGTATTCACCAAATTAAGGTAAAATGTGTGAAACTCAGAGGTGGGTGAAGCTGCCAGGAATTTTAAAATGGTCCAAGAAATTACTCAAAAGTGTTCAAGCAGGTCTATTGACTTTTTAGAACTTTTAACCATGCTGTAGTTGTATCTGGAGTGATTCGTGCATTGTTGAGCAATTTTTAATCACTTATTTTCAAGCCTCCATATTGTCAATCAACCCCCATTGGTCATACTCATAGGATCAACAGTGTCACATAGTCATTTTTATTGTGATGACGTTCATGGCGAAGTCAGCGCCATTGGGTACCACAGTGGACTTTTTTTTTGTTTTTTTATTAAGTAGTTTTAGATGAAATTATAACAATGATCCACTGATGTCATAGAGTATAACTAGGCCTATAACAGAAGCAAGTATAGTACTGTATTTTTAAGACTAAGTCGTAAGAGGGCGCTCTAGGCTTGTGTGTCGGTATCTGCTACTCCTATTACTCCAATACCACTGTCACTTCACTCTGCACATGTCTCCTGTAGAAAGAGCCACTGTCCTGCTGCAAGTAGCAGAATTTGCAGCCTAAAACGGTAATCGAGCTGCAGAAAGAAAGTTTGGAGTGAGCGAGAAACTTGTGACAACCAGAAGGATGCACCATGCAACTTTCGTGGAAGTCACTGGATGGATCGACAAAGACTGAACTTCAGCGACACCGAAACCATCCTGTGGGGATTCAGAAAGGCCAGAATAATTCTAACTGGAACTGATGCTGAGTCTGATGACAACTACACAGAAGAGGAAGCTGTGCTCCATTTAACTCTGGAGGTTTCAGAGTTGGTCAGAAGTGACACCGAGGATGAAGAATTCAATTAGTGATTTGGAGTGAGATGGAGAGTTTGGTAAACTTGTTCTGTTCTGTTGTTCATGTTATAGTTTATCTGAAGAACTGTTCATATGTGACGTTAACAGTCTGTTGTTCTCTGTTCTATTGTTTTTACTATAACTTGACTTTCAAGATGAAATGACGGTTCTTGGTCTTTGATTTTATAAAATAAATTTCTCCCAAAAAGTGCGACTTATATTCGGTGTGACTTATATGTTTGTTTCTTCTACATTATGCATTTTTGGCTGGAGCGACTCTTAGTCCGAAAAATACAGTATGTCTTCTTTAAATAGTATTAGGGGAAACAACAATTCAATACATTTGTTGAATTACCATTGTAAATGTATCATTCTGTGCAGTAATAAATGGATAATGGTTTATGTTTCATAGGCATCTAACTTCCCTGTCAAAGACTGCATATGGCTCTTATATTTACTTCTATTTCCTGCAACCAATAAAATTAGTAGCTCTCTGGCATTTCAATTTTACTACGATAACTCACCAGAGGAAGAAGATTGGAAACTCCGGGTCTATACAATATAATACTAAAGTAGAACTAAAAAACCCAGTGTCTGAAAACTTCAACAAGCAGGACAATCTTCTGAAAATGTTCCTCAAGTAAATGTCAGGAGAATCAAAAAACATAAAAGTTTTAATTTTTGACAATTTTTCCTAGCACTAACTGACAGAAGAAAAAGAAAGGATTTATAACCTGATTGTAGCCGTGCAGTGAGAAAGTGGAGCTATTAAAACCATGTTGGTGATGATTGGGACATTGTTCAGAGCCTGATTGAACGAGCTGTCAAACATTTCTGCTACAGTTACAGAGAAACTATTTTACGCTCCAAAACTCACCATGTCAAAACCAGGTATAAACCAGGATGAAACCAGGTCTAAACTAGGACTAAACCAGGTCTAAACTAGGACTAAACCAGGTCTAAACTAGGACTAAACCAGGTCTAAACTAAGACTAAACCAGGTCTAAACTAAGACTAAACCAGGTCTAAACTAAGACTAAACCAGTCTAGGTCTAAACTAGGACTAAGTCTGTCAAACAGTTTCTGCTACAGTTACAGAAAAATGATTTTACGCTCCAAAACTCACCGTGTCAAAACCAGGTCTAAACTAGGATGAAACCAGGTCTAAGTACTAGGTCTAAAACTAGGACTAAACCAGTCGAGGTCTAAACTAAACTAGGACTAAACCAGTCGAGGTCTAAACTAGGACTAAATCGGTCAAACAATTATAGAGAAAAAATTTTATGCTCCAAAATTCACCACATTAAAACCAAGCCTAAACCAGGACAAAACCAGGTCTAAACTAGGACTAAACTCAGTCTAAACTAAGATTAAATCAGGTCTAAACTAGAACCAAACCAGGTCTTAAACTACATCATGAGTAAAGTAGTTTCAATAAAAGCTGAACCAAAAGATGCCGAAAAAATTCACAAAATCAATTCTAAATTACTCAGAAATTGAAAACACACTGGAACTAAACCAGGTCTAAACTAGGACTAAACCAGGTCCTAAACTAGGAAAAACCAGGTCTAAACTAGGACTAAACTAGGTAGGTCTAAACTAGGCTAAACCAGGTCTAAACTAGGCTAAACTCTAAACTAGGTCTAAACTAAACTAGGCCTAAACTAGGCAAACCAGTCTAAAAACTAGGCTAAACCAAGTCTAAACTAGGCAAACTCTAAACTAGGCCTAAACCAGGTCTAAACTAGCTAAAAACTAAACCATCTAAACTAGGACCTAAACTAAAACCAGGTCTAAACTAGGACTAAACCAGTCTAAACTTCTAAACAGGCTAAACTCTAAACTAGTCTAAACTAGGACTCTAAACTAGGCCTAAACCAGGTCTAAACTAGGAAACCAGTCTAAACTAGGCCTAAACCAGGTCTAAACTAGGCCTAAACCAAGTCTAAACTAGGACTAAACCAGGTCTAAACTAGGACTAAACCAGGTCCTAAACTAGGACTAAACCAGTCAAACGTTTCTGCTACAGTTAAAAAGAAACTATTTTACGCTCCAAAACTCACCGTGTCAAAACCAAGTCTAAACCAGGACTGAACCAGGTCTAAACTAGGCCTAAACCAGGTCTAAACTAGAACTAAACCAGGTCTTAAGAGGGACTACATCATGAGTAAAGCAGTTTCAATAAAAGTTAAACCAAAAGATGCGAAAGAAAAGTTCACAAAATCGATTCTAAATTACTCAAAAATTGGAAATACACAGCAAGTAAAGCACAATCCCACCAACCACAGGGTCAGCAGTTCAAATCTCTCCTTGTGTCCTTGAGCAAGACATTTTACAGACACTGACTGACTAGTTGTGACTTTCGTGAGTAGTTAGAAAGCAGCATCCAATGTTTGACTCAAAACTAATCCGGTGTCTAGTGAATTGGTGACATTTATCAAATTAAATTAATTATTCCGTGAAATGAGACAGCCATTTTGTAGTTGTATTTCTCTACAAAAATCAGTTACATTGGACATAATTACTCAATGGCTGGCATGCTATCTAAACGTGTTCGGAAATTTGTTTAATTTTGATCCATTTAAATTTGCAAGTCTAATTAAAGAAAACAGACCATTTTTGGATAGTTGCCCAGGGTAGCTTTTCTCACAGTCAACAACAAGCAAAACGCCAAATACTTGTTATAGCTGAAATGTTGCTCTGTGTCCGTACTAATATATCCCAAAATCGATTTCTTTTTTTTTTTACAATAACAGTGATTTGCTGCTTTTTAAAGGTCCCATATTACGCCGTTTTCTGATCTATATTGTTCTTTCCTCAATGCAAACGTACCTGGAATTGCGTTTTGTTTCATTCATGCATTTTTAACACAAAAACCCTGCAAATTTTGTCTTTTGTCAAATTGAAAACACTCTGTTCCACCTTGTGATGTCATGCAGTAATAAGGAAGAGCTCTACTATGTTTTTAAACTTGAGCCGTCTAAGAGAAATAGAGTTAAGTTGAGCCGATTTTTAGTCCAGCTCCAAAGTTCTTTTATTCCACAACCAAGAAATTTTTTTAAATATTTATAAAAAAGACAATGTTTAAAACAAGCATGGCTATAATTTGCACCCACACATAGCTCCTCCTCTCGACACAGGTGACACTGGCTCCTTTCATAGGACACCTTGAGTGATCTCATCACAAACTACAGATAAGTACAGGTCATTTAGTAGTAGTAGTAGTAGTAGTTTATTTTCTTCGGTCAATTAACATAATCATGCATCATATAACAGTGATTTAACAAAACAAAACAAAAAACAAACTATGCAGTTAATGCTTATAAATAAAGTTATTCTGTAGACCAAAGGGGTTTACGGTGAAGTTTAACACTTGTTTCAATTCAATGTTTAAAAGTTAGCTGTATCAAAAACAGTGCTCAAATCTGCAATTACATCTAAATACAAAAATATATATCTTTATTAATTTATCAGTGTTTTATTAATCATGTAAAAATACTAAATAGAAAAGAGTTGAAATATCTGTGCACCCCAAGCCTGATTCATCAGACAGTTTCACTTCGTAGAAACCGTCTGACCTCGCAGTGTTAGAATTCATTCACTCGACGGTATGCGGGTACTTTTTATCATTTAACCAATCGCCGCTAATGGGGCTAACTGGTATATTCAGCTTTTCCCGAATCCCATAGTAAGAAGGGTAATAACGTCTTTCCCCTTGATGAAATTCACCAAACATTCTCTTTGTTCCGGCTTTAAATCCTCAATCTCGGGAATCGTTGCCAACACAGAATATATGGATCTTCGCTGATTGGCTGGTGCCTGAACTTGCATTTCCGGAATTTTTGCGAACCATTTAGTGTATTTTCATTCTTGACCTAGTCGCTGGAGAGAAATGAAATTGAGCGGAGGCACTAGGTGGGGCCAGCCTGACTAGTGCACCCCTCCTCCTAACAGAATAGTTTCCTGCCCTGGAACCTTGTCAAGGTGCTTCGGCGTACAATTACAATTAATTTTACTCACACTTACTTAAATAAATGCACTTCTACCATTTACTTATATCATTTTCTTTTACAGGTCACTTCACTGTAACACATTTTAATCAATTAACCAATAAACATTTAAAACTTTGCTTGTTTGTCAGCTACATTACAACCATTCACCTTCACTGGAATCATTTAGATAATTTCAGCCCCGGAATTGCCAATCTGTACTGAACTAAAAGTAAAAAGTAGATGTTAACTTGGAAACTACTGCTTCATGACATCACAAGGTGGAACTAAGCATTTTGAGCTTTGAAGATGTAGACAAACTAATAATAAAAGGGATTACTCAAACAAAACAACTCCAGGTCTGTTTTTGATGGTCAAAATATGAACAGTTTCACATGCAAGTCATTCCCGTATCATTTATCTTTGCGTTTGTCTGTATTTTTTAAGTTTACATGCATGACGGGGGAAACAGCTTAAAGTAAAATCATTAGTTGTTTTAGTGTTTTGTTTTTAGTTTGTTAGAAATATTAGTGGATTACATTAGTTCTATGGATAGATATAGAAAGCATAGCACCAGTTAGTACTTGTGTTAGTAACAGGGCTTGATGTGAACCATTGCCAACATGTCTACATACGTGATAGTGTCAGAGTCGCTGTTTTGAAGGAATAAAATGTTATAGTATGTTTTATTATTTAGAGAATGTTCAAATTTTTTTTTAAAAGAGCTGGTTGAAAAACAAAAAAGTGAAATCAATGAGGATTTAAGGTGACTTTTTTGGACGATTTTGGATGAATTTAATTAACTTTTACCCAATTCTTGCACCTAAATGCATTTGAGCAAACTTCTGATGCATTACAAAAGTATTTTCTTAAACACTGTTGCCAAATTTTAATCAGAAAGTGATGTTAAATGTGCATTGTGTAACCTTTCTGGTGGCGCATCTGTCATATTGTCTCTATGTAGATGCTATTGCTTTGTCTGGAATGTTTCACAGTATGGCATTAAACATTTTTATCTCCATGGAGACCAAATCAAACTGAGTACAGGTCAGATCTGTGGAGAAGCGACCCCGCTCACAGTCAGAATCTGTGTTTTTGTACGTATTTTTGAGCTATAAAACCACTCGTAATTGAATAAACGTAAGGTAGAACTGTTTAAAGTCATACTGTGGAACATTCCAAGGCAGAGCAATGCCGTATCCATAGCAACAAGCAGGTGCACCTTTACAATAAGTTCAAAAAGAGCAAAAATATAGTTAAAGATGCATGAATTAAACGTTAAACCTATCAAGATGGAGACACCCGTAATGAATAAATGCTAGATGGAAATGTTTAAAGTCCTACCGTGGAACATTCCAGGGAAAACAATAACATCTCCATGGAGACAAGCAGGTGGTAGAAATGTTGTGCAGTGCATCTTTAAGTAATTTGGCTTGGAAATAATTTTGTAGGAGTAGCCACGGTTGCAAAAAGTTAACCTCGAGCCCTGGTAGTTAGTACGTTTAGTAAAGTGTTAATTCATTGTTAATAAAAGTAGAGAAAGTTGTTTAATTCAGGTTAATTCAGAGAAGATTCAGTAGAGAAACATGCAAAGACATGCAGAAATACATTCGAGTGTCACTCAAATCAGGCACTACTGTAAAAACACCGATAACAACTACACATTTACCTTAATAAAACTTGGATAAAGACTCAATCCTTAATGAACAAATAGCGTTTTAAGACTGAATCAGTTTAAAGCTGCCGACCGGCCCACCCCTGTTGTATTCTCACACTTCACCACTAGATGCTGCCTACGTTACTGCAGTCTAGGGCCCGACCGATATATCATTTCGCCGATATGGGCCGATAAATGTCGTTATGAAGCACAGACTCTCGATCAGTGTTTCCCAAACTTTTAAAAGTCACAAATCTTCACGACCCAAGTCAAGACATTTTTCGTAAATCACTAAATAAATTTGTGACCATTACTGAACATTAATGTGGATATTTTATTGTTGTGATCGTGTCTCTCTGAACAATTAGTATTACTCAAGTTTTAAACAAAGAAAAACAGTAATCAGCGTTTCCCACAGCGCGAAGGTTCAGTTCCCGGAGAAAAAGTGAGCAGCGGGGGGTGCGACGACCGTATTCATGTGGTTCGGAGGGACGTAGTCAAGGCGGGGGCCACATAACTAGTGCTGCGGGAAACGGTGGTAATTGAACCAGCAATAAAAGGTATCCATAAGGAGCCTAATTTGGACCTACGTGCAAATCGTGACAAGGCGACCCAAAAAAAATCTCTTGCGATCCAGTCTTTGGGAAACAATGATCTATACTGAGTCAATTTAATCCAATTTAGAGACAGATAAATGTACTAATATGTGGCGCGGCATCAGTATTTATCAGAAGAGTAATTAGTCTGTGTGTGTGTGACGCCGTACTGCCCCTGAATGCACCCCCACAGTCACGTCACTCACATGAGCTTGTTTACACCCTGCTCTTGAAGTTCTCGATGTTCTTTGATCCACGATACTGAATATAAATAAAAACGTCAGCTCAAAATGTTATCAAAGTCAAACCTCAGTTTTTTAATCATTTGAGGATTTACAGTGAATTTTACATCTCTAAATATATCGGCTTTTATATCGGCTATTAAATCCGGCTTCATCGGCTTCAAAAAAAAATCCATATCGGTCGGGACAGGTTTCACATCTGACATCTACTGGTGAAAAAAAAAAATCAAATAAACTTGGGGACGGTAGCTTTAAAGCAACACCGTGTACCTTTTTTTAAGACTTTCTTGAGTAATTTAGCCAAAGTAACAACATTTCATATGGAGACAACCACATACAGGTGAAATAAATGTCAGGTTTTCACATGTTTTCCACGGATTAAAACTACACAAAATGAAACCAATGCTTTTATTTTTGTCTGTTTTTAGTCTAAAAAGTTACACGATGGGGCTTTAATAAGTACTTTATTAATACTTGACCCCTATACCTCCTTAATTCAGCACTTACTAAGCTTGAACCTTTCTATAAACAATTTGTTCATTAAGTATTAAGTCTTTCTTCATGCTTAAAGGTGCACTGTGTAACTTTTCTGGAGCAGTTTTTGCCTGTAATTTTCTACATAAAATAAATAAAGGCCAAGTTACAGGTCAGATCTGTGGAGAGGCGATTGCTCTGACAATGGGGATGCGTGTTTTTAAGGTGTTTTTAAGCGACACAGTGCAGCTTTAAGGATAAAAATAGTGTAATTATTAAAAAGTGTGACCGATATTATGAGTATTTAAGGTATTACTCGTACACAGCATGCAAAATACACAAAATACTTGTACGGATACTACATGCAGGGGATGCTACTACCCCGATAGTATGAACAGACTGCATTCTTTTGGTGCAGGGACAGAACACAGGCTATTTTGGGCTAGGCTAAATGAGGACACTGCTGCTGCTGCTAACTGAGGGGAAGTATTGGCCACATAAAATACTACGACAAACTGGATTCATTATTTATAGGAGCTTCAAGACTGAGACTACTGCCGTCTTTTCACAAACGCACAAGGGAAAAAAATAAAAACACTCTTGACCTAACTACGGGATCACAACTCGGAGAAATAACACATAAGAAGATGTATTTGGAAGTTAAAGCTATACAAGAAATAGCGTTGGAAAATCTGCGTAATGAAGTGAAAGGTTTTTATGCTTGATTAAAAAAAATAAATAAATATAATAAAATATAAGTAATATGTTTGTTTGTTTTTTTTAAATTAGTGTTCCTGTATTACTTTATAATGAATAATATCCCTCCATCCGTCCATTTTCTTCCACTTATAAGATAAAATATGCCTTTATTTGTCCCACAGTGGGGAAATTCCAGTGTTGCAACGCACAATTCAAGAACAGCAGGAAAATTGTAACATGCAATAAAACAAGATAATAGATAATGGCTAAAAAATTATTTAAATATAGACTTAAAAATAGACTCTAATGTAACACATTGTTTCGGTGGAACAAAAATATAAAATACAAAAAAAAACAAAAAAACTATTATGTACAATATTATTAGCCGGGGTCGGGCAGCAGTCTAAGCAGGGACTCCCAGACTTCCCTCACCCCAGACACTTCCTCCAGCTCCTCCGGTGGGACCCTGAGGCGTCCCCAGGCCAGCCCAGAGACATAGTCCCTCCGGCGTGTCCTCCCGGTGGGACAATGAACAACAAAGACTGAATAAAGAAGTGGAAAAGAAGTGAGTGCGACATCTCCCATGGCGTTCGACTCCAGTCAAATGAAGCTCATTGAAGCTGGCAGTTATAGGGGCAAGTTCCATAATAGGACAGGAATTTATTTATGGACCAAATATAGAAATAAAAATGCCAGGATAACGTAAAGCAAGTTAATATGAACATTTTAAGACCCAAATGATTGAGGCTCACTGGAGCAGTGACAGAGAATGTTTCAATATAAAGTCAATTGGAGCCAGAGTTGACGGAGCAGCGAGCGCCCTCATGCTCATTTCCTGTTTGCGACTTGACAGGTTAGCTATGCCCATTTAACCTACAAAGTACATTTATAGCGACACGTTGGTAATAGTTGTGCTGTTAATTAGTGTTGAAGCAGTGCTATTTTACTTTGCCTTGACGCTAAAGGAAAAAAAAGAAAAAAAAAAGAAAACTATTTACAATTAAAGTCCTGATTTGGTTTGATCTTGGTTTAGTTCTGATGTGTGTGTTGTGGTCCAAAGCGAGAAAAATATCTAATAAAGGCTTTTTTTTCGTTGAAACGTTATTTAAAAATAAAATAAAAAACCTTTTGACATCGGCCATCTGAGCGTGCGATGAATTTTTTCACTTTTATCTTGCGTTTGCACCTCTACAAGAATTTTGGTGTGCATTTTCTGTTTCTTTTAGTTCGTTTAGCTTCGGTTTTACTGCTCAAATAGTAAAAAATAAAATCTAGTCAAGTTAATTTGACTTGAATTAAGAAAGTGATATCACAATTTGAGCAATTTTTTCTAAACAAGTAAAATTATCTGCCAGTGGAATAAAACTTTTTGTACTTAAAATATGAAAATACAACTTGCTACACTTAAGATGAGAAAAACAACGACTTTCTGCCCTTAAAATTAGAAACAAAATCAAATTTTGCTTGAATTAAGAAAAACACACTTATTCCATTGGTAGACAATTTTACTTGTCAAATTGAATCCACTAAAATAAAGTAAAATGTTCATAATTTAAGTAATTTTAAATCACCTAGATATTGCTTTTTGCAGTGTATACTTCACAAGCAAATTTAATTACAGATTTTGATCTTATTACCCAGCATTGCGAGAAAACCAAACCTATAATCTGACTTTCACGTTGGCAAGTGGAAGGGCCAGGCCAGAACAACAACTAGCATGCTAACAGTGCACTTCCAAGTTCATGGATGATAAAAAAAGCTTTATAATTAGAAGCAGAAAGCACACAGTGGACCTATTTGGACTCTTAGAACATGTTTTTTTTACAATCTATCTATACAAAAACAATGATTGGCTTTAGAAAACATGGACAGACCACCTTTAAACACGCACAAAAGCTTCTCAAACAAAACCTTTAATATTTCCGTTGTAAATCCGATCGCCATTTTACTCATCATTTCGGCTGAGTCTCTCTCCAGCATCCAGCAGGCACCTGGCTCGGTCTGCCCGCTCAGATGGTCCAACGCAGGGGCCACATTACTCCCCGTGTCCCCCCTCACCAGAGCGGCGTCCGGGGCCAACCAGCCTCTGCCAGCTCGCCGCGCTCGCCATCCTCTCTCCTCCACAAACAATCATTATACAATCAGTGCCCAGCCACAGGCCCCATTAAAGGTAGTGGTCACAACTACGGAAACAGCTGGAGCGAATAAACAGGCCTGGCGAACAATAAGGCTACTTCAGGGATAATGAGTACTGCTTAACCCGTACGCCGAGCGGGGGGTTTGAGTGGGTGGGGCCGTGCGGGGGACCTGGTGATGGTCATTACGGTCCACATACATTCAATCTGATGTCATAAAATAAAACATATTCAGTCTGTTGAACAATCAAATCAAATACGCTTCACTGACCAGGTGTAGGCAGAAGATGAAGCTTACTGTGACGACCCTTAACTCCAAGCAGTGTTGGGAAGGTGACTTTTAAAATGTATTCCCCTACAGATTACAGATTACATGCCCCAAAATGTAATTTGTAACGTAATCCATTAAATAACTTAAAGTGAGTAACGTAATCTGAATACTTTGGATTACTTGATATTGTCGTGCTTTTTAAAACTACATGAATGTAGCAACCACATCCTGAAAATTCTTGTTTGTTCTCTTCAAATTGGCCCTGGTTTAGACCTGGTTTTAGTCCTGGTTTTAGTCCTGGTTTTAGTCCTGGTTTTAGTCCTGGTTTTTCCTGGTTTAGACCTGGTTTAGTCCTGGTTTTAGTCCTGGTTTAGACCTGGTTTAGACCTGGTTTAGACCTGGTTTAGAGTTTGTTTAACCTGGTTTTAGACCTGGTTTAGACCTGGTTTAGACCTGGTTTAGACCTGGTTTAGACCTGGTTTAGACCTGGTTTTAGTCCTGGTTTAGACCTGGTTTTTAGACCTGGTTTAGTGGTTTAGACCTGGTTTAGACCTGGTTTAGACCTGGTTTTAGACCTGGTTTAGACCTGGTTTAGACCTGGTTTTGTCCTGGTTTAGACCTGGTTTAGTCATGTTTTAGATCTGGTTTAGTCCAAAATGTGAAAACAGGAAAATACCGTGTAATCCATTTATTTCAACAAAGTAACTGTAATCCAATTACCACTCACTGAAACAGTAACTGTAACTGAATACAGTTACTCATAATTTGTACTCTGATTACATAACTCCGGTACATGTAATCTGTTACTCCCCAACACTGACTCCAAGTACAGCACGTTAATGGACATCACATTAATATACCTTGACAAGATTTTTGTGCGAATTATTTCCCTTATAATCCCAAGAATTCAAGTAAAAAACATATTTATTCATGTTGTTTCCTGGGATATGTATCGTGGGATCATGGGATATGTAGTTCCCGATGTTCATAAGCTGTTGCTACTATAAAACCATGCATTTAATAATTCGATATATTGTGACTGTGACTATTGTGAGACTTTTGACAATACGATATCACGATATTTTGGTTATTGTTACATCCTTATTGCAGACCTACATACAGATTGTGACAAAGCGACCCCAAAATAATCTCTTGTGACCCACCTGAGGGTTGTGACAATGCTATACATGACCTAATACCTGAATAACCATTTTATTTCAATTAGTGACTCGGCCCTTGCTGTATTCCAACAACAATTTGCATAACAGATGTACAAAGACTTTGCTTTGCTTAAAGGTTGTATGGAGGATTTTTTTTTAGTTTCAAACTGTCAGTGAAAGATTAAAATACCATTACAGAGACGCAGCAGCCTTGTAATTATGATGACCAAAAAAAAAAAAATGAAAATCTATCAACTGTGGACGTAGTGAGGCCAGATAAACATCAGCCAATAGAAAACGAGGCTGCCTCATTTTCTATTGGCTGTTAGGTTGTCAATCAAACTCCCTAGTGTAACTGACTCGTCGGAGCGCGGGGATTACGTGGTTTACGCAGCGGTTCTTAGAGGCTTTTTCGAACTGTCGCTTCCTCGCATTTCGCACAAAGTTTGTCGCGACGGCGGACGAGAATCCACGACCGGTTCACCGCAAAAGAAAGTCGGTTTTTGAGGTCGCTGAAAGAAGAAGAGAAGAGGAAAAGGAGCAAAGCCAAACTGAGGTGATTCTTGGAGATCTCGTCCAGCGATGGTGCGACCGAAGCAGACGAAGGGTCTAAAAACTGACGCGTCGGTCGCTGAATTACTTCTAGACAGGAAACTTCAACAGTAATTCTGAATGCGCACAAGGACTGTCACTGTATTTCTCTTCCCTTAAAAAAATCCTCTATACAACCTTTAAAAATCAAGCCTTAAACAAAGACATGATCTGAAACCTCTGAAAACATCTGTTCATGTTTTGTATTAAAGGTATTGTGCCAGTAATAAATTTTACAGCCAGCCAGGTCAGAGGTCATTGTACAAGGGCCCTTAGTGGAGATGTCCCTACAGAGGTTTTCACAGTCCAGTCCTTGACCTCTAAGACCCCAGAGGTTCAATCATCGGTGCAAAGAATGTCCAGTAGTGTTAAGTCCAATATGTTCAAGGTCTCTCTACTCTATTCCAACCCTCCTTACATTTAGCAGTCAAACCTTCATCACCCATGCTCCCTCCCACACATACATAAGGTTTACAGGCTGATTGTGTTGTGATAGTGCTCTGAAGAGGGAGTGACTTAGCACGAAGAGCAAAGGAAGAAGATGACACAACCTGAAACGTGTAATAAGTTGTTTTCAGCTGATATGGTGATCTAGATGTTATACGTTAGTAGTTAAGACCCCATAGAAGTAAAATACTAGCCGGATTCATCAGCCGGTTTTGCTTCGTTTCACTTCGTACAAACCGTCTGACCTCGCAGCCTTGGATTTCGTTCTCTCTACGGTAGGTGGGTACTTTTTCTTAATCATTTAATCAGTCTATTTGGTATATTAAGCTTTTCCCAAATCCCATAGGAAGAAGGGCAACAACGTCTTTCTCCTTGCTGAAATTCACCAAACATTCTCTTTATTACGGCTTTAAATCCTCGATCTCGGGAATCGTTGACAGCACTGAATATATGTCTCTTCGCTGATTGGCTGGTGCCCGGTGAACCATCTAGTAGAGGGGTGATCCAGCCCGCCAAACTTGAAAAATAATAGTAATGATTTTCAGTGTTTCAGAAGTAATTTCAATAAATAGCAAATACCGTGGGACTTGAAAGACAGATATTTTGTTGTAATGCTTTGTAATGATTTTCAATTATGGGATATTTTAGTCATGTAATATAGTAGACAACTGACAACTGCAGAACATCCAGAACGCTGCAGCTCGGGTCCTTACTCGAACTAGGAAGTACGAGCACATAAGTCCTGTGCTCAGGTCTCTGCACTGGCTTCCTGTGCCTCAGAGAATAGACTTTAAAGCAGCTCTGCTTGTGTACAAGTCTCTCCACGGCCGAGCACCAAAGTACATCTGTGACATGTTAGTGTCATATGAACCATCTCGCACTCTGAGGACCTCAGGGACCGGCCTCCTGCTGGTGCCCAGAGTCAGGACTAAACAAGGGGAGTCAGCGTTTCAGGTTCATGCAGCTAAAACCTGGAACAGTCTTCCTGAACATGTGAGACAGACTCTTCTGTGACGCTGTTTAAATCCAGACTCAAAACATTTCTGTTTAACTGTGCATATAACTGAAAGGTTTTCATTCCGCACTCTTCTCTCCAATTTATGTCTCTCTTTTTTAAAATTTTAATCTTCATGATTATTTATGTTTTTATTTGTTTTTATTATGATTTTAATGTATTTCTTATTCTGTAAAGCACTTTGAATTACTTTGTGTACGAACTGTGCTATACAAATAAACTTGCCTTGCCTTGCGTAGTAACATGTTATTTTTTTCTCTTATGAGATGGATTACCAAAAAACTCCATCCGTCTGCTCCTGGCCTTTCCGTCAAATTTTAGAACCCTTTGTGGCCCACGAGTCAAAAAGCTTGCCCACCCCTGATCTAGTGTATTTTGACTCCTGACCTAGTCGCTGGAGAGAAATGAAACTGAGCGGAGGCACTAGGTGGCACCAGCCTGGTTAGTAAAATACCCTCTCTTTAACAACCACTGTACTAGTCAAAGTACCGAACCAGCACCCTTTTGCTCAGTTGATCAATCAATCAATCAAATCAATCAAACTTTATTTATAAAGCGCTTTTCATACAAAAACGTAACACAAAGTGCTTTACAGTGATTAAAAACAATCCCGCATTTCCATCCACCCACCCACTTATCCAACCCCACACCTGCCCAACTCCACACAACCAAACAACCCAGACACGTACACCCACTCGCACACACACACACACACACACACACACACGCACACACGCCCTAAGATAGTAAAATACATAAAATCCCCTATAGTAAAATGTGAGGCTGAATACAGGCGAACCAGTTGAGAAAGCACCATCAGAGGAGCCGTCTACACCAGGAGCAGAGAGACGTCCACCACCACCAGGAACCACCACAGGGTCCAGGGGAGAGATGAAGCCCAAGCACCAACCCTCCACCAGGAGCCCACGTGACAGAACCCGGCAGCCACAGCCAACCTCCGCTCCCGATGCAGAGGCTCCTACAGAGGAAACACTGGAAATCCTAAAAAACATGCCTAAAATAAATAAATATACTAAAATGTGTACAATAGAAACAGGTAAAAGTATAAGAATTTAATCAAAAGCTAAGCTAAAAAGGTGGGTCTTGAGCCTGCTCTTAAAAACATGAACGTTCTCTGCAGCCCTGATCACCTCTACCACATTTGTTACATTCACAGAAAAGCACCACTCTTCTCATTACAAGTACCAGTTTCCCATTTGCACCTCTCGTGAATATGGGACAGTGGAGCTGCTTGTAAATGAGCATTCAGAAAACAGCTCTACTTTAGTTACTAGGCAACTCTTGCGGAGAAGCCTGCCTCTGCCTGAGCCCGAGTTTGTCCCATCCGTCTGGCTCTGTTTACCCCCCGGCTCTGGGAATACCGACGCAGACGCCAACAAGACGCCTGGTGCAATTGTTAAAATATACTTGAACTTCGTCTGGAGAGGGGGCTGTCTGGCAGGCGGGCTCCTACGAAAGCTAAAAGAAGAAGAGTTATTTTAGCCAACTTTACGGCAGGGTGCGGTGGAGCTTGTCCGCTGATCCCCCTGGCCTCGAATAAATGTCTGTCTGACCCACGGCGCTGTTTACGAATGCAGCGAGAATCCAACAGAAAACAGCAAGTGCACAAGCAAATACAGAGAGGATTATGGGTAACTGCACTGGAGGTGGTGTGTGTGCGGACTCCTCTGCAGTTCAAATATCTGTGACGCTTAAAGATGCACTACGGAACTACTTTTCTCAAGAGAATCTGGCTGCAGAGGAGGACCCGACCTGCAGACCTCAAGCAGGATGCACCTCTCACACCACCGTTCATTTTTGTTTACTTTATTTTTGTTTTTATTCTAACGACTTCATTACGCTTTCTATCATTTGCTGCTAGAGCTGTGCCAAAACTCGAAAGATCAATAGATCGCAATCTGAACCTTGGCCGATCTTGATGGTCCGTGTACCATTCGTTCTTTTGAATTTCAATTAAGAATGACAAACAATAAAATGGGAAAACAGTTTTTTTTATTTCATTTTTCCATTTTAGTGTCAAACAAAAAGAAAAAACAGATTTCGACCTCTATTTTCTATTTAATTTAAAGCTTATTTCAAATAACACCATCATCAAAAACAGTCCCGGTACCGATTTTAATTTTGATATTATATTCTCTCTGGTTTATTTTCCCCGGACGTTATTCTGCTTAGCGAGCCACATGTGAATTCAATGACAACTAAACAAAGGAGTTTAGCATCTCGCTGCTTCCCGTTTCTCGTCATTGAGCTCAACAATAACTTTCTAAGAAGCGAAAGTAAACGCGTCGCTATAAAAGTAGAGGACATGCTTGTTCACAAAATTGCAACAATTTTTCATGCAAGTCTCTCTCGCACCAGAACTTTCGAGGCATATAAACCAGAGAGAATAAATTATCAAAATTAAAATAGACACCGTTTTGTCATTTTATTGTTTAATTGTTTTTCATTTTTAATTGAAATTCAAAAGAACAAATAGTGCAAGGACCCCTGATGATACGACAAATGCATATAATTTGAGAGGTCGAGAGCCAATCGTGTAGAAGTAAAAGCACGTGGTTCAGAAGAGGAGTCACCGCTTTATTGTTTAGGTGAAAGATCTGAGTCACAGCACGTCTCTTTATGTCTCCTCTCTTGTCCTCGTGTTTCATTAGCTTTGACTTAAATCTGCACAATTTAAAGGTCTAATATTTCATCACCCGCTACATTAAACAGCTCTACTTTACGTTTATTCAATTGCAGGTGGATTTATCGCTCAAAAATAGAAACAGAAAAGAAAAAACAGGCATTCTGACTGTATAACTTGGTGAAGTTTGGTCTCCATGAAGACAGAAAGGTTTAATACCATACTGTCAAACATTCCAGACAAAGCAATAACAACTCCATGGAGAAAGACATTTGATGGACCCTCCACCAGAAAAGTTACACAATGCACCTTTTAACTTGAAGTCCAGTCTGTCCTCTCCTTTCCTCGGCCTCTGTGACCTGACCTCCTGCTCTTTTCTGCTCGATATGGAGATGGAAGAAGATCGAATCAAAAATAAAGACTGACGAGTATAGGTGGGAAAAAAAATCATGATTCTTTTCTTTCCATAAAGCTCTATTTGCTTCCAGTTCATTTTAGACTACATTTACACTGAAATGGACATATATTCTAGACTCTTAGTGTTTTGGCGGCAAATTACTTCGCAGAGCATCGACCTACACCAGCGTATCAGCATTTTCAGGCATCCACACAGTGCCAGATCAGATCCGTACTCAGATGAATTTGTGGGAGCTGGTGGCACCAGATCTTTCCGTCTCTGGAGCCGTTTTCAATCGGACACTGCATCCGCAACGAAAACGACTCATACACATACTAGTGTAGACGGGGCGTTAGAGTTGATTTTAAGATTTTATTGTTGATTTTTAAAGCTTTAAATGAACTGGCCCCACATTACATACACAATACGAGGGCCAGCTCCAGCTCGTTGTGCCTAAGACGAGACTTAAAACCAGGGCCACAGATCCCGGGCCTGGTCCCAAACTCTGGAACGCTGGAATGATTTTTATGATTTTAGCTTTTATTTTCATTTTACTGGTTTATCTTTTTGCTGTCTTTATTTAATGATCTCTGTGCAGCACTTTGGAAACTGCTTTGTTTGTAAAAAAGAAACAAAGTGGATTTGGATTTGGATTATAACACGGCTTAAAACTCTCGAGTCAACTTTGCAAACTAAACTAAAGAACTTTTAACTTCATCACTCACTTGCATCCAGAAGCCAGCGTTTTAGTGATGCATGCTGGGTAACCACATCACAACAGTAGGCTATAAAACTAGCCCAGATCTTGGACAAAGTTATTGCTCCGTAAACGCAATGCTACAGCCTCCTTCATTTATCTGCGCGGCCAAAATAGGATCATAGATTATTCAAGTCAAGAAAACTGCAGTTGGCGTGAAAAGTAAAACAGATTTATTACAGTCATCATTGTTTTCTGCAGAGCTAATCATAGACCGCTAATAAACATTCGCAGTCTACACTTAGGGGTCAAACGCTAGGCTGCCAGTGTAGGAGGCTAAAGCTAGCGAGAGCCGGCGCTAAGAGTAATGAAACCAAATCATCGGGGCATTTGTCGTAGGCAGAAAGAAATTAATAAGAACAAAATAATAGCGCGCTACATTTAGCCGGCAGCGCCAAGCTAACGAGAGCTGGAGCGGGCTATTACAGGGAGAAGGGAGAGGAGGAAGATGTATGAGGAGAGCGGAGGAGAGCGGATTTAGGGAGCGCCGCAGATAAGAGCTGGAAATGTAGACTTTTAGTTTGGGTGAAATCGCGCGACCCGTGAAAATGATGCTCTGTACTGTACTGTTCGTTGTAGTGCTGGTGTTAGGGAAGCACAGATAAGATACGAGTGTCGAACATCGGCGCCGATATCAAAACTTTGGATGGATCTGTCACAGTAATTATTATTACTATATTACAATTTATCTTTTAATATATGAAGGCTGGAACAATGTATTTTGGAGCTCAATAAGTAAATAAGTAAGCAATAAGTGAGTAAGTAAGAAGTAAGTAAGTAAGCAGTGTTGGGAAGGTTACTTTTAAAATGTATTCCCCTACCGATTACAGATTACATACCCCAAAATGTAGTTTGTAACTGTAATCCATTAAATTACTTAACGTAATCTGAATACTTTGGATTACTTGATTTGCTGTAGAGTAGCAAAGACTAGGATATCGTAACATAAAATGTTTTGTCTGCTAAAAGAAAATAAAAAACACAGATTTTACTTAACCAAATTAAAAATATTACTGATAGAAGAGGGGGAAACATGGTCCGCACAGCATGGTTTAGTCCTGTTAAATCCTCTTAGTTCTGGTTTAGACCTGGTTTTAATCCTGGATTAGTCCTGGTTTCGTCCCAGTTTAGACCTGATTTAGACCTGATTTAGTCCTGGTTTAATCTTGGTTTAGTCCTGCTTTAGTCCTGGTTTAGACCTGGTTTAGTGTCCAGCAATGAGGGGAATTACCTGACAAAAAAAAAAAAAAAAAAAAAAAAAAAGGGGATATAGCCCGAAATGTGAAAACAGGAAAATACCGCTGTGTAATCCATTTATTTCAATTATTATTATTTTATCCAATTACCACTCATGGAAACAGTAACTGAATACAGTTACTCACAATTTGTACTCTGATTACGTAACTCCGGTACATGTAATCTGTTACTCCCCAACACTGTAAGTAAGTAAGAAGTAAGTAAGTAAGTAAGAAGTACGTAAGTAAGAAGTAAGTAAGTAAGTCTTTATTTATATAGCACCTTTCACAGATTAAAACAAAACCAAACTGAGCAAAAAACAACATAAACAAGAACGGAGGAATTACAGACACAGTTAACAAAAAACCTGTCTAAAGAGCAGTGTTAATAGTGATTGTTGGCACTTATTTTTTGCAAAAATTGGGGAGATTTTTGTGATTTTAGTTGTAATACGATACGATTTGAGATGTAGACGTTTTGTTGTTGTTGTTTTCAGTTCATCCGTGTTAACGATACTGTCCATTTTTGCTTTATTTCAGTCAATCAGTGGCATAAAGTAGTTTCAGTATTAATATTTATCACAATATTTCTCTGTAGCATTATATCATGCTTCAGAATTTGTTATCGTGACAGGCCTGCGGTTCCAAGACATCGGTTCAGTCGATATTCCATTTTGGTTTATTAATCGGTGTAATTGGTTGAAAATACATGATATTATTGACCTAAGTATCCTCAAAGTAATGTATAAAGCAAAGTGCAAAGTATTACCTGTTTGAGATGAGAACAACGTACTACAATTTAAAAGGAACCTACATGTTAAAAAAAAAAAAGAAAACTGATTTAGAACCAAGGTTATGGAGCGAAGCGTTGCTGTGAAAGGAGTTAATTTATGGAATAGTCTTGACAAAGAAATAAAAGAATCAAGTATAATGATGGCTTTTAAAAAAAACACATAAAATCCAGTGCAATGTGTGTGTATGAAAAAGAAAACCAAGTTGTTGCTCATAATAGTGAAGATTTCTGTTTGCACTTGATTAATAATTGTGACTGAACTGAATGCACTCATTTGTTTTAAAGTAACTATCAGTGTTGATGTTTTGACTGGAAAAGGGAAAAGGGGGCAGATAACAAGATTTCTCTTCTTTCTGCTCCTTTTCATTCATTTCCTGTATGTTTGATGTGACACTGTTGATGTTTTTCAAAACACCTTTTAATATTCAACTCAAAGCTGTTGTGTAATTCCTTAATGTGATAAATAAGTGACAACACATGTTTGGATCATTGTTTCCCAAACAGCATTTAAGTGTAAAGGAAATAAATCATATTTTCAGTCTATACACTGGTATCGGATGAGAGGATTTTTTTTCTAGTTGCGTCTCCAGAGTTCACCTTACTTCCCCTGGAGGCTGGCTGTCACACTGTTGTCCTGAGGATTGTTGCTGTCCTCTGACACAGGATCTGCTGACCCTGCCTGACCAGTCCTCCTGTTCACATTGCCCCTTGAGGATAAATATCGATTGATATGTGTATACTTTCACTTGTAGGCACCCATAGTACATCATAACAGCTCGGGTGGAAGTGGCACTGCAGGTTTGGAAGTTCGATTTTTGCTCCCACTAGTGCATACTCTTGTTGGAGTCCTTCGACAAGACACTTAGGCTACGTTCAGACTGCAGGGCTTAATGCTCAATTCGCATTTTTTGGTGAAATCTGATTTTTTTGCGAGGTCGTTGACATTTCCAATTAAATGCGACTTGAATGTGATCTCCAGTGTGAACTTTAAACACCCCAAAAGTGTCCCTCATGTGCACTGGAGGACATGACAACATCACACGCAGCGAACGTGCTCAGTGTTTATGGAAGTAGTCTAAACGCTGGACTTGTCTCCGAAAATACGGTCCAGTTCTTATTAAAATGGACAGGTTACACGTCCACAGCTGCTTCGTTTATTTGAGTCTTTAGCCTCCTTGTATTTGGCTCACAGGCTCTTTATTTTTGTTGACATTGGAGCCAGGACCTTCAGCCATTTCAAAAAACGCCCAGTTCCAATTTCGCCTGAATACAGCGATCTCCCCAAATATTAATTAACTCGCTAACCTCGGTTTCCCTCCATGGACTAGACTTGGAGCCTGACGTGTAGGTGAGATGAATGTGATCTGGCCAATCAGACTGAAGTTGCATGTTAAAAGATCTGATATGTATCGGTTTTAGGAGCACATATCCAAGTGGCCTGGGTCACATTTGGAAAAATTATTTCTTCTTGTAGTCTGCACTAAAATGGAGCAAAGGATCATGGTCTATGTAGTTTCCTCTGTCTTTTTTTTTTAGCTATTGCTGCACCATAACTCTTAATTTAAGCAAAGAGACTTGTAATTCGATATACTGTGATGGTCCACGAAATTATTGTGAGAACTTTGACGATACGATATCATATCATATTTCGGTTATTGTTACAACCCTACTAAATACATAAATGTTTAATGCTATACTGCGTAACATCCCACGCAATAAATGACAAGATACAGATCGCACAGGGGCCAAAAAAATCGGATTTGGGTCACTTCAGGCTGTAGTCTGAACGTAGTCTTACTGACTGACAGCTGCTATGGCTACTGAAGTATCGTACTCCATCATCACATGTGGACTGAATGAAAAATGTGCTGGCGATGCAAATAAAATGTTATATAAAACATAATTAGTAACATCAGTATTAGTAAAACTGTAATAGCAGCGTCCGGTGACCCTTCTCCTGATTTGAGCCAAAATCTTTGTTGCGGGTACTTAACCGGAGTGTGTTAATTTGATTTTTATTTTACTGCTCCTTTTTATGAATACAACTCATTTTACTTCCTATACACCTCTAGATCCAGCTCATCACATTTATGCTCGTTGTCTTTATTTTATCCGTCCAAACTGCACTGTCAGATCTCGTGCACCGCCTCTCCCCTCCCTTACTCCCCTCCCTCGTCCGTCCGCGGTGGGCTCGCTGACAGCCCGCCGGGTTAGAGTAGCGCCCCGTCCACAGAAATGGATATTTTGTTGGCCAGGTATATCTTAAAACAATCAGGGCCTTGATGAATTGGCCGGACGTCTGATGTATGGCCGTATAGCAGGGGGATCCGCAGAAGCTTTGAGTCAGGGAAATACACCCCATCAATCAGGGTGATTAAAGGATCTGGCCCCAACCAAACAAACTGCACACAGCCAGGGCCGGACCTTAAAGGCAAAGTCTTAAAGGCAACTGCAGCCATTCACACAGCAACAGTTTCACGCACTGAGGGGTAGGAGAGATTGTGACGGAAAGAGATAGAAAATAGAATCGAATCTGTGTTATAATTAAAGATTTGATAATTTACGGGCTAACAGGTCACATATTTAGACCACCGTGGGAGCTTTTATTGTTTTGAAAATGCTATAATCGTCGAAAACAGTGTAAGAAGATGTTTGACAAGGTTTGGTTTGTTGCCTCCCTCCATTTGCTCTCTGTGCTAAGTCACTCCTCCTTCTGAGTGCTATCGAAACACAGTCAGCGTCCATCCCGCGAATGAAATTACTCCACATCGTATCAGGTTTGTCAAGTTTTGGATCATGTTTTGGTATATTTATGGAGAATTGTCATATGGGAGCTTTAATTCCTTTTTATACATTACACATAAACACATTTTATAACTCCAAACAATTTCTGCATTTGTAAAAACACTGTGTAAACTACGATTCTGTTTCTGATTAAGTGTTTAGGCGTTACAGCTCCCTCTACTGTCAGCAACTGGAATGAATAATTAGAAAATATACAAATGAAACCCTTAAGCTACGTGAATGCAACGCCATCAGAGCTATACGCTTATTATGAAGACTATTTGACCATAGAATGAATCTTATGATGATAAAATGATAGAAGACGTCCTGAGTTTTACCTGTGACGCAACAATTTGGGCAAACTTTTAACAGAGCATTTCTGAGCCCTCGGAGAAAACGACTTTGGTATAATAGATTAATGAAAATAGTAAGTAAATTAAGCAAAATTCTTAGGTTTTTTTATGAGTGGACAACAACAGGCTCTTTTCATGCTTGCATCACAAACCAGGAAGAGAATTTAGCACCTTCATCTCTTCTAATCGCATGTACCCAGTGCGTTCGGAGTTGTGTGTCAGTGGGGAAATGATGAAAACTGAGGTGTGGTTGTAATTGTAGATTAGCCGAACATAACGGAACTCTAAAATAACATGTAGATGAAGAAAACTGGGCCTGCAAAGTTGTCATTGCATCTTTCCCAACGTCTTGATGGTTTATAGCTCAAAAAAGTAAATGCTGAATAATAAGTATCCTTAAAAATGGATTACACGGGCTTATTTAACGCTATAGGTGAGTTCGATTTGAAAAGAAATAACCAATTAGAACATCACCAAGTCTTAAAATTTTTGTTAAGTCTTGGGTTAGAACAACGAGATTAAAAAAAAAAGAAATAAATACACCCTCATTATGCATAGAACCTGCCAACCCTGTAGATTACACAGCTAAGAACACCTCCTGAAACGCACTGGATTCTTGTATTAGTGAAGCAGTTCTTCTCAAATGTCTCTGCACAAAAACATGTTTCAAATCCAACTCAAATGCGCTCTCTATCTATCTATCTAGTAATGCTGTAGATAACCAAAGTGATGTGCCCTTTACCATACAAAACAATCACCTCACTCTCCCCGTTATCTTAATGCACTATGTAGGACACTCCATTGACTTAAGTAAAACATATGCGACCTATAGCATCCCCAGAACGCTCCCATCTTTAATAGCACCGTGTTGACAGCGCTATACGTTCTATTAGCGTCCCCCCCCCTCCCCCGGCAGACAAACGCCCACATTAGCTGACTGTACGTGTGCCCCGTGGCCAAATCCATTGTATCCCTCAGCCTCCGTGAACCATAAATACAGCTCGGAGTCAACATCGGTGCATATTTAAAGATGCCTAATGCGTTCTATGCAAACACAGATTGTACTGCGCTCTTACAGGCAGAAGGGACGCTGTCTGTCCATGGAAACGTGTAGCGATATAGGAGACGGAGCTGTTTTAACGACGGCCTGGGTTGGTTACTGTGAGAAGGGCTTGCACCTCCACAGACTTGATGTGTATTTGGCGAGGATGAAGGCTTCCTGCTACTTATTTCCATGGAAATGTTGGTCCTTTGGCTATAATATTCCACAGTATGGCATAAAATGTAACACCATGCACAGGGGTGTAGTGGGCGTGGTATGTGGGGGTTCACCGTCCACCCACTTCTCCAGACATGAGATATAAAAAAATAACAAATATAAAATAGTCACAACTTAAATGTCAAACCGGAGCTACTGGCAATGGTGAAAACAAACTGCATAGGCTCATGAAATCTGCAGTACTGAACTATAGTGACCTGAAACATGAGGGCCCAGGACTGAACCAGGACTGAACCAGGACTGAACCAGCACTGAACCAGGACTGAACCAGGACTGAACCAGGACTAAAACAGGACTAAAACAGGACTAAATCAGCACCGAGTGTCAGAATGGGTCCACAGGTGCGCCTGAGTAGACTCTAAGTGCAACCGTCACCCAATCGTGCTTTGCGGACACCCTGCTTCTGCTAGTTTAGACCTGGTTTAGTCCTTGTTTAGTCCTATTTTAATCCTGGTTTAGTCTTGTTTTTTTTCTTGTTTTAGTTCTGGTTTAGTCCTGGTTCAGTCTCGTTTAGTCCTGGTTCAGTCCTGGTTTAAGGCCTGGTTTAGTCCTGCTTCAGTCCTGGTTTAAGGCCTGGTTTAGTCCTGCTTCAGTCCTGGTTTAGTCCTGGTTCAGTCCTGGTTTAAGGCCTGGTTTAGTCCTGGTTTAAGGCCTGGTTTAGTCCTGCTTCAGTCCTGGTTTAGTCCTGGTCCATGTGTTGTCGTCTATGATTTATTCTGTAGGTGATTATAAACAGTGTTAATGTTAATAACAGGATTCTGCATCATTTTCAGTAAAAAAACAAAACAAAACATAAAATATTACACATTTTCACTGGGCTGGTGTCTTTATGTTTGCACTGAAAGTGTTTTTGTTTTTCTTTTAATAAACCAACAGTTGATATGACACCTGTGTGTATTTCAGCATGTCAGTTTGAGTGTACGGCTTTTCCACTCCTCACTACACCTCTGGCCATGCAGAATGTTCCAAAGTATGATTTTAATTTTGGAATCAAGCAGGTGACATGCCACGTCCAGAGAGTTACGCTGATTTTTTATTTTTATTTTTTAAATCAACACCATTTTTTAAACCCAAATCTGAACCATGCTCCAAACCACATGCTTGTACTGACACAGGATTTGATTGGCTGTGAACTTCTCCAATAAAAACTGCCCTAAATATACTTGTGAGTGCAAAGTGAGAACTGAAAAAAAGCTGAAAAAAATTAAGCTTTGCAACATTTAAGTGGGATGATATTGGTACATGATACACGACAAGTACAATTGTGCCCATGAATCATCTAGTAGCTCCATATTTATCCAAGGTTAGCGGCGCGCTGAATGCTCTGAAAAGCTTTGGGCCATAGAAGCGGCTTTTTGTCAAGGTTTTTGCTCAGTGTACTTTTGTGATGGCTCTTAAAAGGGCTGTTTTCAAGTCATAGAGTCACTAAAAGCAAAAATGTATGAAAAAAAAAAGAATTTGAACTGCCATCACTCGAACCTTATGTTGAATTCTCTGCCAAATTTCAGCTGTAATTTGTATTAATTAAAATGATTGCTAACATTTTTCAAAGGACAAAAGGGCAAACTTGACTTTTTTGAATTTTAAAAAAAATTTCTAGCATCGTCCCCTCATTAAAAACATACATGGTTTTGCTTTTTTTTTTTGCTCACATTGGTTTCAGTAACTCTCTGTAAAAATAACCTCAAAATAGGTGTTTTGAAATTTCCCAGGATTGGTGCATCATACGCGGTCATTTCTGCCTCCAAATCACGTTCATTACAAGTGCATGCTTATATTAATGTGTCTGAGTACGTCAGGTATCAGCTAGTTACACATGGTAATTATCTCTGCTGCCAGTAGATGGCGAGCTGCACATTTTCCCAGTCTAGGGACCGCAAAAGCAAAGGTATTTTTTGGACTATAAGTCACACTTTTTTCATGCTTTGGGTGGTCTTGCGACTTATACTCCAATTATATATTAAAGTTTTCACACTGACAGCCACGAGAGGGCGCTCTAGGCTTGTGTGTCAGTATCTGCTGCTCCTATTACTCCTGTACGACTGTCACTTTGCTTTACTATGCATGTCTCCTGCAGAAAGAGCCTCTGTCCTGTCTGGGATCATGTCAGTGGATCACATCATTACTTCTGTACCACTGAAAATTTTAAAATTTAAATAAACTTATAAAGACAACTGAGAAGACTGAACACAAATGCCCCCAAAAAGAAAATCATATTTTGCAGATTACAAGCTGCAAGTTATCTGAAGAACTGTCCCTGTTGTTCTCTGTTCTATTGACTTTCAAGATGAAATGTCAGTTCCTGGTCTCTGATTTTACAAAAATAAATTTCCCACAAAAAGTGTGACTTATATTCCATAGCGACTTAAAGTCCCAAAAATACGGTACCAACAAGCACAGAAAAAAATGAAATCCAGGCACTCCAGAAAAAGTAAAAGTATACATAAAAGGCCTTTATTTAAATGGTCAAAGTCAATACGTTTCAACCAGAATCATAAAAATGGTAGCATGGGCGTGGTCTTTAAAAATGACCCAGCAACGGTAAGAACAGATGTAGACAGATTGTAGACAAGTATAACAGTACATGGCATAGGGGGAAAAATAAAATAAAATAAATAAAACTTTCTATCATGTAATTACACGCTGTTACATAATACTGTTGTTTTCGGGTTTCCTTGGAGACACAATATGCATCTTATTCAAATATGCAAATGAAAAACCTGTAAGTACCATTTGAAAAAGTCATCGGAGACTTGTAGTTTACCCTTAGTGCAGTAATATTTTCAAAAGCCAAATGTATTTTACTACTATCAAAGCATAACCCGATCTCTTTTTGATAAAATCCACTATACATCATTGTCAGTCTAATATCTTTTGAAGATAGTGACAAAAATAAACACTTTTTGGCAATTTTTCAAAATGAATATATCTTGTTTTTGCCACTGAACTATTCTCATTTGTCTATAAAGCTAAAAGTTCAAATAAAACAGCATGTTAACAGTGCACTTCCTGGTTCATGGCGGATAAAAACACTTCATAATTAAACGCAGACAGCACACAGCAGTCTCATTTGGACCCTAACTGGTGCTTTTATCACATATCTGTAATGAGGAAAGAACATGATTTGTATTTGTATGTTAATATGTATATTCCGCAGTCTCCCTCCACAGCGCCCCCTGGCCTTCTCGTGTGCAGATGCGAGAGGTGAGCCCTGCAGACACTGGCCCGTTCAGACATGTGTTACGTGTGTGCTGAGGTACACTGGCATATGCTGTAGTCCTGTGCCAGAGGGGTAAACACACGGACGCTACAATCACAGAGCAGAGAGAAAGAGAACGAGAGAGGGAGGGTATCGGATCAGCCGCAGGGATGAGCCGACCTGACACATGATACAGAACAGAGGAGGATAAGATTTGAGATTGTATTTATCAAGTATGGAGAAATATGTTGATTATGATTTGAGTTTTTGAGTCGTAATGTACAGAAAGTGGTTGATTTTCACGTGATTCTTTTTTTCTTTTCTTTTGCTTGTTTAAAAAAGAATATTTATACTGATACTGTACACAATTCAGTTCAGAACAAAGGAATAACTATAACAAAACAGAAATTTAATCCCTTTAGCACTTGTTTTTAGTAGTAAAGGAAACCTGCACACGGAGAACATGCAGAAAGGTCCTGTGCCTGGAGTCGAACCCAAGACCTGTGAGACATGAGTAACTCTAACAGCTGTGCCAAAAACGGTAGTGCCAAAATGGATCAAATCTTCTAATTCTAATCGGAAAATATTTCCCCCCCAAAAAATAAATACAAAATTCAAAAGACTTTCTAAATCCTTATCTTAAAAGTGGAACGAAACACTAAATCAACCTTTATTCTCGTTAACTTCATCCCACTCCATTTCGAGCAAAGAGACTTGAATTTAAAAGGCATTTGTTGTTTGTTTTTGTCTTATTTGTAGAAAATCGTTATGGCATGTCAACATGGTTTGGTAACCTGCCAGTCAAACTTAAATCACATATTTTTCCTTGACTAAAAGAGCGGGTAAAATAATGGGTGTGGCCCCTAGCTCAGTTTAGCAGATTTTTGAGGAGACTGTCAGGAAGCAGTGACCCAACTCATGTTCTTCACTGTCAGTCTGAGTTGATGCCGTTGAGCAGGAGGTACAGGGACCCAAACTGTAAACCGAACATATTCAAACATTCTTTTGTGCCCTTAATCTGCTAAACTCAGATAGTGCGGTTAAAAAAATAAAAGTAAAAGGCTTAGGGAGTGTGCAATCAAAACTGTACATACATTTAGGGAATGTGCAATAAAAACTGCACATAGGTCAAGGGAATGTGCAATAAAAACTGCACATAGGTCAAGGAAATGTGCAATCAAAAGTGAACATAGGACAAGGACATGTGCAATCAAAACTGCACATAGACTTGGGGAATGTGCAATCAAAACTGCATATAGATTAAGGGAGTGTGCAATCAGAACTACATATAGGTCAAGAAATGTGCAATCAAAACTGCACACAGGTCAAGGGAATGTGCAATCAAAACCGCACAAAAACGTAGGGAGTGTGCAGTTATTAATAGAATACAAGATTGTGAGGGCTTGCCTGTAAAGAGTGACTTAAAGGTCCTGTTGGTGTATCACTCGTGGTCATACTTATTTATTTCTGTTCAACAGTGGATGTTTGTTTGGTGCTTTTGTTGTTGTGTTGTTCTGTCTTTGCGATAAAGCTCTGATCCCCTGTCCCAAGACAAATTTCTCCCACAGTGAAGAATTATCTCATCTTATCTGAATCATCCTCGCTCAGAGCTCGAAATAAACAAAATCGTCAGCTGTATATATAGTGTTCTAATATGTCTACTGTTCCTAGTCATTTTTGGCAATTTTACCACTGTGGACACTTTTAAGTACTACGTGACATCACACAAGACTGCCCTGATTACAGCCGGATGTTTGTAATCGAAAACGGCGGCAGAGTTTGAAGTTTGTCCAATCGCACTGCTCCCTCTATGTCCGTTAAAAATGTCACAATAGACTTTTTGGTTCCTGTTTTTTCTGTTTTCATTTTTAGCGTCATCCTTCAGACCTGTTTGCAGTAAAAAAAAAAAAAGAATACTTTTAGTTACTTAACATCTGCTCTGTGGGTAAACCGTGATCTGATGGAGATGGTAATGACTTCATCTGTTCAGCGGCGCCCCGTTAATCAGCTCATTATCAGAGGGATTAACGAAGATCCTGTCACCTCTCTTCTCTGTCTACAACACCGACACAAACCTGAAACGCCTTGAAATCCAAAATCTGACATTGAAAGTATAAAGAACCAGTGAACTAAACGGGAAAATAATTAGTCTGAATTTTTGCTTCCATAGTGTTCGGCTCCAGTCAAATGAAGCTAATTGAGGCTGCTGTTATGGAGCGAATTTGGAGCGTAGTTACATATTTGGAATTCTGACCGTGAGCATCACAGCAACCAAAGAGCCAATCCCAATCGAGTTTGTAGGTGGCGCCTCTTCCTGTTTGCGCCTCTGGTTTGTCAGGGAGCGGTTGCTTAGTAACACTGTCTTCCGCTAATGACTTTGGGTAAAGACAGCATCTGATTTCTTTGTTATTAATGTTCATATTTTGATTTACGGACAAGCTCGTGAAATAAGACCACTCAACCCCTTATCATAAAGCATAATATCTGTTTATGTGACATGTAGTAACTTGAAAAAAATGAGTCACTGCAAAGTCACTCCAACGGCAAACTCAATCAAAGTGTGTCCAAACAAACACAGATGGAACGAGCTACTGTTTATACTAATATCTTAAGTCCACTCCTTTAACACCTGTCATAACGCTGGCACAGAAATCTTATTATATTTAGTGGTTCCTAGCATCTGTTCCTATAATGATCCACTTGCAAGATGTTGGGTAGAGAAGCCAAAATGTGTACGGAGGTAAACATAGCGTTACCTCATAATAATATTACCAAGCAGGGCATGGGTGGTGCACTTGGGGAAATGTTAACTCCATAGACCAGGGGTGTCAAAGTCATTTTGGTCCGGGGGCCGTATCCAACCAACTTTGATCCCAAAGGGGCCGGATCAGAAAACTCATTGTTATTTTTGGGGTTTAAATGACATAAGTTCAAATATTTGTGCAGAAAAACACAAATCTGTTACAGAAATCTTTTTTAATTGATGAACTCTTTCTTTGACCAATCATAATATTATGAACAACCTGAAACTTTAGGATAAATGTAATTTCAACACAAAGTTTTAACATGAACTTATGCAAATAGGAATAAGTCAATTTTTCTTGGAAAATCCTGCACTCGGCTCCACTTTTCTCATTTTTGACATTTTGCTGATGAGGTCAAAACGATCGTCCTTTAAGAGCGTTTGGAAAGAGACAAGTCTTCATTTGTGCTGCTCTGGTGGGAGGGGCCACTATGCTAAGCACCGCAGAAAATTACCAATATTTTAATAGAAAATATAATTAAAATATTTTAGTAGAAAATCAGCCGAGGGCCAGATTAAAGGTCTTGGAGGGCCGCATCCGGCCCCCGGGCCTTATGTTTGACACCTGTGCCATAGACCAAATATATGAATGGACATAGCTAATGCGCCGCGTTCCAAAAAGGAAGTGCGTCGGCTCCTTCTGACCCTGGCTCCATTTGACTTACAGTATTTTCCGGGCTATTGGGTGCGCTCATAAGCCTCCAAAACCATCAAAAAACAACCTCATGCCCCGCAATCCAGAGCGCCCTATACATGAATCCACTCGGGTGTCACGACTTCAGTAAACTACAAAGCCGCACCACAAACACACATGGAGCAGACACCGACCGCGCAGCCAAAAACACCCGCAGCCACACTCATCATTCCACGCGGACGAGGAACGGAACGGAGGAACGAACCGAAAAAGCGAGTGCAACGTGCCACTTCTAGACACAACTGAACAACTGAGTCACACGCCAACAATCTAGCGGTTCCAGACAGCACCCTCCCTACACGCCACAACTGAACAACGCCGAGAGTCACCGTGAACGCGCCAAACAAACTCCAACTGAGCCATCTGTTTCGTTTAAAGTCCGGTGCAGTTTATTTGTGAAATAAGTTTGAAAATAGACCATTCTATGACAGTGCGCCTTATAATCCAGAGCGCCTAATAGTGGAAAATATGGTACATTAGGATCTTGTGGGTCCTCGCTCTGTACCTGCTGCTGTGAACCTCATCATTTTGATCTTAAAATGTTCGTATTAACCCACTTTACATGATCTTTAATTTTTCATTTTGCTATTTTTTCCCTAAATCAAGAAAAATTGACATAAATAACTGACCAATCAGACGCCAATTCATTGCCCGAGGTCGCTCCCAATAGCATTAACAACAGGTTTGATTGACAGCTAGTGCGTTTCGTTGCTAAGTAAGCCCTCTTCTCGCTGTCCGGTGAGAAAAGCGGGCACATTTAACAATTTCAATCATGATAGGCTCTTGTGGTTGCTATGATACTCGTGGTCGAATTTCCAAATGCGGACCCTTGCTCCAATTTTGCTCCTGTAACCCCAGATGGAGAAAAGTGGTAGAGCATTTCACTGGGTCATAAAAAGTTTAAAATAGCAGTACAGGTGCTCTAGGAGTGTTAAACTACTAATCTTAGTAGAAAATTAACCTTACTGAAAAATGTAAAAGTGGGCAAGGTACAAACCCGAGGCACTCTGAATATATTAAAAGCCTTTTATTACATGAAGGGACGTCAACGTGTTCTGACCAGCAAGATGGTCTTTGTCAGGGCATTATGGTAATGACTCACGGGTGCCATTAAGTACAATTAATTGTCAATCACATGACTCTTGTAACCGCTTCATTTGAGCTGAATGATGTGGGTGACGTCACGCTCGCTCGGTCCACTTTTTTATACAGTCTATGATTAGCTCCAACTAGAATAACCAAAGCACCCACGTAGTTCTCCCAAAGATTTTTGCTTCTTTTTCATCCATGCCCAAAAAATTTGTTAAATGGTAACCACATAGATAGATTAGTGATCAAAACAAGGCAAAAGTAAATCAAGGAATTCCAACTCATTCATAAATTACAGGCTATAGGCTTTTCAAAAGAATGATAAGTATTGGGAGCGCAGAGACACATGCCGGTCCTTCTCCAATCTGTTCAGCCTGTTTTACTTTTCCCCTCTGCTACTGTGTTTGGCTTCTCCCTGTTTTTAAAAGTCTAACTTGACCCCTCCTTTCGTCGGAGTTTGTGGACAGTGGAGACAGAGGTACAGTCAGCTTTTGTCACTTGTGCACTAAGGCTACGTCCACATGACAATGCTTCTGGATTTTTTCTTTTATAGGCTGAAAAAAATTTGCATCCACACACGTGTCGGATCAATAACTATTCACATCCAGACGACAATGGAGCACTGAGTGAAAACGATGTAATACATATGCCACACCTGTATGTGGTGCTGTTAACAATGATAATAATATTTAGTAATGCAGATCTCATCACAGTATTGTTTTTTGTTTTGTTTTTTTACTTTAAGGTTATTTTGCCGATTTTAGATGTATCCCAGAAAAATAGCTGTTTTGTTTTCCAGAAGTTAAAGATACGTTTTTGTTTTTAGCCATAAGATTTGGATGAGAATTATTAGAATAACTTGGTCTCAAAATGCAACAGTTTGATTACTCATGCATAATCTTTGTTATTGATCCGTGTGCGTAATCTGCGGTACGTGTTGTTAACATTAGTGCTAACAGCGTGTCTCGGTTACTACACCCGTCCCATTTCAACAGTCTTGCGGTCCAGTTCAGCCTCATCTGCAGGACCCTGGAGATGACGGGGTCGTGACGTCATCGTTTTCCAAAAGCTGTGGTTTGCTTGTCTACATGACAATGCAACGCCGGTGTTCTCAGATTTCTCCACTCTGAAACCCGTTCTCAAAAAACACTGTTTTCACCTACCCAAAACGCCGGCTCCACGTGGACAAAAGACCAAAACGAATACAAACTTCACCGTTTCGACCAAAAAAAACGTGCATGTTTACTCAAATAAGAGTACCGTTACTTCAACTTTAAAAAGTAGGAGTCAAGTAAAGGTAGTGCTGCTAGAAAAGTACTCTGACTATAACATTTTAGAGTTACTCACAGTAGGAAAAGTAACCAACACTTTTACTTAAGTATGTGCTACTTCAATTAAAAATACTTAAGTAGGAGTAAAAGAATGCTGCTACAAACGTACTCTGAAAAGTTTTTATTTTACTTCTGTTATGCTGTCAAATATAATACTCAAGTAGGAGTGAAAGTATAGTGTCTGAAAGCATTTCTGAGAAGTACAATTTTATTTAAAATGTCTGAGTACCACTTGAAGAATACATTAAGAAGCATTCACATTGTCACACAGGATTCATTCTGCATATCAAAGCAGAGGTGTACAAATTATCGCATTTAAGTTCTAAAAATGGAATCCACTTTGATTTCAGGACCACCGATGCATTTTTATATTCCATTACATCCCAATAACTCGCTTTCCACCCATACCTGCTATTTCTCCAACTCAATTTGTCTAAAAGGGGTTACGAGCACCTGCTGAGAATATCAAATTTCCACCGAGCAAATCTGAAAAAAAAAAAGAAACACTTTGAGATGAGAAAAATTATATTAGCCCAGACATGACTCATATTGAAATCTTATGTAACGGAAAAAAAAAAAAATCACTGACCAAAACCAAACCAGCAGCACCGGCGCTAATGTGCGAAAAGTACGGCTTCCATCAAAAACGAACGGCGCGCTGATCTAATTAAAGAACGCGAGTTTTGTTTCCAATATCGAGGTGCCCCGTGGGTGTGGAGTGACATGTGAATATTAGGGACAGGAGATAGGAATTAGAGCGATAAGATGTGATGAAGAAGAAGATGCGGAGAGGAGCCTGGGAGGAAGGAGAGGAGAAATGAGACTAGACAGTGGTTTGATGAATGGGAGCGTCGTCGTGACAACCATAGCAACGAAGCACCATAGGGACCGGGAGGCGCTACGTAGACATGCTAATTTGGAAAAGTAATGAAAACGCTCGACTTATACGGTGACACAGGTATAACATACATGTAGAGAAAAATAACCAGGCATGTTAACAGGACAGTTAGGTGTCGGCGAACAGGTAACACGTTTCCGTTACAGCTACTACCGCACATCGGGAAGGGGTGAGGCAACTTCGGGCGTATTAATCAAACTCTGGAGTCCGCACTACGCAGCCAGCCTCCTTTCCTTGACCGGGAGAGGAGGGGTAGTCATGTTTTTCCTCTTGCTCCTTAGGTCAGAATGAGCGGAAAGGTTCTGTGATCCAAATCAAACTCTTGTCCGTGTGCTCTGTGGTTCTTCTCTCTTTCAGTCAGATCTAGGATTGGGCGGTATCTAGATTTTTATACTGTTAAATCTTCTCAAGATTTTACCGGGGTGTACCGTATTACCAAAATGTTTTAGTATGACTTTGGTAAGATACGAAGCCACACTGCTGTACGGTCTATGCCAGGGGTGTCAAACATAAGGCCCGGGGGCCAGATCCGGCCCTCCAAGACCTTTAATCTGGCCCTTGGCTAATTTTCTACTGAAATATTTTAATTATATTTTCTATTAAAATATTGTTAATTTTCTGCGTCGCTTAGCATAGCAGTGTCTCCAGCGCCTCTGTGCGTGGTCCCTCCCACCACTTTCCAAACGCTCTTAAAGGACGATCGTTTTGACTGTTGACCGTGACACCCTCATCAGAAAAATGTCCAAAATGAGAAAAATGGAGTCGAGTGCAGGATTTTCCAAGAAAAACTGATTTATTCCTATTTGCATCCAAGTTAATGTTAAAACATTGTGTTGAAATTGCATTTTTCTTAAAGTTTAAGGTTGTTCATAATATAATATTTTGTGAAAGAAAGAGTTCATCCATTAAAAAAGATTTCTGTAATAGATTTGCGTTTCTCTGCACAAATATTTGAACTTATTGTTATTTTTGGGGTATATATGCCATGAGTTTTCTGATCCGGCACCTTTGGGTTCAAAGTAGGTTGGATACGGCCCCCGGACCAAAATGAGTTTGACACCTCTGGTCTATGTGTATGACCTGCAAACTCTCTATGATCTCTGAAAAGTTTCACATGAACCATCTCCAACACGAAACACGCACAGAACAGACTCACCATCAGCAGCACATCCTCTGTCACAGAAAGAAACAAATGTGTGCCTGAAGCCAAAATGCTGCCAACTTGCAGAAGTACTGGTATTTTTTTATTTTATTTTTTTGAGACCAACTCGCTTGCGGCCGGATTTGCCAATTTGTCTTGGTCTCCCTTATGATCGTCACGTGACAAAGGAACAAAACTAATCGAATGCCATCTTCTCACGAGTTCAAAGAAACATTATATACGGCTATTAGTTTTAAAAATACAACCACACTTTCATTTGTGCTGAGCAAACAAATTTAGGTTTCAATAGGTCCTTATGTGCTGCAGAAAAAGACACATTTTGAGCCCATTTTCCGTGATGTCCTTACTCCATCCGTGAGCACACAAAGTGCAGCTTAAGCTTCAAGTCTGAATTAGCTTTGGTCAGACTCAGACTTATTTCTGTCATGGAACGAGTTGACGCTTAAACTGGAGCTGGAGCTAAATTCAGCTCAGGATTTCAGGATAAGACTGGACTTGTTTATCGAATACTCCCCCAGTACTGAATGTACAATAACAGAGTAGCTGTTTATACACAACACTAGGTCCAGTTTAATATAAAACACAATTGTCTGCCATGTATGTAGTAGGAGGTCCCTGCTCCAGCTCTCCATCAGTGGGTCCCTGGCCTGAAAAATGTTGAAGACCCCTATTATAGAACTCTTGAGCGCTCCATAAATATTCTAGAGGCTAATGATAATGCGATCCTTTCTCTATTAGCTGATACAGGCTTAATATATCGACCTGTTCCTGGAAGCTGCAGTGGGCATCGCCATCATGATTTGGGTTGTATGGGGCTGCCGATCTTGACAGTAAATAAGTTCCATACGGACGATAAAGCCATTTTAAAGCGAATCGGTGCAGCGTGACTTGTTGGTGCACATGAAAACTGAAATATTTTACACAAATGAATCGACTTTATGTTATGTTTAAGATGCAAAACATTTCCCAAATTCTCTATTGACATGAATTTGATTCCCGATTAACCGGAAGTGCCACCACACACACACAAAAAAAGTCGATTTAGGAGTGTTTAGAGACAAAAGTGAGCACGGTGGAAAGATAGTCAGGAGCAATAACACCAGCCAACTCGCTAAAAAGTACTAGTATTGATAAAATAACATAAGAACAAGTAGTATTTGCTTTACATGATGCTAAAAGATGCTACAATAAAGAAAACAAAAACAAATGTTGTAGTAGCTGGAGAAAAAAAGGGGACTCCAACCTTTTTCCTCCGGTAAGCTACTTTTTCAGAATGAAAATGCCAAAGTGCTCCTCATTTTAGGAGTCACAAGAAATTTAGTAAATTTAAGAGCCACAGCCTTAGATGGGGCACAGTTAGATGTTTATATTTTTATTTAATAGCCTTTTAATCAATCCAATTTGAGTTATTCAGCGCAATAGGTATAATTCTGAAATCCCTTGGCGAGCTACTTGGAAGGGGATGGAAAGCTACAGGTTGGAGACCCCTGGAGTACAGGTTTCAAGGTGAACTATAAGGAGGACTTTAACCAGCTCACATAAAACTAGAAATACAATGAAAGAAAAAATGGTCAAGGCTTGCCAATATTGCAAAACATACAGCTTACTATCAAAATAACAAACGAAATGCAAGTGTGAAGCAGCGAAAGAAACAGTTGAAGAAAGAACCAAAACTATAACAACACAACTATGTTTTGAAGCATTCACATGAAGAATCAGCTAATATTTTTAAAGGATTTTAAACTTCCAAAGCTTCCATTTCAGCTCTAAACAAGAATACTATAACTTGCACCATACAGCTCAATACGCAAATGTAAAAACCCAAAATAGTCCACTTTGAATGACAAGGTTTAAGTACAGTTTTGTTTAAATCCTCATGAACCTACTTCCTCACAGAATTTCTGATGTTTTATAAGCCAAAACCCATGTCAGTTTTGCTACAGGTAGTCAAATACTTTTTCACTTTCTCAAAACTCCCCAAAAGGTAGATTCAGAATTCGACCGTGACAAAAGACCCAACGAAAAACAGCAATAGAAAAAGATAAAGAAAGAACCAAAGCTACTATAATAACACAACTATCTTTTGAATGCATCCGCACACTGACCGGCGAAGAACTTGCCAATATTTTGAAGCATTCTACTTCCAGCCCTTTCCATTACTTTTGGAAACTATTTTATCTCAAATAGAATACTAACTTGTACGCTACAGCTCAACACACAAGCCTAAAAACCCCAAATCGACAACTTAGAATTACAAAGCTTAAACGACTCATATTACGTCATGTTCTGATCTATGTTGTAATGTTTCCTCGTCAAAGAACATACCTAGAGTTGTGTTTTGTTTCATTCACGCAAGTTCTTCTCTCAAAAAGAAAACACTCTGTTCCACCTTATGATGTCACGTGGGAATATAGGAAGTGCTCCACTGTGTTTTTAAACTTCAATCAATCTTCACTAGAATCATTTGGATCATTTCAGCCACGGAATTGCCAATCTCTGCTGAACAAAAAGGTAAAAAGTAGCTGTTAACTTGGAAGAAAAAAAACACTTCATGAGGTCACGAGGTGGAACAGAGCATTTTGAGCTTTAAAGATGTAGACAGACTAATAATAAACACTTGTGAATGAAACAAAACAAAACTCCAGGTGCGTTTTTGACTTAAAACTCACAACAATTTTGCGTAATGTAGGACCTTTAAGTAAAGTTATGTTGAAATTCTCATACAATACAACTTCTTGAACAGCTTTTCTCGACAATTGTCTCGTTTTACGAACAGAAACCCATTTCAACTTTGCTACCAGTACTCAAACATTTTAACCAAACTTTTTAAAAACTACCCAAAACAAGGGATGCACCGATCCAGATACCGATTTCGATACTAAAGCTTTAAGTTTCTGATCATTCCTGATATCAGCCGATACCAGAGCAGAGACTCAAAACAACACCAATAAAATAAGATTAAACTGATCCAAATGTGTTATGTACAGTGGTGGAAAGTAACAAAGTACAAAAGTAAAATACTCAAGTACAATTTTTAGGGATCTACTTAAGTCCATTTTATTGTGGATACTTTGTACTTTTACTTCACTACATTTGAAAACATGTATCTGTATTTTCTACATTTTACATCTGGACTGAAAAGTAAAAAGTGCTTTTCTTTGTGGTTTGAGACAAGCTGAAATGGCTGACTTATTTTTAGCACATTTAATTTGAGTTTCTGCTCCAACTCTGAGCAAACCAAACACACAAAAACATCTACAAAAAATAAGAAATCAGTTGAACTACTTAAAATCAGCTAAATTCCACTTAAAATCAGCCGAATTCAGCTTAAATTCCACTTAAAATCAACAAAATTCCACTTAAATTCCACTTAAAATCAACTAAATTTCACTTAAATTCCAATTAAAATCAGCTAAAAACCAAAATCACTATCCTTTAATTGTTCTAAAAATCTCTGCAAAATAGTACTTTTTACTCTTTAAGTAACATTTTAAACAGGTACTTTAATACTTTTACTTAGATTTTTTGATGTGATACTTTTATTTTTATTGGAGTAACTTTTTGCCTCTGTATTTGTACTTTTACTTAAGTAACATCATCCACCACTGCATGAATTTACAAACCAGGCCAAACTAGGATATCGACTGAACTGATATTTGGAAGCCAATATCTAATCCAGCAAATTTCTCAGTATCTGCGTCGATATCAGACACCAGTATCAGATCGGTGCATCTCAATCCAAAACAAAGATCCGAGAAGCAACAGCAGCTCTACAATTCCAAAAATGTACAACAATTCCCAGCATTTCCAACCAGCAACCAGCAGCACAAGTCAAAAAAAACTCTTGATCTTACCTAGAACGCCGAGTCTGTAGTTGACGGTGATGACGATGACGTTGCCGTAGCTAGCCAGGATACTTCCATCGAACATGTTCCCGGTGCCTTCCATGTACGATCCCCCGTGGATGAAGACCATAACGGGCTTGGGGCTTCCGCTCTCCCTGATGTCTACGAAGGGGTAAGAAGGAGCGACATAATTAGACCGTGGACGCGAACTGACCGCTGAAACTCAACCATCTTAAAACGTAAATGCTCTTGGCACACTGGCTTTTGTTTTTTTATTTATATTTCCGTTTTTTTTAATTCAAATTTCCGAGTTGTTGAAGGTGCGTTGTATAACTTTTCTGGTGGAAGGTCCATCAAACGCCTTTTTTATTTCCGTGAAGATGTTATTGCTTTGTCTGGAATGTTTCACAGTGTGGCATTAAACCTTTCTTTCTTCAAGGAGACTAAACCAGGCTAACTTACAAGTCAGATCTGTGGAGAGGCGACCCCGCTCACAGTCCAATCGCTTGCTTTTTTTCCCTCGGTCTTTTTGAGCTATAAAACCACCTGTAACTGAATAAATGTAAGGTAGAGCTGTTTAATGTCATACTGTGGAACATTCCAGGCCGAGCAATGATGTATCCATAGAAACAAGCAAGTAATGGACTCCCAAACCAAAAAGTTACATAGTGCACTTTTAAAATAAAGACTACTTCATTATTTTTTTATATACAGAATGCTTCAATTTTTTTTAGCATTGATAAACAAACCTCCTCTCTAAATACAGAATTGTCCTTTGTACTTGTAGTTTTAAAGGGAGACTACGTAACTTTTTGGTTGGGGGTCCATCACCTGCTCGTTTCTACGGATACAGTAGGTCATTTCTTGGCCTGGAATGTTCCACAGTATGACATTAAACAGCTTTACCTTTCATTTATTCAATTGCAAGTGGTTTTATTTCTCAAAAATACCTAAAAAACAAAACAACCACAGACATTCTTACTGTCAGTGGGGACGCCTCTCCACAGATCTGACCTGTAACTTGGTCTGGTTTGGTCTCCACGAAGATAGAAGATGGAAGATTCCCAAGATCTAGAACGAACCATTTTAAAAGGAGCTTCATTCCAGCCGCTGTCATACTTATGAATAAATTGTAATCTATTTATCTATCAATTTTAGTTTGTACGTTTGTTTTGGAAAAATTCAGTGTTTTTTTATATATATATTAAATATTTATTTGTGATTTTAGTTAAGCGTGATGAATGAATTTAACTAATTGTTGATGGGACCAGCCTCTCAAATCTGCAAAACTAATTTACCTACGGGTACGAATACAGCAACCTAACCTAAGAAACTTTTAAAACCATACTGCGAAACATTCTATATAAAGCAATAGCATCTCCACGGAGAAAAGCATTTGACGGACCTTTCACCAGAAAAGTTACACAATGCACCTTTAAATACTTATTCAAGAAGTAGTGACGGTAACGGTGAGGTTGCTAGGCGCTTTTGTCCACAGAGCCTATCCGGAGCGTCAGACCATCCCTCCCCCGTGATTGAAAGCTGGTATCTTATTTATTTGTTGAGGTTTTTTTTTTCGTGGAGATAATTTCAAGGTTTTAATGAAAGCGGGCAGTCTACGCGGAGACTTTTTAATTTTCCAGACGGCGATTGACTGTCAACTTGTAAGAGTGGCAATCCGACCTGTCACATTATGGAGAAGATGTACAATTAAATGTGAGCAGGATCTAATGAAAAGCACCACATTGGACTTGACGTGTTTATGAAAATGGAGTGCATTATTGAAAGTTGGAGACGGCGCCGAGATGAGGAGTTTCTGTATGTTTAGCTTGATGGAATATTAACTAAGGAGCGTGGAATGGCGAATTAAAGGCGCCGTACGTCATTTTTACTGGGTTTAAAAGCTGTAAAAGTACCATATTTTTCAGACTATAAGGCGCAATATCAATAATGTTGAATTCTCTTGTCTATTTTCAAACATAACACGCACAGGATTATAAGGCGCATTAAGCGAAACAAACGGACGACACTTATCTGATCCCTTAGCCCAGACGTCCGCGATCCATTGGCAGATCGTGGCGTAACTCGCTTGATGAATGTGTAGTTGTTTTTTTTTGTTTTTTTTCCTCCAAGAAGGACTCAAATATACATTGAGTAATAATGTGTTTAAGGCAGTCTTGTGCATATTTGTTTACGCTTTACAGAAACTAAACTTAAAACCACATGGCTCATTACCATAAACTATAAGCGCTGAAAAAAACTCAAAAGACCGTAAATTGGGCTTTACTCTGCAAATGCTCTGACAATCCATCAAGCGGTGCGGCTTCGTACTTTACCAAAGTCGTACTAAAATATTTTGACAGATTTTTTAATGCTGTGTACCACATAAAATCGGCTTGAGTTCAGTAAACGCAAACAGAATGAAAACACAAAAGCGCATCGGATTATAAGGCGCACTGTCGGGTTTTGAGAAAATTAAAGGATTTAAAGTAAGTGCGCCATATAGTCAGAAAAATACGGTAGTCATTTTAAAGGGCTCGTATCACGCTATTTTCTGATTTGTGTTATAATGTTGTTTCCTCATCAAGAACAGACCTACAATTGTGTTTTGTTTCATTCACACATGTTTAAACACACACATCCTGCATTTTTAGTTCACAATGTTCCAACTTGTGATGTCATGTGGTAATACAAAAGGTGCTCCACTGTGTTTGTAAACTCCATACACGTTCACCAGAAACATTTGGATGATATCAGCCCTGGAATTGCCAATCTCTACTGAACTAAAGGTAAAAATGTAGCTGTTAACGAGAAAACTACCACTTCATGACATCACAAGGTGGGACAGAGCATTTTGAAATCTGGAGATGTAGACAGACTAATAATAAAGGGTATTCAAATTGCTCTCAGTCAAAAGTGCTTATTGTTTTACTACAAAAGGTAATACGCTGTTATAATTTGCATTTGCTGGAAACATGTCTAATTTTTTTTTTTTTCTTTTTTTTTCTTTTCTAAGATATTCTGCATAATTTAAAATGTTAATTTATGGTCTGTTTAGATTCTGATATTCTGTCATGAGAAAATTCCACTTCTGTAAATGATTTTCTTTGTTTTGTTTTTTTAGTGTTAGAGTATTATTACAAGTTTATTTTTACGCTTTAAATTGACCTTTGTGAGCTTTAAGCCAGAGATTTGTCCACATCTTCAAACCTCAAAATGCTCTGTTCCACCTTGTGATGTCATCAAGCGGTAATTTTCAAATTAACATCTCCCTTTTAGTTTCAGTTCAGTAGAGATTAGCAATTCCAAATCTGAAATAATCCAAATGATTCTAATGAAAGCGAGCTGAGTTGAGTTTAAAAACACAATGGAGCACTTCCTGTATTACCCCGTGACATCACAAGGTGGAACACTGCGTTTCAATTTGAGAGAAGAACTCACTTATATACGCAGGACTTGTGTGTTAAACAAAACACAACTCCAGATACGTTTGCGATGAGGAAACAACATTAAAACATCAGAAAATGAAAATGTAATGTTTCTTTTTTTTTTTTCCCTACTTTATAATAAACTCTATAATGAGATCAACTGTGTTCTTTTTTTTCCATTATGCATTATCTGTATACATATATTTTTCATTCAAACATGTTTTTATGATGAGAAACTATATGGTAGAATTGCATGTGGCCCCCCGCTGACAGGGCTGTGTGTGCGCTCCTCAGATCTCCATAATTCATAGTGACACTCTTGGATGTGCTTCCTGGGTAGGGGCCCCTGTTTGTTTATGATTGTATCTATTTGTGTTAAAGCAAATTGCCTCCAGGGACCATTAAAAATTCATCCCGCGCTCCTTTCATGATGTTGCGAGCGAGCTTAACGGCGCTAGGAAGGTCAGAGGAGCAGCGGTTCGGCGGTGGAGAGCGTGAGGGAGGCCGGGGAGGGGGTGAGATCGCGGGGCGGTTCGGACTTTGGCCCGGTTGGAGGAGGTGGGACAAAGCGCGGCGTGGTTGCTCACGTCCGCACGCTCGCGACTTTACCGTACGAGCCCTGTCTGTGCGCTGATGTCACTCACGCGAGGAAAAACGTGAATAAACCGCTCCGAAACACTCGACAAATCCGCGCTTAGCTTCAATAAGGACTGTGGACGGCGCTGTTTTTTTATCCATAAACTCATAAAGCAGCACATATCTCAACAGGATGCACATCTGCCTCACAATTTAATCAATATTTCATGCCGCTGGACTTATTTTCTCTGCTAAAAGCGTTTTAAACTTCGGTTCTAAAGTCCTAGTGTGAGTGCGTCCTAAGTTTGTGGACGTTAAAATGAGTGTTTTGTTTGGTTTTGTTACAAGTGGGGAAAAAAATTCATTATTCTTTCATCTTTGTGTAAAATAAATTAAGTTTTTTTTTTGGTATTCAGTTGCACACATTGTTATGATGAGTTTTTGGTTGTGAATTGAAAATAAATATATTAGGTTAAATATTCGTGGATTTTCATTTTCGGACATGGCGAATTCAGTTGCAAACTAATTTTCTGCATAAAAATGATTTTTGTCAGACAGAAGAGTTTGTCATTTTGTGTATGTGTGTTTTAATTTGTTTATTTACTTTTTTAAATTGTCTTACCATTTTTTCCAACTGCACTTTAACTGGTAACATTACTGATAAAACACGCATGAGTCAAGTTTTAAGAAAATATGAAAGAAATATATTGGAAATTGTACATAATTATATTTAGTCACAAATTATTCATTGTAATTTATTGGATATATGATAGTTATATTATAGTTAATGTTTATGATGTAGTATACTATGGAACAGGACTGTATGAACTTACGTGTGATTTTTATTTATGTATTTATTTTTTTCTTTATATATATATATTTTTATTACAATGGAACTTTTTATTGTAAATTATTCCAACTTGGAAATTAAATTATATTAAATTATTCCAATAGTCTTTAACCCAGTAAAGACTAATGGGGATCAAATAAATAAATAAATAAATTTGTGAAAATATTTTTGGCACATTTGGTCAAAAAGTAATTATATCACATTTTATTACAATATAACAAATGTGTCCATTGGTAACACTTCTAAGAGTTTTACAGAAGCAACAACAGCAGAGATGTAACGATATCCAAATCTCTCGGTGCGATATTATCACAATATGCATCTCACAGTACGATATTTATTGTGATATTTTGAAGAGGCGGATATAATTGTAGACGGGATGCTTTTTTTGCTTTTAAAATATCCTGAAAAGACTTTGGTGTGAATTATTTCCTTCATAATCCCAAGAATTCAAGTAAAAACATATTTCGTCATGTTGTCTGCGCTGAACTGAATCATGGGATATGTAGTTCCCGATGTTTATTAGATAGTGCTTCTATTTAAAAAAGCATTTAAGCAAAGGAACTTATAATTCAATATACTGGAACACCCCCACGGTATTATTGTGAAACTTTTGACAGTACAATATCATGATATTTCAGTTATTGTTACATCCCTAATCAATGATTTTTTTTCTTCTTTGTGAATGAGTCCAAACTTTCGACAGGCAGTGTACTTTGGGACATTTTCTCACATTGACGTACTATTTGCATTTTCATTTCAAATAATGCAAGAATTTCTATCTTTCTCACCTTCACCTTGATTTGAAACTGTTTGTGTGAAGGACTGCAGTTGCTCTTTAATGTTGGTGCTCCTTGAGATAATGAGTCTCATCTTGTTTTCTATCTTCATCAGTAACAGAGCTTTTAGAAAACTTTGGTCTACACACAGATCGCAAACTCTCCGGAGAATTCAAAACCGACTGAAGTCTGGTAAAGGGAAGGAGCTATGGGAATTAAGATGATGACACTTTAAAGAATATTTTTTGATCAGGCTTTTACGTTGAAATAAATCAGCTTGGATCTTTTCTGTGACTTGAAAATTGCGTAATTCCTGGTATAGATTATAGAAGGAAGAAGAGGGTTTTTAGTAATTCTGTGCATTTTACTCCAAATGCACTTTCTGACTCTCGTTCAGACTTGGGGCTGGTAGATTTTTATTTAGATTCATTTATTTTTTTTAGTGGACAGTGGTTAAAGAGATAGTCCGGAATTTTGGACGTAGGACCTCATTTCCTAGTTAGCCAGAGTGTTGGAGATGTGTGGAGACACTTTTTGTAAACATTCCATCCAGTCCTTGTATTTGCAGAGGTCGCTCGGTGCTACGCTAGTGCATGTCAATGGCCATAGTTAACCTGCCACTAAAAACAGTCTTACCCACTCCACAAAACACCCGAAGCAAATCAATTATTACGCCAGACTGTCAATGTAAATGTCTGTGTTGATAGAATAATTTTAGAAGTAAAACCAATCTTGCATTTGAAGGATTTATGTCTGAGCAGCAGCAGCAAGTTCCTGATAGAAAGCTTGGCAGCAGCGGACTGATATATGAGAAAATAGTCCCTCAACATGCGACGATTCATGCGATGCAAGGTTAGTTTTTCTTCTAAAATGATTCTATCGACAGTCTGGTATAATAACAGATTTACTTTGGGTGCTTTTTGTGGAGTGGGTAAGACTGCTTTTTAGTGGCAGGATAACTATGGCCAATGACATGCACTACCCTAGCACCAGCGACCTCTGCAAATACAAGGACTGGATGGAATATTTTAAAAAGTGTCTCCGCACGTCTCCAACACTTTGACTCACTAGGAAATGAGGTGCTATGTCCAAAATTCCAGACTGTCCCTGTTCTATAGGTCCTATATTATGCAAAATTGATTCTTGTGAGCTTTAAGCCATGCCATAATGTTATTACCTCCTCAAAAACATACTTGTAGTTTCTTTCATTCACACATGTCTGAGTAACTCTTTATTATTAGTCTGTCTACATCTCCAAATCTCAGATGGCTTTGTTCCACTTTGTGATGTCACGAAGTGGTAGTTTTCAAGTTAGCAGCCACATTTTACTTTTTGTTCGGTATATATATCGCCAATTCCAGGTCTGAAATCATCCAAGTAATTGTAGTGAAAGCTTAAAAACACAGAGGAGCACTTGTATTACCACATGACATCACAAGGTGGAACAGAGTGATTTCAGTTTGGGAGAAGACTGTGTGTTAAACATGTGGGAATAAAACAAAACACAACTCCAACTCGAAGTATGTTTGTGACGAGGAAACACCAACACAACAAAAATCAGAAAATAGCGTAATATGGATCTTTTTAACATCTACGAATCACTCTAAATCCAACTTGGAGTGGGGTAATTGAGAAACAAAATGCGATTAAAACAAAAGCTCTCAAGCCCGTTTTGCATAATATATTTGTCTCCTTTATGCGCCTTGCCTTTATGTTTTTACAGCGTCTCCTTCCTCTTCCTCACATCCACAAAATTTGTTCATCTGCAAGCCGCCGTCTGAAACCCCGCTAATGCATTCTGTCCATCTCCTGCATAGGCTGAGAGCTTTGTACGGCCGTTTGAATGCCCTGAGTCACATCATAAAAGGAGGGACGGCGTGGGTGGACCTAAATATGAAGGCCTGTAGTGCGGCGAATATAAAACAGCACCTGCACGGAGCTCAAACGGTCAAAAGAAAAACCAAATATCTCGAGAGGAAATTGAAATGTGGCGTGGAGTGTATAGGAGCTGGACTGGACGTGTGCGCGGGCTATCTGGAGATCATTACATCGGCCGCACGGACTGTATAAAGAAGCGGGCGGAGGGAGCGTGACGTCAGCCATAGTGTTCGGCTCCAGTCAAATGAAGCTCATCGACGGTGGCGGTTATAAGAGTGAGTTCGGAGTATTAGGGATAGGAATTGATTTACGGACAAAACTGCGAAATAAAAAACACCAGGATCATGTAGAGCGGGTTGATACGAACATTTTAAGACCAAAATGATGAGGCTCACAGCAGTAATTACAGGGAGAGAGGTGAGAGTTTCAATTGGAGCAAGATTCGATGAAGCCGAAAGCATCCCCAAGTTCACTTCTTGTCTGAAACTCAGCAGTCTATGGCAAAAACGGAAAATCTGTTTATCAACTACACAAAAGTTTATTTGGTTGAATATGTTTCACAGATCATCAAAGCTGCTTCTTCACTTCTGGTCAGACACTGGTGGACACTTCCTTATATCTGCCTGAAAGGAGGAGTTAACTACACTGAAGCTACTCTGAAACTAACACACCTACTTGTTTACAGTTTTTGTTAGTTAGGTAGGCCTATTGATCTTGTACTATGTGTGGGGTCTTATTACCATAATCAAGGCCATAATGGAGCTTTCACACTTCTGGGACTGACCTGGCTACACCTATTGCTTTCTTAGTTTGTTCTGATTTAGGTTTGAGGATGGAGTTCTAAATAGGAGATAGATGGTGTCCGAGTCCCCCATTTCTGTTCAAAGATGGATCGTCTTTCCTAACAAAAACAGCTTCTTTAATTCCCCTCTCAAATGTATTATTTTCTCTGGCTGGATCTGTACCTCACTATCCTCAAAGGAGTGACTCGAGGCTTTTAGATGGAGATGTACAGCAGACTGAGGTCCACTATTGCTCTCTCGTCCTTGTTGGGACATCCTCAAAATAAACTTTATTCCAGTTGACAAATTGAATTTCTCCTTTTGCCATGGATTCTGGACGACTGAGGGATTTTACATGTACAATCTATGGTCTTCAAATAGAGTAGTTGAGTTAGTGTTTCATTTTTTCACTTCCAGGTGTAATGTCTACTTTGCAGCTGATGTCATTAACACATAGACTGTATATACTGTATGAATGGACATATTGAACCTGCAGGCTGCCGTGTCCCAAATAGGGAGCGAGCGTGGGTGCCCTTCCGGCTTTATCGACTCTGACTCCAATTTGCCTGCTATTGAAAAAATGTCAGCCCTCTCTGTGTGACTGCTGCTTTCAGGCTCATAATTTTGGTCTTAAAATGTTTGTGTAAACCCACTCTACATAATACTGATTACTGATGTTTTTATTTGGGAATTTTAACCATAAATCAAGTGCCAGCAAGAGGTCTGACTGACAATATTGCTAATTGCCTGATCCCTGATAAACCAACGACGCTGGGAGTACAGTATGTATGTCAATGGAGGAATCTTCAGTAGTTGGGGTGACACAATGCACACATTAGCAAACAATCTCATATGTTTTTAAATGGTCTCAACCTTACTGTTTTAGTTTTATTATTATTATTGTAAAATACCTTGAAAAACATGCATTCTTGTCTCCACAAAAATAGATATATTTATAGGTAATATATTATGCAAAACTGAATTGTGTGAGGTTTAGGCCAAGTTAGAATGTTTTCTTATCACAAATATTTACATTAAACTTTCATTAAAGAGTTAAAATGACTTAAATTAAGAACATTTTACTTTATTTGAGTAGATTCAGCTTGACAAGTAAAATGATCTACCAGTGTAATACGTGTTTTTCTTAATTTAAGCCACATTCAATTTAGTTTCTTATTTTAAGTGCAAAAAGTTGTTGTTTTTCTTATTTTAAGTGTAACAAAATGTATTTTCATATTTTAACTCCAAAAAGTCTTATTCCACCGACAGATCATTTTACTTGTCAAGTGAAATTGACTCAAATGATGAAAAATTTTTCTTAATTCAAGTCATCTTAACTTGACTAGATTTTGTTTTTTGCAGTAAATTATTTCATTCACACGTTTGAGTCACTGTTTATTTTTAGTCTGTCTTCATCTCCAAAACTCAAAATGCTCTATGTTTTCAAGTTAACGGAAACAAAATACAACTCCAGGTATATTTGTGACAAGGAAACATTAACAAAACAGATCAGAAAATAGCGTAATATGTCACCTTTAAGATCACGCCAGAAAATCTCCACAGCGCCCCTTTAATTCAACTCAGCGCAACTTTATAAAACAGTTGCAAAGAGAAAAAGATTTTTACATATTTGATGGATTTAGACTAGGCAAAACAGACAAAAACAATATATTCTCTTTACAAATTGACAAGTTTTCATATTTTTGTAATGCTTGTATTGAATTGCCTGGCCTTGAGCTATTGTTCCAAACAGCCTGGATTACGCCAAGCAATCTCCTTATGAAGATTATGAAGGATGATGGATGCCAAAAGGTTTACATCTGATATTTATGAAACGGTGCTGCAACTGACAATTTCATCTCATTTTTGGAAATGTTGAGAGGCGTTTCGATGCATCATGTTGACAAGGCTGCGTCTGTGTATCTTGGTATAATAATAATAATAATAACAATAATAATATAATAATAGGATGAGATTCCGCTAATGGGAAAAGCCAGCTAGACATTATAGTGGTGTAAAAAGGGCTCGTGTTACGCTATTTTCTGGTCTGTTTTAATGTTGTTTACTCGTCACAAACATACCTTGAGTTGTGTTTTGTTTCGTTCTAACATGTTTAACACACAAACTCTGCACATTTAGGCTGGGTTCTTTCAAATTCTCACTAGTATTTCCAAAAACATAACACGGTTTAAAGCCCACAAGAGTCCGTTTTGTGTAACATAGGACCTTTTAAAGTCCATTTCATAAGGTTCACTCTAACTTTTCAGGTGGACAGTCCGCTGCCATCTTGTCTCCATGGAAACGGCACCACCAGGGCAGGTTACAAGTCAGATCTGCGGAGAGGCGACATCATTCGGAGTAAGAACGCATGATTTCAAGTTAGTTTTATGTACTTCTTTTGGGAATAATACACGAGTTTTTAAATGCTGTGCAACATAGATAAGTTTAATGCCATATTGGGAAGCTTTTTAGACTTTTTTTGGAATGTAATTGTGGTTATTTATTGCTGCGAAGACTTACTTTTTTTCCCCAAATCATTAGTTAAAGGTCACAAGGCAGTGTACTTTCCTACGATGCTCCAAAAACTAAACAAATGGACATAACTGCATTTTCATCATTATTTTACCAAACAAACATTTTCCTCATTAGGTTATGTTAATATGTTATGTTGTTATGTTATTATGTTATGTTAGGTTATGTCGGTACGTTATTATGTTATGTTATTATGTTTTGTTATGTTATTAAGTTATGTTATTATGTTTTGTTATGTTATTAAGTTATGTTATTATGTTATGTTGGAACGTCATTATGTTATGTTATGTTATTAAGTTTTGTTGTTACGTAATTATGCTATGCTATGTTGTTATGTTACATTGTTAGGTTATTATGTTATGATATTAAGTCATTTTTTGTTATGTTATTAAGTTATGTTGATATGTTATTATGTTATGTTGTATTATTATGTTATTTGTTATATTAGTTATGTTACGTTATTATTTATGTTATTATATGTTATTGTTATTGTTGTTATATTGTTGTTATGTTATGTTGTTACATTAGTGTTATGTCATGTTGTTACGTTATTATGCTATGCTATGTTATGTTACATTGTTACGTTATTATGTTATGTGATAAAGTTATGTCACGTTGTTACGTTATTATGCTATGCTATGTTATGTTACATTGTTACGTTATTATGTTATGTGATAAAGTTATGTCATGTTGTTACGTTATTATATGTTATGTTATGTTATGTCATGTTGTTACGTTATTATGTTATGTGATAAAGTTATGTCATGTTGTTACGTTATTATGCTATGCTATGTTGTTTTGTTACATTGTTACATTATTATGTTATGTTATTAAGTTCTGTTATTAAGTTATATTATGTTGTTATGTTATTATGCTATGTTGTGTTATTATGCTATGTCACATTATGTTATTTTAGAGACATAGAATTTCACCAAATGGAAACCTGTTGGCAGCATTTGCAGTGTTTTTTCCACTGTTCTTATTACAGAACGTGCTGTCCTTCAGATCTCTGCTCTGCTTTGTCTGCTCGCTCTGGCTCTGCACACGCCCAGACAAAACTACACTAGAGCTACTCATTTTTAAAAAATACTTAGCACTCGGTCAGCGCACACATTTATTCCAGTGCACTAAATTAAATGTGTGTGATTTTCGAAAAAGTTTTTTTTTTTTTTTTTATATATATGTAAAGTATTGTAGATGATAGCTGAAAACCATTAGTGATTCGTTCACATCGTTCAATTCACTTTTAATTAAACTTTTTGCATTATTTGTGCAAAATAAGTCCTGCTTCACGACAGATATATTATAAGCAGCTCTTGAGATCAAAATAAGTGTGCTGTTTGCATCTAATTATAAAGCCTTTTTTTTTGTCCGATAATCAGGATGTGTGCGGGTAGCATGCTAGTTGGAGTATAACTGATGGTAAACCTGCACTCTGGTTTCTAAGAGTTGTGAAAAGTGCTCATAAACTCATCGCGGTGAATCATTAGAATAGTCGGAATGCATAAGTTGATGTCATGTGGTAATACAGAAAACTACCACTTCATGACATCACAAGGTGGAACAGCACATTATAAGCTTTGAAGATGTGGACGGACTAATAATAAAAGATTACTCAAACATGTGAATGAACGAAAACACAACTCCGGGTCTGTTTTTGAGGTGGTAACAACATTAAAACATGACTAAAAACTCACAAGAGTCAATTTCATGTAATATAAGACCTTTAAATTATAATCATGTATGTATTATTATATTTTTATTTTTTTTACATTTGTGGATTTCACCATTCGTCCTCTGATTTCATGAACTGAATTTGTCAGTCTTTTTTTTTTAATATAATTGGGAGAATCTGCTGGATCTTCATAAATAAAGATCTAAAATTAGACAATTTGGGGAAACTTGACAAAGTAGGATTTCTTCACCACGTTAATAAGAGCCAGTCACTCTTTGTACTTGTAATTATTGCGACTAATGAGCGTGTTTTTGAGGAGAGAGAAGATTCTGTGTAATTTTCCGGAATTTCTGAAACGTGTTCTGAATACTTATTTGAAAATACCCGAGCAAGAGTTAGTATTAAAATCCCGTCTCCCATGAAAGCAACACAAGGCCTTAATTGGACGACTCTTTCACTGTACTTTTGTAATATTTGTGACATTTTTATTTTAGTTTCTTGAGCTAAAATATGTACTACTTCAACAACATCTGACTCAAGGTGGAATTGGCCAGATGTTTTTAAAGGTTCACTATGTAACTTTTCTAGTGTATGTGCTGCCTGTTTGTCTCCATGGAGATGTTTTTGCTTGTTGTTGCTTTGTCTGGAATAACCCAAGTTTTTTTTTTGTTTTGTTTTGGTTTTTTTCTCAAAATTATTTTAAAATTGCACTATGTAACTTTTTGGTTGGGGGTCCGTCACTTGCTTGTTTCTATGGAGATGCCATTGCTGTGCCTGGAATGTTCCACAGTGTGACATTAAACAGCTCTATTTTACATGTATTCAATTATAGTTCGTTTTAAAGCTCAAAAATACCTAGAAAAACAGGTACTTTGACTGTGAGCGGGGTCGCCTCTCCACAGATCTGACCTGTAACTTGGTCTGGTTTGGTCTGGATGAAGATAGAAAGGTTTAATGCCATACTGTGAAACATTCCAGACAAAGCAAATAACAACTAAAGAGAGAAAATAATTTGATGGACCCTCCACCAGAAAAGTTACACAATGCAACTTTAAACACATAACAGATTAAGATACAGCTAACTGTAAGAAGGGATAGATCTCTAGATTACTCAAACATGCATGGATGACATTTAAAATATCTTCAGGCATGTTTTGGTTGAGCAATTTTATTACATTGTAGAAAGCAAAAAAAGAAAAACTATTTTACATAAAACCCTTTCTTTAATAAAAAAGATATCGTACAGTGAAGGTTGTCGTCTCTCCACAGATCTGACTTATAACTCTGCCTGATCCACTTGATTGTCTCCATGGAGAAAAATAATCTTAATTTCATAGTGTGGAGTGTTAAAAAATCCAGGCAAAGCAAGAAAATTAAGAAAAGGTACATAGTATATCTTTAAGACAAGCCATATAATTTTTTTTTCCATATTTTTAGAATTTGGTAAAAAAAAATAAAATAAATAAATAATAATAATAATAATAAATAATAATAATAATAGTTTAAACTTTACATTGTGAGAGTTTGTATATGTGTGCGTGCGTTTTTTTTTATGTATTCATCATTTTTGTATTTATTTGGTAATTATTTCAAATTAATCTTGCATCCATATTTTAGTACTTCTGTTTGTAATCTGTTTCCAATCCTAACACACCCGCTGCTGATTCTAAACCGACTCAAATAAGACTTAAATTATTCTTTTAACATCTCTTCTTCATACATCTTTTGAACTACTTTCCCCTCTACTCCCCCTAGTGGCCACCAGCGGATGTCACGTTACAAATAGCCGCTTTAAAGCTCTTCCAGTGGCCCAGTATATGTTCTGTGTTTGAACTAGATGAAAGAGCCTTTTGTGGGGCTTGATCGGAGCTGGGAGCTGATTGGTCGGCTGAGGTACGTGGGCGGGTTGGAGCGACTTGTTAGCCTGATCAAAGGTGTCGATATCTGTGAGCGTATCCGTGGAGACGCCCTGTGACCTATGCTTCTGCTATGCTAATGCTTTTGACCTATAACAGGAGCCGAGGAGAAAGTGTGCAGTAAAAATATGGTGAAATGTCTTAATTAAAGGTCTTATATTACGCGAAACTGACTCGTGTGAGCTTTGAGTCGTGTTAAAAAGCTGGCATCTTCTCAAAAACAGACCTGGAGTTGTGTTTTGTTTCATTCACACATGTTTGAGTAACTTTATTAGTCAATCTACATCTCCAAAGCTCTAAATGCCCTGTTCCTCCCTGTGATGTCATGCAGTGATCGTGTTCAAGTTAACAGCTACCCTTCACCTTTAGTTCTGTAGAGATGGACAATTCTACGTCTGAAATCATCCAAATGATTCTAGTGAAGGTGTGTGGAGTTTAAAAACGCAGTGGAGCACTTCCTGTATCACCACACGACATCGTAAAGTGGACCAGCGTGTTCGCCGTGATGAGTTTATAAGCGTGTTTCACTTTTCAGCTCCCAGAGACCAGCGCGGAGCTTTACTGCGACTGTAAAGCTGGCAACGACTAGCATGTTAACGTGCGCGTCCTGTTTATCGGACAAGGAAATGCTTCATCCATCTGTTAATTCAAGGAACGTCTGTCTGTCTGTGTGTTCATTTGTTTGTTTGTTTGTCTTTTCCACGCATAACTCTCGAACCTCTTATCCAAGTTTCATGTTGTTAGGGCAAAAAAAAGCAAAATATATATTTTAAATGAGTGATATATATTTAAATATTGTTTGTTTTATTATTTATTTGTTTATTATTTGTTTAGTACAGGCTGTGCTAGGGATGTAACAATAGCCACAATATGGTGATATCGCATCGTCAAAGTTCTCACAATAATATCGTGGAACATCACAATATATCGACTTACAAGTTTCTTTGCTGAAATGAAGAGCTATGGTGCAGCAATAGTTAAAAAAAGACAGATGGAACTACATAGACCATGATCCTTTGCTCCATTTCAGTGCAGACTACATAAAAAAATAAGATAACTATAATGTGCAATAAAAGTAACAGTGCAGCATTTACAATTCATGCATTTACAGCATTACAAATTACAGCACTTTTAAGTCTTAGTTCTTTGGATTAAGTCTTGTCAAGGCATTTTAAGAGGAAAAAGTAGCATATTAACAGTTTTGTTAGACTCCACAAAATATCTCAATAAATATCGTACCGTGAGATGTATATATCGTGAAAACATCGAACCGAAAGATTTGGATATTGTTACATCTCTCATCGTGAGCCTCCCACAGTATCGTGAGCTTTCCCATGATGTCGCACCGTGAGGTTCATACCGTGACGATATCGTGTCGTGAAACTTGGATATCGTTACACCCCTACGCTGTGTACATCTTCGACTTGCTCTGCACCATGTACTAGTTTAGAAAAAGCACACAACAGACTTAATTTCTCCTCAACACCTGCTTATCCAATATATCTGTACTGGGGAAAGACAAATTTTGCTCAAATATATGGGAAAAATTGGGCACAAGGCCTTTTTATGGAATGCCCATATATAATCTACTTAGTGCACAATGAATTTTGGAGTGAGTTGCTTATGTGTCATTTTCTCTTGACTTAAAATAAAGCCAGAAAACTGAAGAAGTGAATACTAATTGGGTTCGGGGTCAACAATGAGATCAACAAACATCTGCTGAAAGATGAACAGGTTTGTGCAGGTGAGTAAACGTAACGCTAACTCGGCGCAGAGCCAAAAGTGGAATCATTATAGACACTTATTGTTCCAACTCATTAAAACACATTTCAGAAGGCTGACCTCTCACTGTTCTGACATTTCAGCGGCTTTAGTTTCGTGTCGGCGTGGCTGGAACAGGGTCAGAGATGGGTCCGTAAATGCAATGGGGCCTGCTCTGCTGTGAGGTGCTATCCCTGGATGGAAATAGCTGAAAGACGGATGAAAAGGAAATCTATTTCTCACGGGAATCTGTCTTGGCACGCTCCCGGCTGGCGCAGTAGGGCCTGGCCTGGCGGTTGGAACACTGGGCCAGTCGCAGCAGCTTTATTTTGTTGGAAAAACATGCAGGTAAGCTACTTGTGGATCGGAAAGATGTCTGTGCTTTTTTTTTTTCAGCTGGGTGTTACAAAAATTTGATTCACTGTTGTGGCGCTTCGACTAATCATCTTGGAGTATAGGCTCTATTCTCGCTTTCGTCACAAAATCAGAAGACGTTTGGAAAGATGCGGATGATGACTTCCTTTGGGCGCTGTTGATATTAACTCTGAGAAAATCTAGTAAAAATGAGAATATGACCAGGTTTTCTTCATCTACTTGTCAGTGGCCACATTCACATGATGCTTTTGTTTAATGTTTTTCTGAATTAAATAGTTTGAAATTAAAATGCTCTCCTTCGAGTTTACATGGAAATAATAATTCCGAATTGAGGTTTATATAGGAAACATGTTAAATCACCTTTATTTAATTCCGCTCAATGTCTGGGGGTTGGGAAGGGTTCTGATTGGACAGGGACACGAACGTATTTACGTCGACCTGAAGAAAACACATTTCAGCTGCTACCGGGTTTTTTGTCATCTCGGTTTGTCGTTACGCCACGGAGTGAGAAGAATCCCTCAGTCGTCCAGGTAGAATCCATTGCGAAGAGAAAATTCAGTTTGTTTGGAACTGAAGAAGCAGCTTGGATGAGCTGAGAAACGTCTTCAACCAAACTAACTTTTGTCCAGTCGACAAACTGAATTTTCTCCTCGTTACGCCATGGACACAAACGTGATCCAAACTTTTTTCGCACTCATTCCGATGATAATTAAGCAGCAGCTCGAAGAAATACTGTATATCATCACACTTTACGTCTGTCGGCTGAGGAGGAGAAGGGAGGAAGAAGACAAACTGAGTCAACGGCTGCTCTACCTCAACCCACTCCTGCATCCAACTCGCAAACCAAAAGAGCAGTGGATGAAAGTCTGAAGCGAGGACTGGTGGAGCTGAATCGTCCGGATCGGAATCAGGGGATCAGAACGACTGGAATTATTTTTAAGAAGAATAAACGTTTACATGATCAAGGAATTCAAATTAAATCGGCTTTAAAATCGGAATAAACCACCCACTTACTTCGGAATTAAGTTTAATACCGAACATCAACAAGTGTTTACATCGTCTTTTAAAAGCAGAATTAATCTTTATTCACAATTAAAGCTCTCATGTAAACGTGGCAATTGTATTCTTTCTTTATTTCCCCCTTTAATAAGTTGTGTATTATAATTTGTCTTAATAAAAAAGACGTCACTGTAGCGTTCCGTTTTCTTTGTCAGATCGACATTTACAACCAGCTGCCTGTAAGTGACTTCGCAGATGTGATTAGGGTCACGACCCCATGAAAAGCTTTGGCACGTTGGGAAGAATCCACGGTTTCATCACATGCCCGGCGTCGGTAACTACACCGGAAATCGCCATCCGCATGTTTCCAAACGACTCCCGGTAAGCGTGAATAGAGCCAGTTTGTTTGAACGTCGTGATAAATCCAGATCCGATTCAGCGAGAGCCATCCCGGATCATGTCCAGAACTCAACTCAGAATGCCAGTTTACATCTCGTGCGTCCCGAGGTCAGAGGTTAAGAGCGTGGCGTGGCATTAGCGCCCGCATGCTAATCTCCTCCGCGCGTTACAATTGAATAGGATTAGCCGTCTGGCCCACATCTGTACTGTCCGCGGGATTTCGCCGGATACGGGGAGCCTCGTCTACAGTATCTCTGCGCAGTACTTCCGAGCGTGAAAACCGCAGTACATCAAAGCCTCCATCAGCGTTCGCCATCGCCTGATTTGGGTCTAACTGCTGTTTACTTTGTCACATTATACAGAAGAGGGCCCTTATTAAGACTGAGCCGAGGAGCTATCTGCGAGGAAACGTATCTATCTACTGTTAAATCAGGGATGGTTTCTTTGCCGTGCGCGCTTTCAAATGAATGGATTTTGTAATATAAGGTGTTTGGGAGTGTGGACTTTGACTTATCAAGCTAGTCAAGCGAAAAGTTTCAATAAATAGCGTTATAAATCACGTTAATGATTGGAAGTCTGTTCAAAGAAGGCCGTTTCCAGCGCGCAATGTGGTTAGAATCGCTCACACAATCGCACTTTAGAATAGCATTTGTGTTTTTATATATGTTTGTGGACTATTTTTTATTTTATTTCAGTAATATTGGATTCCTCGCTCAAAAATTCTGGATTTTTGTTGAAAAGTTATGAGTTACGTATTTACAGGCGGATTCTTTTTTTTACAAAACTTTTATTAAAACTTATTTACATTTTTGTGGATAAATTCTGCTTTTGGTTTTTTATTTTTTTTTTACCTTTTGTTCATCAGAGATTCTGTTTTGAAGTTTTTTTTTTTTTTAAAGGTGCATTGTGTAACTTTTCTGTCACTTTCTCGTTTCTATGGATATGTAATTTATCTGTCTGGAATGTTCCACAGTATGACATTAAACAGCTTTACCTTACATTTATTCGATTACAGGTGGTTTTATAGCTCAAAAATACCTAGAAATGCAGTATTCTGGTTGTCAGCGGGGTCACCTCTCCACAGATCTGACCTGTAACTTGGTCTAGTTTGGTTTCCATGATTGTAAAAAGGTTGAATATCAGACAAAAGAAAAAGCATATGATGGACACCTTTGCCAGAAAAGTTACACAATGCACCTTTAAGTGAACTTGTTGTGCTAACTATTTACATTTGACATTGTTTAATATTCACCAGTCGGCTCTTCCTCCTTACAGCCTAGTTTATTGTAAAAAGGAACTATTTGTGGTATAAATTAGACTTAATTTAATTGGATGAGAACCATAAGTAGGGAACTGCCAGGAAGAAAAACAATTATCCAATCAGAGACATTGTTGGAGCAGAGCCACGCAGACAGTTGACTCACAGTTATTGTTGTTTCTCAGTCGTGGTTCCACATCAGAGCGAGAGGAGGGACTAAATGGGTGGAGCTAACAGTCCAATCTTAAAGTGACCATTCAGAATTTTGGACATTGGCCCACTAGGAAATGAGGCCCTGAGTGTTGGAGACGTGTGGAGACACTTTTTTAATTATTCTATCCAGTCCTTGTATTTGCAGAGGTCGCTGGTGCTAGGCTAGTGCATGTCAATGGCCATAGTTATCCTGCCACTAAAAACAGTCTTACCCACTCCACAAAACACCCAAAACAACTCTATTATTACACCAGACTGTTGATGTAAATGTCTGTGTTCATAGAATAATGTTTGAAATAAATCTAACCTTGCATCGCATGAATCGTCGTATGTTGAGGGACTATTTTCTTATATATCAGTCCGCCACTGCCAAGCTCTCTGTCAGGAAGTACAACTCGCTGCTGCTGCTGCTCAGACATAAACCAACCTTGCATTTGAAGTATTTAACTTCTACAACTATTCTATCGACACAGACATTTACATCGACAGTCTGGTGGAGTGTTTTTAGTGGCAGGATAACTATGGCTATTGACATGCACTAGGAAATGAGGTCCTATGTCCAAAAAAACTGAACTGTCCCTTTAAACATGTTATTCCTTCATGGTGCATTATTGGATCAGGGTACATTTAAAGGTCATTTATGATGCAAAAGATTTTAGCCATGTTATAATGTTACCTCATCAAAAACAGACCTGGAGTTGTGTTTAGTTTCATTCACACATTTGAGTAATCCTGCTTTATTATCCTCCTGAGACCCAGCCTATTTGTTTGTGTCTTTTGTAGTAGACATTGAGTTAACCAGTCCAAATTTTAAGTGATTTGAGGTAGACTCTTAGTGGGGGGACTAGGTTCCTCTACCTAAATAGGGCTGGGCGATTATAGGGTACTATCATGTCCAGTATACAAAATGAACTAGGAGCTCGTTCGTGGCTGCACTATGATAACAAAACAAAGAAATTAAAAGGGGGTCAAAAAAAAATTTAAGGCTTTTTTTTTTTGTTATTGTTTTTGTTAGGTTGTCAACTTCACGTGGATTTAACACCAAAATGTCCCTGGTGTCCATTACAGATGCTACAAAATCTAAATGCTAAGGTGTTCATTTACCTCCAAATAGATAGAAAATCACAAAAATATATATATTGCAATACACTTTTTTCTTCGGGTCCCAGGAGGATATACAGTCTTTTTACATCTCCAGAGTTTAAAATGCTCTGTACCACCTTGTGATGTCATGAAGTGGTAAGTTTTAAAGTTAACAGCTATTTTAAGACTCCCATGAGCTCCTCTGTGTTTTTAAAGCCGATACATTTTCACAAGACTTAATATAGCAGTGCTAAAATAGCTGAGCATCTTTAACGCTAGACGTGTTTTCAAATTTGACTGAAACTAAAGTTCTTGAGTAAGATGTTTTCTGTTATGATATTGCGTTAGCTTTTTGATCAACGAGAACCATACAGAGACACCTCTATAATACATTACAACAGGGGTCTCCAACCTGTAGCTCGGGAGCTTCCAGTAGTTCACCACCCCCTTCCAAGTAGCTCGCCAAGAGATTTCTGAATTGCACATACTGTCCTGAATATCTCAAATTGAATTAAGTAAATGCCTATTATTATTGTAAATCTATATAATAAATAATAATAAATAATGTTTTATGTTTTATCTAACTGTACCTTGCCATGGCTCTTATCTTACTTTATTTCTTGAGATTGCAAAAATTAGTAGCTCTCTGGAATTTTTGTGGACTATGATGACCTTAAGTTATTGCCTTTTAAAGAATATATTTGTTTTAACTTTTGTTCAGTTGAGATTACCACAAAAAGTCCGCCTTGTCTTCTGGTACACGACAAAACAAAGACTCATATATTATCTGTAGCATCACAATTTAGCAGTTTCTGGGATGCAAATTTTCAAACGTGAAAGTGTACGACGCTGAAAAGTGGAGTGGAGCTCTTTTATTACCACTTTATGACATCACAAGGTGGAAGAGAGTGTTTTCAGTTTGGGAGAAAGAACTGAGCCAAAATATGCAGGATTTGTGTGTTAAACTTGTATGAATGAAACAACACATCTCCTATTATGTTTGTGATGAGGAAACAACATTTTAACATTAATATGACTTTGCTCTTTGACTGTAGATTAACTTTTCATATTCTGTAAAAAAATAAATAAATACAAAATGAAATCTCTTGATACATTTCATCGCACATTACGTTTTAAAACTCACTGACACGACCCGAGCGCATCTAAAACCGGACGCCGTACCGTGACTGGGCGCGGCGTAGGCTCCCAGCGGGCGAACGTTGGAGCCTTTCCGCGCATAGCAATGTAAAAGTCTGAATACATGAATGAATGAGAAGTCCCATTTACATACGCGCTCCTTTTATCTCCGCTCCAGAGGTTTTTTTTTGATAGAAAATATTTACCGTGCTCAAAGCTGAAACATGCTAATTTTACAGAGGGATGTTTTGGGGAAAAATAACTGGCTATACACTTTTAGCTTCATGCAGATTGTGTAGCGAGTGTGTGTAGCGGGTGTGTGACAGTGTGTATGGGTGTCCGTCATGGTGCCAGTTTAACACGCTCATTAGAGTTCAAAGCCACTGCGCTGTGTGTGGATTCGTCAAGCGCCATATGTACGTTTTCTTCTCTCATTTATGTATTTATTTAAAGGTGCACTGTGTAACTTTTCCGGTGGAGGGTCTGGAATGTTTCACAGTATGGTATTAAACCTTTCTATCTACATGGAGACTGAACCAGGCCAAGTTACAGGTCAGATCTGTGGAGAAACGACCCCATTCACAATCAAAATGCCTGTTTTTGTTTTTTGGTTTTTTGAGCCGTAAAACTGGGGTCAGCCCTATGTTCCCTTATTTCTAAGATTTTTCTGATTTCTAAGATTTTTCAAAAAATTAAACTCCAAGTCAAATATTTTTTTTTATTTTTATACTGCATTTTAAAAGGGATGATATAGGCTACGTTCAGACTGCAGGGCTTAACGCTCAATTCCGGTTTTTTTTGTGAAATTCGATGTTTTTGCGAGGTTGTTCACATTTCCAATTAAATGTGACTTGTATGTGATCTCCAGTGTGAACATTAAACGGCCCGAAAGTGTCCCGCATGTGCACTGGAGACACGACGACGTCAACCGCAGCGAGCGTGCTCTGTGTTTACGGAAGTTGTCCAAACATGGACGTGAGCATTGAGCACCTGGAGATTTTAAAGTTCCTCTCGTACCAGAGCCAGAACATGAACAACTTATTTGTTTTAAAGAGGAGATTGAGAAGGAGAAGGACGAGGTTTTTGGCCGTGGAGTTTCGTGGGACAGCGGCAGCAGCGTCCATTGAAAGGAACGTGTGGATGTGGAGATGTAGCTAAGAGTGGTGAGTGGCGATGTCCTTCGCTTCAGTGACACAGATTTCATTAACAATTTTCGCCTACTTCAGCGCAGAATAGTGATGTTTGTGGCTTGTTGATAACGTGTAGGTCGGATGAATGCGCTTTGGCCGTTCACACTGAAGTCGCATGTCAAAAGATCAGATATGTATCGGTTTCAGGACCACATATCCAAGTGTCCTTGGTCGCATTTGAAAAAAATCGGATCTGTGTCGTTAAAAGTCATTAAACTGTCATTAAAAGATCAGATACAGGTCACATAAGGGCCAAAAAAAAAAATCAGATTTGGGTGACTTCAGGCTGCAGTCTGAACATAGCCTTAGAATCATTTCCTCCTAGGATCCTTTGCACCCTGACCTCTACATTACATCTGTAGTCAACTGCTGCTGGATATGAGATCGGGTGTAATTGATGACCAAATTGGGAAAAATGGGGATAAAATGTGATGCAAATTGATGATAAAAGAAATGTGGGAACATAGAGCCTGATTTTGGGAAAAAAAAAAAACAACGTAGAACTGAGGGAACATAGGCCACACTCCCGTAAAACCACCTATAATTGAATAAATGTAAGGCAGAGCTGTTTAATGTCATACTGTGGAACATTCCAAGCAGAGAAATGACATATCCATGGAAACCAACAGGTGACTGACCCCTAACTGGAAAGTAACATAGTGCACCTTCAAAGTTATGCATCAAAAAGTTCTGCACCGTTGGAAATGTCCAAAGAAGACTATGTTGGCAACAAATATGTAAAATAAACGAAAAGAATTAATAAATTACAGTTACTAGGGGAGGTGCCAATCCATGTTTTTCAGTTCCAATACTGATATTTAGGGGCGTCGGACTGGGAAGGTAAAGGGTATTATCATTAGACAACAAGTACTACAGGCCCAGCAAGATGATTTGTATGCAGGGCCCAGAATACTTTATACTCGATTAAGCGATACCAGTGTAGAGACAGTAAATGGAATTTCCTTAAAATGCATTTACATTATTATACAAGAGATTCTAATGTGTATCCTGATTCATCAGCCGGTTTCACTTCGTAGAAACCATCAGACCTTGCAGCGTTAGGATTTGTTCGCTCGACAGTAGGCAGGTACTTTTTTAAAATTTAACCGATCACTGCTATTTGGTCGCGACGTATGTAATGCGCCGTTAACAGGGCTGTTTGTAAGATTACGGATGTAACTCTGGCCTCTTACTAGCCCAGGAAAGCCGTGGCACCCGAGGGGTCAACAAAAACGAAGAAAAGAAAATAAGTTCTTCACCTTTTTTAATTGGCCACACCGTGAGCAGATCTGACAGCACATCCCCACGACAGACAACAGGCAACAAAAACCGTGACGAAAAATTCCCCTTATATAGATTGGCCTAAACCACTAAGCCCCAGACAGGTAAATTTGAACTTTTAAAAATTACTAAATATATGATTATACTATTTACAACTATTTACATTTCATAAACTAATATTGCACTTTGTTACATCAGGATTATCAGTAGAAATAGATAGATAGATAGATAGTTAAAACCATTTTGACAGTTAAACCTCCCCTCCCCCAGCAGCACTTGGCAGAGTCCAAATCAGGACAAATCACTGATAAGGGCGCGCCTCCAAATCAGTGCCTCCACCAATCACCTCACAGGAAAGGAAAACAGGAGTGAAACAGGGAAAATTAACATGGCATCAAATGAATATAAGTGAAAACATGAAGATATACACCTGATGAGTGAGGGTGTGGTCTATAGCTCCCTCACACCGGTAAATTAAGCTTTTCCCAAATCCCGTAGGAAGAAGGTCAATAACGTCTTTCCCCTTCATAAAATTCACCAAACATTCTCTTTATTCCGGCTTTAAATCCTCGATCTCAGGAATCGTTGTCAACAGAGAATGTTTGGTTCTTTGTTGACTGGCTGGTGTCCGGACTTGCACTTCTGGGATTCTTGCAAACCGTCTAGCGTATTCCGATTCCTGACCTAGTCACTGGAGAGAAATGAAACTGAGTGGAGTCACTAGGTGGCGCCAGCCTGACCAAATGTGTGCCTGCAAGTGTTATTTATCCGTCAAATCAAATCACTACAAAACTCTTTCATTTGAATAAAAGTTAAAACTAGAAAAGCACTCAGAGAGCGCAGACCTCCGCCAAAGACTACCCCCATTTTTTATATAAATTGCGATAAAATCAGTCTTCTGGATCAGATCCGGATCAGCCTTTGGAATATGAAAGAGGATCCCATTGTCCATCCCTGAGTCAAATTTCATGGGGTTTGGTCAATAATTAACCGAGATATTGACAAACAAAAGTTTTGACCCCATTTACCACAATGTTAACTAAAATTTCGAAGTGATCCAGAATCCAGGATTTCTTCAGGATCACCCCCAAAATGAAATCAGTTCTTCCTTTTCACATTTCCAACAAATCCTGAAAATTTCATCAAAATCGGTCCATAACTTTTTGAGTTATGTTGCAAAAAGACAAACAGACAAATAGACAGACAAACGCCGGCAAAAACATAACCTTCTTGGCGGAGGTAATAATTTGACTCATTCTATACCCCAAAATCAGCCTGTAAATAAATAATCTTATTACATTCAATTTAAGGCCCAACCACGATATCGTCTTAACCGATACTACGTAACCGATACCCAACTAAATCTAACTAAATTTCCTTTTTGTTTTCTTGGCACTGATATTCGATACCAGTATTGTGTCTCTGCCTCCCGAACTGGTATTATTAGTTTGTTTACATATTTTGTTTTCTTTTTTCTGTCCTTTAAACACGCTTTAGATCACAGTCTGTTTTCAGTGGATGCTTTTCTCACTTTTTCTTTCCCTCGAAGAACGCGGGATACAGAATGTATAATGCATAACTCTGTATATATAGAAATGCACGGGGCTCGGAGTGCATTGTATTAGTCCAGTGTGTGAAATCCTATCAATTTTTCATTATGTTTGACCCCATTTACAGAAGCACAGTCGTATATGTGAATACCGTAACCCTCTTAGCTTAATTAAAATAGCAACACATTTTTTTGAGATCGAAAGAGAAGGAAAAAAAAGGGATTACACTTAACAGAATGATGAAATTTTAGAATAAGATTTTAGTTTGTGTATGGACTGCGCTACACAAATTAACAAGTAAATACATGTTGTAATGCTGTGCTTTCATCTGAGCAAGTCTGAGAACTTTAAATCTCCATGGCGACACGCAGGTGACAGATCAGAAAAGTTCCACAGCGTCACTAAAGATTCAAATTTGATAAAATGCTTAAATACTAAGAGGGGGAACGATATCCAAGTCTCACGATATGATATCGTCACGGTATGAACTTCATGGTACGATATTTATTGCGATATAGTGGGGAGGCTCACAATTAGGGATCTGAAAATATCCCTAATATATACTACATATATTATAATCTCTCCGTATGATATTTTCACGATATAAACCTCACGGTAAGATATTTATTGAGATATTTTGTGGAGGCTAAACATTTTTTTAATATGCTACTTTTTCCTCCTAAAATGCCTTGACAAGACCTAAAGAACTAAGACTTACAAGTGCTTAGAACTGTTATTACCTCTTAAAGTCCACACTGAAATGGAGCAAAGGATCATGGTCTATGTAGTTCCCTCTGTCTTTTTTAGCTATTGCTGCACCATAATTCTTAATTTAAAGGTTGTATAGAGGATTTTCCAAGGAACGAGAAATCCAGCGACTTTTGTCCTTTTTCAATGTTGCGATGCGTGAAACCACCCCCCCTCCCCTACAGCTCCCTACGTAGAAACGCCTTCTCCCGCCTCCTCACTACGCCAGAAACAGGTTTGTTTACAGCCGGTGAGCTGCACATGACTTGTAAACAACTAACTACAGTGTTGGTTAGGCAAGGCGGAGAAGTGAGGAGCGGGGGGAGCGGGTGTGCGGACATTTCGTTCGCGGACGAGAAGTGAGGAGCAGGGAGAAGAGCGGAGCAGGGAGAGAGGAGAGAGGAGAGAGGAGAGGGGAGCGGTGCGCGGAGATTCCGTGCCCGTAGAAGTGAGGAGAAGGGGGAAGAGCGGAACGGGCAGCGGGGACAGGAGTAGGAAAGGGGAGCAGAGAAGGTTGCGCGGAGATTCAGTGCGAATGAACTAGCTACAACACGCAGCAGCAAGCGGACTCTTTCTTTGCCTTGAAAATTACGTTTTCAGACATAGGATATCGCTTTCGTGTCCTGAAAAACGTTTGACTAGCTCTTGGAAATAAAGTACGTTTTCATAATAAGCAGAAGTTACCTGTCCAGGAGTAATTTGGCGACCAATGCGTCAGTCTTTAGACCCTGCGTCTGCTTCAGTCGCGCCATCGCTGGAATGAATCTACAAGAATCACCTTAGTTTGGCTTCGCTGCTTTTCCCCTTGTCTTCTTCTTTCAGCGACCTCAAAAACGGACTTTCTTTTGCGGCTAACTGCTCCTGGATTCTTGTCTGCCATTGCAACAAACTTTGTGCTAACTGCGAGGAAGATATAGGTCAAAAAAAGCCGCTAAGAACTGTTGCATTGGTGGAGTAAACAGCGTCTGTGCGTCTTGCGTCTGTGGACTGCGTGACAGGCGTACGTAAACCACGTACCGGCGGCGCGCAGGCAGGTCAGTTACGCTAGAAACGTAGGGAGTTTGATTGATAGCCTGTCAGCTAACAGATAACGAGGCCGTGTCGTTATCTATTGGCAAATGTTTAGCTGGCCCCACCACGTCCAGAGTTGATGAATTTTTATTCTCTTTTTTTTTGGTCATCATAATTACAAGGCTACTGCACCTCTATAATGTTATCATTGACAACTTGAAACAAAAAAAAAAAAAAAAAATCCTCCATACAACCTTTAAGCAAACAGACTTGTAATTCGATAAATTGTGATGGTCCACGATATTATTGTGAGAACTTTGATGATACGATATCACGATATTTCGGTTATTGTTACATCCTTACTAAATACATAAATGTTTAGTGCTATAATGTGTAACATCCCGCACAACGAAATAAAATCTCCATGGCAACAAGCAGATAAAAAAACAAGAACATTTCCGCAGCGCCCCTTTAAGACATATTTACTGGTTTAAATTAGATAAATATTAAATTAGATAAAAATGCTAGTTCGATGTTTAATGCTATACGCCATATGCATAACATCCCACGTAATGAAATAATATCTCCATGGCGACAAGGAGGTGACAGATCAGAAAAGTTCCGCAGCGCCCCTTTAAGACATACAGTATGTACTGGTTTAATTTAGATCAATAGACCTAAATTTAGAACGATTAAATTAGATAAAAATGCTAAAGAAATAAATGTTTAGTGCTATACTGCGTAACATTACGTGCAACGAAATAACATCTCCATGGCGACAAGCAGGTGGCGGATCAGAAAAATTCCGCAGCACCACTTTAAGACATACAGTATTTACTGACTTAATTTAGATAAAGATTAAATTAGATTAAAAAAAGATAGACTGATGTTTAGTGCTATACTGCGTAATATCCTGCGTAATGAAATAAAATCTCCATGGCGACAAGCAGGCGACAGATCAGAAAAGTTACACAGTGCCCCTTTAAGACATTCAGTATTTTCTGGTTTAATTTAGATAAAGATTAAATTACTTAAAAATGCTAAATAAATAAATGTTTAGTGCTATACTGCATAACATCCTACACAAAAAATAACATCTCTATGGCGACAAGGAGGTGACATATTAGAAAAGTTCCGCAATGACCCTTTGACATATTTACTGGTTTAATTTAGATAAGGATTAAATTAAATAAAAATGCTAGATTGATGTTTAGTGCTATACTGCGTAACATCACACGTAACGAAATTACGTCTCCATGGAAACAAGTAGATAAAAAACAAGAAAAGTTCCGCAGCGCCGCTTTAAGACATATTCACTGGATTAAATTAGATAACGATGGATTTTTGTCTTACTAAAACAGCCCCAATTACTTCTCCGTGACTCGTGTTTCGTTTTGATTCAGATCTGATTACTTTTATTGTGGTGAATTTCACAGGTGCGCAGTCATACCGCCCGACCAATCAGATCGCGGCGGTCGCCACGGGAACCTCATCTCTGCCAAATGTGTGGAATTGAAATTACTATGTGCTGGAAGGCAATTTTCAGGAGCACGGGTGGGCCTTTCCATGGACGTGCTCGAGAAAGGGAGTGAGCTTAATACCAGGGTGGAGATTGTCATTACTGTGGCACGGTCAAGATCACGGAGCGCCCATTCTGGACCTTCTGTAATCATGGGAATGGGTCAACAGGGGGTGGTTTTCTCCTCAGGTTTCTAGTGCCGTTTTGCATTTATTTTGTGTAACGACGTTTTAAAGGGGCTATAGAGTAATTACGCTATTTTCAGATCGATGTTGTAATGTTGTTTCCTCGTCACAAACAGACCTGGAGTTGTGTTTGGTTTCATTCACATTTCATTTACGAGGATAAGTGGAGTTCTTCTCTCAAACTGAAAGCACTCTGTTCCACCTTGTGATGTCATATGGTAATACAGGAAGTGCTCTACTGTCTTTTTAAACTCCATACAGTTTCAGTAGAATAATTTGGATGATTTGCGCTGGAATTTCTAATCGCTTCTGAACTTTAAAGGTAAAAGTAACTTGAAAACTACGACTACATGACATCACAAGGTGGAACAGAGCGTTTTGAGCGTTGGATAGGTGGACAGACTCATACTAAAAGGTTGATAAAACACTACAGATATGTTTTTGATAAGGTAACAACATTAAAACACGGCTCACAAGAGTAAATTTTGCATTATAAAGGACTTTTAAATTAAAAAATGCAAAAAAATCAACATTGAAACAGGAAGTTACAGTCTTAGAATCTATCTTTCTGCGAATACTGGATACTTACTTAAAGGTGCATTGCGTAACATTTTCTGGTGGAGAGTCCATGACCTTTTTGGGTCTATGGAGATGTGGTTGCTCTGCCTAGAATGTTCCACAGCTCTACCTTACATTTATTCTATTACAGGTGGTTTTATTGCTCAAAAATACCTAGAAAAACAGGCGTTCTGACTGTGAGTGGGGTTGCCTCTCCACAGATCTGACCTGTAACTTGGTCTGGTTTGGTCTCAGTAATGATAGAAAGGTAAAGCTAATGCCATACTGTGAAACATTCCAGATAAACCAGTAACATTTCCAAGAAGAAAAGCATTTGACGGAGCCTCCACCCGAAAAGTTACACACTGCAGCTTTAACTGTTCAACTGCACAGAAGGTTTCAGCAGCGGTCATCTGGACTGAAGCCATTTTCAATTGGATGATACCGGCTTGGGGCTTTACCATTTATCCTAATCTGACTTAAATAAATCCAGACTCAAAGGAAGGAGTTTTACAGTGAAAGCGCCTTTGGGTGTGGATTCCATTAACTCAGATCCTAGAGCCTCAAGCCAGAACACTGAACCACTCCTGGACGAAAAGAGAAATTACACTGTTTTCGTTATCTGTTTGATTGTCCGACTCTTTATCTGAAGGATCAAAAGCTTCTGCAGTGGTGTGAGGTGACGTCCAACACTGGGCAACTCCAAAAATGAACTAAAATAAAAATAGACGTTTGCACAATCTGATATTAGGTGTCAACTTCTTGTAATATGCAACGTTTTGTGGCGTTTTTCCCATTCAAAAAGGCATCGTGTTCCATTTTAAACTGTAAATCTCAATGGTATTTTCATCATTTGGAAACCCATCGATAACTTTAAAGTATAATGTGCAACTGAAAGCTTTTTATTATCTTGGATTTGATTCATTGAGTGTCTCAGTTTCGAAAAATGACATTATAAATTATAGGATTTATAGGCTGTTTGTAAGTGGTGAAATTCAGTTTGAGTGTTTATATATTAGGGATGTAACGATATCCAAATCTCACAATACGATACTTTCACAATATACATCTCACAGTACAATATTTAGTTTGATATTTTGTGTAGGCTCACAAAATTGTGAATACTGTACGCTACTTTGCTACTTTTGCCTTTTAAAATACCTTGACAAGACTTTGGTTCAGTCATAATCCAAAGAATTAAGATTTAAAAGTGTTTATAACAGTTATTTCTGTGTGTAATTGGCATTGAAACTGAGCAAAGGATCATGGTCTATGTAGTTCTCTCAGTTTTTTAGCTATATTTCCGCACTATAACTTTTAATTTAAGCAGAGACTTGTAATTCGATATATTGTGATGGTCCACGGCAGAGGTGGGACCAAGTCATTGTTTTGCAAGTAAGTCTCAATTCTTTGACCTCAAGTCTGAGTCAAGTTCCAAGTCAAAGACAAGCAAGTCCAAGTCGAGTCTCAAGTCACTGGCCCATAAATCCAAGTCAAATCCAAGTCGTCTGCTTTGCGCTTCAAGTCATTTCAAGTCTTTAAACCAAAGTACCAAATATAGCTTAGATTTTTGCAATTTATATGAATTTTAAACTAAATTGTACTTATACAGTCATAGTATATTTATATATGAGGGTTTATAGCGTATATAAGAGTTGTAAAAATGCTACATTTTCCTTTTTAAATGTCTTGACGAGATCTTAGTGTGAATCATTACGGTCAGAATAGAAAAAGATTCTGATTTAAAAGTGCTTCTCAAGTCTTCTCATGTCCCAAGTCACTGACCTTCAAGTCCAAGCGAGTCCCAAGTCCATTTTATCAAGTCAAGTCTCAAGTCCTAAAAATAGTGACTCAAGTCTGACTCGAGTCCTACTCACGACTTTCAAGTCCCTACCTCTGGTCCCCTGTATTATTTTCAGACTTTGGAGACACGATATCACGATATTTCGGTTATTGTTACATCCCTATTAAATATGTGTAAAAAAATAAAATTCAAACATGTTTTTCAGAGATACAGAAACATTTTTAAGCATTTCATTTGAACTGTTTAATTGTTTTATTTTGTATTTCGTCCGCCATTTTATCTCGACTTCTGTTGTGATCTCAACGGGGGTGAGAACCACACGTATCGTCGTTTCAAGACTTGTAAAAAGCAACTCATTTAAACCCATTAGCGTTAGAGCCCTTTCTATTTTTAGCTTTGGGAAAAGTCATTCGCGGTTTGGTTCATCCATGCTAGCGCGCGCAAAGCTAACCCAGTGGAGCGTCGTGCGCTAAATTAGCTTTGACTCGCTCTACAGGAGTGGGAGCCATGTGGCGCTAGATAACAACCTCCACATCTCGCAATCCACTTTCACCATTTCTAAAGATTGTTTTTTTTGTTTTTTTCACGTTGCGGGTTGATGGTTTGACGCCCCGATTTGTGTTAGTATCCGTACAAGCCAGTTAGCCAGTTTTCGAGCATTTTTTAACAAGACAAATTGAACGAAAATCATAACTTCATGCAAGGATGTGTTAAGCTGGGGTTAATATCTACACAGTTGGTGTGTCGGTGGGATGCAACATAGAAAACCAAAATGAAAAAAACGTGAAATAAAACTGCAAAATCCAAGCAGAGGGAGTCTATTGTTAACAGTTAAAGTTAATATCAAAGAAATGTGTGGTAGAAGACATGTATACTTGAATAGAGACACCAAGCTGAAAGGACAAATACATCCAGCCCAAAAAGAGCGCAAAAACAAAATGTCCATCACGTTCAAAAAAAGGACAAAATTTAAGAAAATCAAAGAAGAAATTTCAAAATCTGCATGTAGGGAAAGAAGGGTGGAGGTAATATAGGTTTGGTTGCCATTTTGTCATGCATTCAGTTTGGCATCAAAAAATGTATACCTTCATCGTCAGTGCGGTCACTAGAATCACTATCGTCTGAGTGTTTCTTTGTAAGGGGACCTATAAGGACCAAGAAGGAGAAAAGCAAGCAAAACAGTGATCAAGAAACAGACATTTTCGTTTTTCAGCAGAATTTCAAAAGTTGCTTCCCCAAAAGAAAAGAAAAAGTTCCAACATGTCATAATCACCACAATTCAGAACAAGAAAAGATTGGTCAAAAAAATATGGAGAAAAATGTTTGTGGAAAATATTGGTGGATTCAGGGTCCCGATACTTGGGAGGTCAATTGTACAATTAAATGTATGTATGTGTGTATGTATGTTTTAGCAAATAATTGTTGGTGGTAGCAGTTAAAAGGAAGCTGTAAAGGGGGAAAAGCATTGTTGTAGATACAAAAAAAAGCACTGAATGAAACGGAAGCCAAGGAAGACGTTCAGTGTGGGGCGTTCGCTGTCATTTACAGAAAAGGTTATAGGTATTGTATTAATAATGGGAATTTATATTAGCCTAAAAAAGAAGAATTAGCTTTTTTTGTGGAAATATGTTTTTGTTTTGTTTTTTTTGTTTTTTTTGGTTTGTTTGTTTTTTGGCAATTTTTGAATTTAATTTATTTTGGTCAAATTCAACAAATCCTTTTTTTTTTTTTTTTTTTTTTTTCCCAATTTATTTATTTTGGCCAAATTCAACACATTATTTATTATTATTATTATTATTATTATTATTATTATTATTATTATTATTTTTATTATTATTAATTTTATATTTATTTTATTTTAATTTTTTTAACAAATTTTGAATTTCATGTATTTTGGCCAAATTCAGCCCATCTTTTTTTTTTTTTTTTTTTTTTTTTATTTATTTATTTTTTATTTCATTTATTTTGGCCAAATTCAACCCATATATATTTTTTTAATGGTATGGTTTTAATTCATATTTTTAAAAGAGATTTGTCAAATTTTCCACATTTCAACCAAAAATTATATTCTGTTTCTCAAAATTAAATGTATCTTTTTATGATATGGTTTTCATTTATGTTTATGGTCTAAAATCAAGATACAATTTTAAAACTAGTTCACCGTCTTCACAGAGGGAGTCGTCATTGGCTTCAGTATCCCAACACATACAGCTTAAAACACTAGCTTAACATTTTCATAGCATTTGAACATTGCATCATTATTAGCAAAAAAAATCAACATTGCCTTTAGGTGGACTCTGCTAGCTGGCAAACACAACAGGGGGAGTGTTTTTCCTATTGACTCCTACACAATTCTTTACAAAAGATCTTCATAAACATGCAAAGATACAGAAACACTTGGAAGAACAGTAGAACATGCCACTACATACAAGTCCACATTCAAAACTCCCATTCACACACATAATTAGCTATTGATTTCTGTCGTGTGTAAAGAATAAATGTTCATCTTGAGATCAAAATAACATGGTCTTTACAAAACCAATCATTATATGTGTTTTCAATGAGCTACTGAATACAAGCTGCTACAAATCACTGCTCTGCTTTTACTGTTATCTTAAAACTGTACTATATAAAATTTTCTGATGGAAGGTCAGGTTTTTGTCTGGAATGTTCCACAGTTTTGCATTAAACAAATCTATCTCAAAGTCTGTATAAAGAAGTGGACTAAGGCTACTGTTAGAGAATTCTATGATATAAATGTATTTCTTTGATTAAAGTCTCATTAAAGTGTTACTCATTTATATATGTAATTCTTTCACTAAAGTATTAATCATTTAAAGGGTGAATCATTTAAATATTAATCATGGTGTAATCAACATTGCTTTGGGTCTGTTTTGGTTCAGGAAGTACAGGACATGATACCAGCAGCAGATATGAATGACATGTCAACTGACAGATTAAACTAATCTACTATGGGCGCCAACAATTCTGGGTTTGTCCCATCTTATGTTAAAACTGAAGGCCTTGGGGAACTACTAAATTGTCTATCTTTGGGATATGTAATCAAATGTGAAATGGGAGGGTGGTTCAGTTGACGATTGTTAGTTATAAGATAACATGTGAAATGTATGTCATCAAGTATGCTTATCTGTGACATGATTTTCAATAAAAGTGTGACTTGGAGAGTTGTTGAGCAGAGTCGGTCAGGGAGCTGACAGACAGTGTGCACGACTCTCCTTGCGCAAGTATAAATTTTAACCGTCTCTTTCTGGTGTGTCTTTATTTAATGTAATCTGATGTCTTAGGGTAAATTCCCTGACAGCTACGTTCAGACTGCAGCCTGAAGTGACCCAAATCTGATTTTTTTTTTGCCCCTATGCGACCTCTGTTTGATCTTGTCATGACAAATGCAACCCAGACCGCTTGGATATGTGCTCCTAAAAACCAATACATATCTGATTTTTTGACATGCAACTTCAGTCTGAACGGCCAGGTCACGTTCATCTCACCTACACATCAGGCTCGGAGTCTAGTCAATGGAGGGAAAGCGAGGTTAGCGAGTTAATTAATATTTATTTCCAGGCCAAACTGGAGGGGTCTTATCGGAACCGGGCGGTTTTTGAAATGATTGCCAAACATGGCCCTGGCTCCAATATCAACAAAAAATAAAGAGCCTGCGACCCGAATACAAGGAGGCTAAAGACTCAAACAACTGTCCATTTTACGAAGAACTGGACTGTATTTTGGGAGACAACGTTTAGGCGATTTCTGTAAACACTGAGCACACTCGCTGCATGTGACGTCGTTATGTCCTCCAATGTGCATGCGGGACACTTTTGGGTTGTTTAAAGTTCACACTGGAGGTCACATAAAAGTCGCATTTAATTGGAAATGCGAGCAACCTTGCAAAAAAATTCACAAAAAAAATCAAAATTGAGCTTTAATCCCTGCAGCCTGAATGTAAACTAAGCGAGTGTGACGTCACCCATTGCGTTCAGCTCCAGTCAAATGAAATTCACTGAGGCTAGCAGTTATAGGAGTGAATTTGAAGCAGAGTTTGTTATTAGGAATATACATTTATATACAGACTAAATAGCGAAATAAAAACACCAGGATCATGTAGAGCGGGTTATTACGAACATTTTAAGACCAAAATGACGATGCTCACTGCAGCAGTTACAGAGAGGTGTGACAGTTTTTCAATGTAAAGTCAATTGGAGCCAGAGTCGATGGAGCCGGAAACGTGCCCATGAACACTTCTTATTTGGAACGTGGCGACTAACGGGTTAACTACGTCCATTTATGCATTTAAGTCAAGTCACCCGTAGTGTAGTAAGGATACAAAAATTTCAGACTTGATTTTTACAACGGAATAAGCTGGATGATAATAAATAAAACACTTTCTTTAGACAATAGACTGTGATTTTCAACATCGTAAACTGTAGTATTTTCTTTTATACTACCATGTGGCCTTATATCTGTGTAATCCCTCAGTGGTCCATGGGTGTACACGAGTCTATGTGCTCTTATACTAGTTCTGATACAGCTCAAAATGTTTCTAACACTATTCAGTAAAGGTTCATTTCTGTCCTGTGAATGTGACTTTTGTTTTAGTATCGATACCTTCTCAAATTAGTCTGCTTAAAACTAGTTCTGATATCGATTAGTATCAGATTTTTGATACTTTTGGCGACTCTAGTCACGTTACAGGTCAGATCTGTCGGGTAAGATTAACTCTATACTGTGGAACATTCCAGGCAAAGCAACACCATCTCCAAGGAGACGGCCGGACTGTAACTGTGACCAAAAAAATAAAATAAATCTAGCTTCAAACCAACAATATCGTAATAATTTAACTGTATGAAACAAACCATGCAGTCATTGAGCTAATGCATTCAAAGTGCCACTCTACTCCAGGTTAAGACAGACCTCCAGTATCTGCCAAAGAAAAAAAAAGATGCTACTTGAGCTTAACAACACTTGAGAACTAACAATAATATTAAAGCCGTACGTGATTTTTACTTTCCTGCAAATGGGGAAAAAAGAACTACTTCATTAAAAACACTTCGCAGTTGTCCAAAGTTTTTCCTCGCATTTTGAGCAGCCTAATTATTCACCAAGATGAGTTTATATGAGCTTTTTGCAACTTCCTGAGGCCAGAGCAAAGTTTGCCATCAAGATAATCCTAACAATAACTAGCATGCTAACAATATACTTCCTGATTCTAGGACAATAAAAACAAAACAAACCCCGTTGTAATTAGAATTGGACCTTAAAAACTGCTCATATAATATATCTGTACTGGGGAAAGTCTCTTTTTTCTCAAATACGTGGGAAAAATATCAAGTACAAGGCTTTTAATTTAACACAGAGGACAACAGAAACAACTAGCATGTTAACAGCGCACTTCCTGGTTCTTAGTTTGAGTAGAGCTCTCGATAAAACATGACAAAGTAAGAGCATTTCACAGCTATCAAAAGCCAGAGCAGAGGTTAAGCCTTCAAGGTAATGTTAACAACAACTAGCATGCTAACAGCACACTTCCGGACCCACAGAGGATAAAATGCTTCACAATTAGGATCAGAAAGCGCATAGTCTATTTCTCAATAAAGTACTATGACAGACTATACGTAAACACTGACATTATAGAAATTTATAACTTCCTGATTCTCGGACAATAAAAAAACACTTAATTATAATTATAATTTAACCTCAGAAGCTGCGTGTTTAGGCTGAGTTCCACCTTGTGATGTCATGCGGTAATACATGAGGTGCTCTACTGTGTTTTTAAACTACATATAGCTACGCCTTTTCAACTCTGGAATTGCAAATCGCGACCGAACAAAAGGCAAAGGTGCTGTTAACTTGAAAACTACAACTTCATGACATCACAAGGTGGAACAGAGCATTTGGAACATGTGTGAATGAACCAAAACACAACTCCGGGTATGTTTTTGAGAAGGTAACTATATTCAAACATGACTTAAAGCTCACAAGAGTCAATTTTGTCTAATTAGAGACCAAACTTGAGTCACTCTAAAACATAAAATGCTCAATTTGTGAAAAATGAAAAAGAAAAAAAGTTCAATTTAGCATCTTAACATTCCTCCTGCCTCTCAAAACTCGAGTGCTTCATGCTTGGTATGTGACAACAAGTGTTTTAATTTCGTAACTTTGCAAAATTTGAGTGAATCTGAATGACGCACATGTTCTAAATTCCACTTCTGAATAGCTGAAGGACTTTCTTTCATCAGATTTCTGAAAAAGACTGTGTTTATGTATTTTATTTCCCTTACGAAAACAGATATTTGGCTTCTTAACATTCTTCTTCCATTTTCTAAAGCAAAATACTTGACCACTGAGTTCCATTAGTTGATATTCAATTACAAGGTAATCTGTGACATATGAAAGATTAAAAAAAATATGATCATGAGTCAGACTCAGAAAGAAGAGAATCTGAGGACTCACTGCAGAAAAATTTGAGTTTTGTTTTGCTTTGTTTTTTTGTGTGTGTAGTTGATGAATTTAAGAAACAAAAAATGGTAAAGACAGTATGTTTTACAAGGGATTTAGGGTAAAAAGGAAATATATAACTTTGAAGAATAAACAGAAAATTGCTTTTTGGTGCTAAAACAAGAAACATCATCAAACTAGAAATTAAATCTAATCAAATCTGTAAAACTTGTCAAAATATTGTGACTAAAAACTATTTCTGAGGCCTCAAAGTTAACATTTTTTATCAATTTAAATCAATATATGAACTGTGATTTTATGAAATAACTGCGCTGATAGATGGAAAAAGTTTGATGTTTCCACCTGAAGTTAAAAACGTTGAAAAAATGCTAACAACAACTAGTATGCTAACAGCACACTTTCTGAACAGCAGAGGGTAAAACTCTAGAGGATTAGAAAGCAAAGTCTATTGTATTTTCAGTCGAGCTCTTGATAAAGTACGACAAAGATCATCCAACAAGTGCAACTTTCAAAGTCCAGAGCAGAGTTTTGCCATCAAAGTAATGCTAACAACAACTAGCATGCTAACAGCACACTTAGTGGTCTACAGTGGATAAAATGCTTTACAATTAGAATCAGACAGCACACAGTTGATTGTATTTGGAGTAGAGCTCTCGATAAAGTTCGGTCAGTTTTGCCATCAACGTAATACTAACAATAACTAGCATGCAAACAGCACCCTTCTTGATTCACAGAAGCTAGAAAACAACACACTGCCTACTGTATTTTGAGAAGAGCTCTAGATAAAGTGCTTTGACGAAGACTACCCGTAAATGCATTTCACTAGTTTCAAAGGCCAGAGCAGAATTTTTGCCGTCAAGGTAATCCTAACAACAACTAGCATGCTAACAGAGCACTTCATGATTCACAGAGGTCAGAATGCGTTATTATTACAATCAGACAGCACACAGTCTATTGTATTTTGAGTAGAGCTCTCGATAAAGTACAACAAAGACTAAGGCCCGGAGCAGAGTGTTGCAGTTAATGTAATGCTAACAACAACTAGCATGCTAACAGAGCACTACATGATTCACAGAGGTCAGAATGCTTTATAATTATAATCAGACAGCACATGACCGATTGAGCTCTCGATAAAGTACAACAAAGACCAAGGCCAGAGCTAAGTTTTGCCATCAAGGTAATCCTAATAACTAGCATGCTAACAGTGCACTTCATGATTCACAGAGGCCAGAATGCTTTATAATTAAATTCAGACAGCACACAGACCATTGTATTTTGAGTCCATCAGCTTTCAAAGGTAAGAGTTTTTCCAACAAGGTTATAACTAACAACAACTAGCATGCTAACCACACATTTCCAGCTTCACAGAGGCTGTAACGGTTCATAATTACAATCAGACAGCACACGGTCTATTACATTTGGAGTAGAGCTCTCGATGAAGCACCATGACACAGTCTATTCGTAAGCGCTGACATTTTAGCAATTTCCTAAAACACTTCTGCTATTCTTAGGTTCATCACAATGACTAAACCTCCTCGTGTTCTTTCTCTTCCGATTGCCTGGTTGGTTCATTTTGATGTTTTTTCTTTTCGGCAGCATATCATTCAGTCGGAGAGAGGTCCCTGGGCGTTCTTTTGTGAATTTGACAAGCTATTTGATAAGCCCTAGCTGACTCTGGCCTTTCACGCGCTTAGTCAGCACGGAGACGCGAGGATCTCCGGAGCGGAAATGGTGGGGTGGGGGGGAGACGGCGGGAAGCGTCTGGGGAGGTGTTACCTGTTTATTGTGAACGCTCGACAAAGATATCACTGTCAACACGGCGCACAAAAGAGATGTATGGGTTTAGCGTAGCGTATGTTAGCTCGGGAGAGAAGTGGGTGTATGCTAATGCGTTTTACGTGCGGTGACGGGTTCGAATCAATCCAGGTGAAGTGAGAACACAATGTCCACTTTTCTTCTGTAGATAGATCGACGCCTCAGACTTCCGAATCCGTGCGTATGTGGATTTAGAAGCGCTTTTCGTGACTTACAGAGACCAGAGTTTTGTCATCGCAGTGAAACTAACAACAACTATCATGCTAACAGTAACAGCCAGAGGTGGGACCAATTTTTTGTTGTTGTTTCACGAGTCTCAAGTCTTTGACCTCAAATCCGGGTCAAGTCACAAGGCAAGTCCAAGTCGAGTCTCAAGTCATTGGCCCATAAGTCCAAGTCAAGTCCAAGTCTTTAAACCAAAGTACCAAATATAGCCAAGATTTTTGCAATTTATATGAATTTTAAACTAATTTGTACTTAAAAAGTCATGGTATATTTATATATGAGTATTTATATAAGATTTGTAGAAATGCTATTTTTTCCTTTTTAAATGTCTTGACAACATCTTAGTGTGAATCATTACCGTCAGAATAGAAAGAATTCAAGATTTAAAAGTGCTAAACAACAGTTATTTTGTCACGTAGTTGCTTTACTGTATATTACTGTATAATTCTGTGTATTACTGTAGTGCATTTAAGGATAACATATCACAGTACTGCATTTATCAACAGTAAAGAGAAAAGTATTTTCTAAAAACATATTTTTTTTAGGAGAAGCATCAAGTCTTCTCAAGTCACAAGCCTAAAGTCCGAGTCAAGTCCCAAGTCACTGGTCTTCAAGTTCAAGTCGAGTCCCAAGTCTTAGTCCATTTTATCAAGTCAAGTCTCAAGTCCTAAAAATAGTGACTCAAGTCTGACTCGAGTCCAAGTCATGACTTGCAAGTCCCCAACTCTGCTAACAGCTCACTTCTTGGTTCGCAGAGGATAAAATCGCTTTATAATTAAGTACAGACAGCACACAATGGTCTCATTTTGATCCTTTTACAATATTATGTACTTGGCAAGACTAATTTTAGTTTCTAAAATGGGCACAGCATCTTTAGAGGTCTTATAGCACACTAAATTAACTCTTGTGAGCTTTAAGCCATGTTATAATGTTGTTACCTCATCAAAAACAAACCTAGAGTTGTGTTTGGTTTCATTCACACATGTTTGAGTAATCCTTCATTATTAGTCTGTCTACATCTCTGTTCCATCTTGCGATGTCATGTAGAGATATTTTTCAAGTCAAAAGCTCATGTTTATTGTATTTGCTTCAGTAGAGATTGGCAATTCCAGGGCTGAAATCCTCCAAATGAACTCGTAAAGGTGTATGGAGTTTAAAAAAACAGTGGAGCACTTCCTGTATTTACACAATCACAAGCTAGAACAGTGTTTTCTGTTTGAAAGAAGAACCTAAATATGCAGGATTTGTGTTTTAAACATGTGTGAATGAAACAAAACAGAACTCCAGGAAGTAGTAGTAGTAGTAGTGTAGTAGTAGTAGTCGTAGTAGGAGTAGTAGTTTACTCGTTCATTTTGTAGCACTACAAAACAAAACAAAACAAAAATATAGAACCCCATAGATCATGACCGAAATAGTTTAAGCTGAAGTACAAAGTACTTACTACGCCAAACCCTTTTAAACAACGACAATATTCCAAGAAAAAAAAGCTGTGTATGAACAGCAAGTTTGCATTTACAATTTCACTTGCGACTAACTGTATATATAAGAGACAAAATCTAAATTAAAAGAGACAAAATTTAATATATAATTCATTAAATCCAGAGCTCTATAGCTTTCAAAACATAATACTTTATATAATTTTTTTAAGACTTCTGCAGCGTTATACTTTTTAAAATCACCACTCAGATTGTTCCACACACTAATCCCTCTAAAAGAAATACAATAACTTTTTTTTCTTAATTCTTATCTTCATTTTTGTTGAGTTTTTTTTAAGATGCCTGTTCTTCTAAGGTTTTACTGACTAAGGTATGTTTGTGATGAGGAAAAAACATTATAACATAGATCAGAAAATAGCGTAAAATGAGCTTTTTAAATCACAAACCCAATGCCCAATGTCTCAGATAATTCACAATTCGATTTCTACCAAAAATCCCGCGTCCCTACAAATAATATTTAGTGAGGAGTTAACACCATTACTGCAGTCTTTTACCACACTCTGTCACTGTATTTATTCTCCACATGACAAACACGCCGTAATGCCTTCGCGTCTGGTCCGAGCCATCAAACCCGGTGACAGCTTTTGATTGGCTGCTCCGCTCACCGTCCGTGCTATTACCGTGGCATGTTGTTTGACTGCGGGTTAGTGGGGATCACAGCTGACATGACAGGGCCCTGACAGGTGCGATGGCGTCGGAAAAAAAAGAACAAAAAACTGCGCCTGATTTGAACGGACTGGGGGGGAAAGTTAAATAAATATAAAATCCCGGAGCCATCAGATGTCGGGAGCAAACCGGTCGGTGACAAGCGAGCGGGCGCCGTGACCTTCGACCCTCACCTGTCACGAGGAGCATATGGGTGATCGGGCCCCAGCTGCTGTGATCCGAGTGCTGATTAGAACTTCACTGGTCTGTCTGTGTGTGTTCTACCCAATGCTCGGACTTGGAGTTTCAATGCAAAAGTACATGCATCTGATGAGATATTTTCCATTAAAATACGTTAATCTATTGATACTTTGAGGTGACATCAAGCTGAGGGCTCTACATGTATGTCTATGGCGGTGTATTCAGAAGTTGCCATGGAGGCTCGATACATACACTCGCAAACACTGTCAAAAAGTCTTAAGACGGTCTGAAAACTCAAGAAAAAATACAACATGGAGTTTGATTTTCAACTAAATGATTGTAATGTTACTTGAGAGGAAGTGTTTAACGGCACAAATCAGATGCAAATCCAGCTAAATGGTGAAGTATAGTTCTGCGTCGACTCAATGCACACTGCCGCCGTAGCCTTGTCGCCGTCGTTTTTTATTTAATTGATTGATTTTGATTGGATCTGCGTCGAGGTCTAAAGTAATTCACCGCCACAACGCAAGGAGGCGAGGATTTAAACCTGGCGTTCATGTAAAGTTTAACATGAACAATGTCCAATGCGACAGAAGCACAGAACAGACTCACCATCACCAGCACGTCCTCTGTCACAGAAAGAACAGAAGCCGAACGTATTAGTGCACAAGGAGAGAGTTGCTTTTTTCAGCGCTTATAGTTTATGCAAATTAGGCATGTTGTTTTAAGTTTAATTTCTGTAAAATGTAAAAAAAATGTGCGCAAAGCTGCATTAAACATGTTATTACTCAATGTATACTGAAAGAAAGGAAAGCAGAGTACAGGAAATGTCTGTAAAGCAGTGGTAGAGAGGACCAATCACAGCCCTTATTGTCTGCGTCATTTCGACACGTAGTAATTTTGATCAACGCAGACGCTCTGTGTAGGGTAGGGTTTTCCCCGGACATGTCAGTTTTTTGCTTCCTGTCCTGGCTGTCTGGGTTTTTTTTCATAAAGTGATGCAAATGTCCAGGTTTTCATGATCTTTCATTGTATTTCATTAAATTGAGCAGCTGTTGTAGCTCTCTGTAACTCAGAAGGAGTGAGTAGACACAAACAGTCAGTCAGTCTGCAACATGACGAAGCACAAATGTGCATTTAACGATGACTTTCCGTCCCGTTCGAGACAAGTGGGAGGCCATGTGTACAGTTTGCGAGGTGAATGTAGCTCAATGTCGAGGCCTCACCCCTCAACCCCAGTAAGGTGTCCGAGTTTTCACAAACGGAGAGATGATCACCCTAGTGTAGGGGGTTCACGCTGACGCAGGCTCGTGTGTCATGACGCAGACGATTTGACGCTGCACCGTAAATTGGGCTTAAGTTTGTTTTTTCGGGTCGAACTTTGTTAAAATGAAGCTCAGAACTCCAACTCTAACTAACTTGAGTACTGTTACTGAAGCTTCAGACAGAGCAATGCCCACAGTTAGTGTCACTTCCTCAGGGAATCTTGATGACATCAGCTGTCAACTATAAATACCACAACTAATACCACCCATAGGTTAAAATAATCATATTTTTATTGTGTAAACCGAACATGATTTCTTTTTGTATGTCTGATATGAAGGTGCACTATGTAACTTTTCTGGTGGAGGGTCAGCCACCTGCTTGTTTTGCCAAGAATACCCCACAGTATCACATTAAATACATCCATCTCCATGGAAACAGGCATGCAATGTTATTAGGTAAAGTTACAGTTGAGACGGTGATGATAATAATTATAATAGTAATAATAATAAATAAAAAGAAATGCCTTTAGGGTTATGTTTTGGGAAAAAAAAAAAAAAGGAATTTCAATTATGAATTGGCCTCAGTGTGCCAATGTTAGGGATCCTAGCTTTGTATTTATGTTGCACTATCACATTTATTTTGTTTGACTTTGCCAAATTTGTGTCGGTGTGGGTGGTTGGGGGGAAATGTTTTTTTTTTTTGGTTGTTTTTTTTGTATTTGTTGTGGTGTTGTGGGTGTTGCTTTATGTTTTTGTCGTTTGTTTTATGCTGAATATTGTAATTGTTAAATGTTGATTGCTGTTTTATTTTTTTCAATGTTATATTCTGTTGTCTTTAATAAAAATAAATAAATAAAGTTACAGTTGAGCTGTGTGGAGAGGTGACCCCGCTCATAGTACGAAGCCATGTTTTTCAAAGTGTTTTTGAGCAGTAAAAACACCTGTTCTCGAATGAATAGAAAATAGATATGTTTAATGCCATACTGTGAAACATTCTAGGCAAAACAACAACATCTCCATGGAGACAATCATGCGTCGAAAGTAACATAGTGCCCTGTTACATATTGTATGAGAGTAAAAATTGGCCTAGCGCTGGCATGTTTCTTAATTTTCACTTGATCTGCTTATTGCTATTTCTGGTCAAAACATTTTTACACATTTTGCCGTCAGAGTCGAATTACAAACAGATTCATGCATGAGATCTGCAGACACATCCAGCCCGAGGCACAAACTGAAAACACTGAGCACATGTTGGTCCCACACTGAGTGACGCGAGCTGCGGACAGGAGGAGGCCGTCTTCTCACTGAGGGTGGCCATTTTGTTCTGTCTGCAAACCAAAATCGTTTCATTTCGTTTTGTTTCATTATCCTGTCGTCTTTGTTATTAAAAAATATGATACGAACAAATCATTCTCTGAAGCATCAAAATATCGTTAGGGACTTGTTAAATATTTGACACAGATTTGATACAGAGAACTTGAAGAAGGAATTAAAGAGTTAGGAATAAAGGAATCAAATAAAGGTCCTATATTACACAAAGTTGACTCTTGTGAGGTTTTAGTCGTGTTTTTTATGTTGTTACTTCCTCAAAAACATACATTGAGTTGTGTCTGAGAAACCCATCTCAAGCTCAGAATGCTCTGTTCCACCTTGTGATGTCGTGAAGCAGTAGTTTTCAAGTTATCAGCTTCATTTTTACATTTTGTTCAGTAGAGATCGGTAATTCCAGGTCTGAAATCATCCAAATGATTCTAGTGAAGGCGTATGGAGTTTAAAAACACAGTAGAGCACTTCCTACATGACATCACAAGGTGGAACAGTGTGGAAAAAGCATTTGCGAAAAGAATTCAGCTTAAGGGCCTGTTTACAGGAGAATGCTTGCGGGTAAAAATGACAAAATATTTTATCGGATGTGCCTTTCGTTTAGACAGTGATGGCGTTTTTGGAGCTTAAAAACGCAAAAATCTGAAACCGTCCTCCAGAGTGGAAAAGCTGAATACGCTCCGCCATAGTGTTTCCGTCTACACTGCCCAAGCCGCAAAACTCTGGTCAGATCTGCTCACGTCAAGTACGCGTTTACGTCACATACATACAGTACACAGAAACCTGGCATGTATACCCAATTGAATTCCACACACTTTTGCGTCACCGTATGCACGCAGATTTCCTCCCAAGAACACTTATCTTAACATGGAATAAAAAGTGAAGACGCGACGCCACTTTTGCGTCGGAAAATAGCATTGAGATCTCTGGTTTAAATTAGCTTTGAGTGTAAATAAGTCTAGATTCAATGCTCTCCTCACATGCCCAGAATTCAGCAGGCTTCCAGAGACCAGCCCCTCCCTGCTCCCCTAGCCCCGCCCCTACCGTCCTCTCTCTCCCCTAGCCCCTCCCCCCCGCCGCTTTTCACTTCTCTGTCCGCATCGATCTGACCTTGATGAAGAGCCTTACGGAGCACTCTGTTACACAACTGTCTGTAACCAGGACACACACTCGCGCACACACACAACACACACACACACACAACAACACACACACACACACACACACACACACACACACACACACAGACAGACACATTGGTTTCCCACCCTTCTTGAGGACTTTATTCATTTCGTGGGGATTGATCCGTAACCTCAAAGTTCATGTGGACGATTAGTCTGCTCATTTCACTAAAACAGAATTAATAGATTTAAGATTTTACTAAAAATTCTGCCTTTTTTTCGTGTGTATGTTTTCGTCAAGAACAGCCTCCAGACAATTTTTTAACAGTATTGGTCTTGTCTCAGACTTGACTGCGTTAGACTCTGTCTTGTCTCAGCCTTGAAGGTGCTTAGACTCGGTATTGTCTCTGTCTCGAGGTCTGACACTCAAGACGATAAAATAGAGATAGATTTATAAAAACAGATATGTATTCATATTTGTGCCAAAATAAATGCTGAAAATTACAAGGATGGTCTCGATTTGGTCTTGAGAGGCTGTGGGCTTGGTCTTGTTTCAGTCTTGTTTCGGTCTCTGCCTTTAAAAGCCTCCGTCTTGTCTTGGTCTTTAAAAGTCTCTGTCTTGACTCAGCCTCGACCTTTAAAAGTCTCTGTCTTGACTCGGTCTCTGCCTTTCTTTCAAAGTCTTGGTCTTGTCTCGGTTTTGCCCTTTTAAAGTCTCTGTCTTGTCTCAGTTTTGGCCTGTATTTTTTATTTTATTTTTTTTTTGGGGGGGGGTTCAATAAAAATGATGTGCATCCAACCTGTAACGCCTGTAACAGCACAAAATCAAGTCCATTCTAAGTCCGTTCATGTTAAAACAAAGCTCAGATATAAGTGTACTTTCAGTCAAAGAGCTTCAGACAGAGTAGAACCTCCAGTTAGAATCACACAAAAAAAGAAATACAGTAACATAACTACATTATATCACAGTTATACACAAGAAGTCGTAAGGAAAAGCAGGGCAAAGATGATATAATCACATCACGGAGACCTGGTTTTTCGTCCCCATATCGGTGGCGGCTCCCCCATATTCCGAATACAGATTTCCAGTCCGTGCGACGCCGCAAATACGCACGCGTACACACATCCAGCGCTCCCTCGCACACACCCGCAGGCTTCCTCTTTCCCAATGAGGTAATTATAGAGCGCCGAGTCCAGGCATCGATCGCATATTCAGCGCGGGGCTCGTCCACACATACATATCGCATCATTCAGGGGGCGAGCGCGCGCTAAGAAACACAGCGGCCTTAATCAATCACCCCGGCGCATTAAAGGCACGCTCTCTAAACGGAGTGCACGGCTCAATGGGCCAAACAGGTAATACAGTGGTGACCTTGGAGAAAGTCCCCCGCGGGCCGTGAAAGCATAAATACAGGAGCCGTCCCGTCGCGGAGGAGTCCCAACTGTCTGATGAGAGAATTAAGAGAGCGGAGGAGCGAAGGAGTGTTAGTATAGTGGGTAGAGTTTAAAGTAGAGCAGTGTGGACAGAAAGGTTAGATGGGTTAGATCAGACTTTGGTTGAATCTGATCTGCCCGTTTAAGATCGTTTGGAATAACAAAATAAACACATTTTATCATTTTACCTCATGCATGGACTGAAGCTGCATTATTTTGTTTTGTTTTTCAGTGACATTTTTGCAAGGCAACGTCACTTTTTCATTGCTTAGTCATAACATAAACGCTTACCAGTCTTACCAGCTCGTCGAAACAATGATATTTACTGCTAAAACTAATAAAGAAATACAATAAATTTTATGCAGAATTGAGTTAAGCATTTTGGTCCGGCCCTCCACAATATTTTCTGTTTCTCATGTGGCCTCAAGGGAAAAATTTATAATTTCCGACCCCTGGGTTAGATGAAGAGTAGCAGGTAAGGCTGACCTCAAGATGGAATTGTGTAAGTATTTAAAGCCCCAGTATGTAATGTTTTTAGCCCAAAATAGACTAAAATAAAAGCATACATTTTTCTTCTAATTCTAAATAAAAATAAAAGCACAATGATTTTTATTTATTTATTTATTTTTCACTAAAAAAAGCAGAGTCTAAGGGTATGTTCAGACTACAGGTCTTAATGCTCAATTCAGATTTTTTGTGAAATCCGTTTTTTTTTTGCGAGGTCGTTCACATTTCCAATTAAATGTGACTTGTATGTGATCTCGAGCGTGAACTTTAAATGCCCCAAAAGTGTCCCACATGTGCATTGGAGGACACGATGATGTCACACGTAACGAGCCTGCTCAGTGTTTACGGAAGTGTTTAAACATGGATGCTAGTGTTGAGTACCTAGAGATTTTAAAGTTGCTGTCGTACCGGAGCCAGAACATTTTCAGCTTATTTGTTTTAAGGAGGAGATTGAGAAGGAGAAGGACGAGGTTTCTGGCAGTGGCGTTTTCCTAGAAAGGAACGTGTGGGTGCAGAGTCGCAGCCAAGAGTGACACTGACACGGAGTTCATACACAAGTAAAGTCGCATCATGTCAAAAGATCGGATATGTATCGGTTTTAGGACCACATATCCAAGTGGCCTGGGTCACATTTTTAAAAATCGGATGTGTGTCGTTCAGCCTTTCATTAAAAGATCAGATACAGGTCACATAGGGGCGAAAAAATCTGACTTGGGTCACTTCAGGCTGCAGTCTGACCATAGCCTAAGTTGCGCAGTGCATATTGGGAAGGATTTTCCAAAAAAGTGAGCATCAAACCGCCATGTTTGTTTTCGTAGTGGGATGTGTCTATTGACAAAGCCGATCTTTTCTAGTCTTTTGAACTATATCACTTTTGTTTCTGGTTCTGATATGATCATATTTTAGTTTTGGGATTCGGACATCATTAATTGTGTGGTTGTTGGATCCTAACAGCGGAAAACGGCTCGAGAATTTTGTTTGTGAACTCCATAGATGCAAAAGGGAATCAGAGGTGTGTGACTGCAAACCTCTGTTCAAACTGTTTCTCTTCCCATCGGAATTGAAAAATAGTGAAAGGCGAAGGCGATGGGCAGGACTGATACACGGGAAGGATGAAAAAGGAAACCTTTGACTCCCTAAATCATCCAGAGTTTGCAGTGAACATCCCGTTTGTTAAGCGAGAGGTGCAGAAGACAAACAGGCCGAGCTCGCACTTTCTTGTTCTTGTGGTTTTACAGCCACATCACGTCTTGGTCTCTTTGCAGTGGAAGGTGTTTCTTGGTGAACAGCTGGTGCCTTTCGCTTTGGCACTGACTTTTTAAATTCGTAACCAAGGTTGAGTGAGGGATCGGGGTTTTGCTTTGACAATATGAGAACCAGAAACAAAAGCGATATGGTTCAAAAGACTTGAAAAGATCGGCTTTGTCAATATACGCATCCCACGGTAAAATCAAACATGGCGGTTTGATGTTCACTTTTTCAGGAAATCCTTCCCAGTATGCACTGCGCAATGACCGGAAGTCCAAGATTCTTGATGCGTGTATGCTCTGAGCTTCAATGTAAAGTTTCACAAATGACCCCCTGACCTGTTCAGCTTCAGATAACGTACACGGTGCTCCTGTAATTCTAATGAAAAATACTTTATCTCCCACAGTGTTCACTTGACTGTGGCCTGCCCGTCCTTCACAACAGCAACCTCCGTGAACACTCCACTCCACCCACTCCACCCTGAGAGCTGTTTGTTCAATTTCAAGCTTTTTTCCCCCACTGATCCGCAGCACATAATAATGCACCATACAGGATCATATAAGGCCCATTTCTGCACAGTGCTTCAGCGCGTTCAATAACACCGCCATTTGTCCACATTATTACGAGGAGCGTGTGTTAGCGCGCCGAGCCGAGAATGGATCCAATGTGTCGTGCAAATTGAAAAATGTTGATTCAGGTCGAAAACAAGATTATGTAATTATGGAGATTGTGGTGTGTAATATCGTAGGGAATTATAAGGTTGTTGGTCAGAGCTAATAAAATAAGATGTTTATTTTTAGCTTTTAATCATTTTAGTGTAGTTTAGTTGTGATTAAAGCTGCAGTGTGTGACTTTTCTGTTGTCACATGCTTGTTTCCGTGGAAATTGTATTGTACTTTTTCAATTGCGGTAAAAAATTACTTAAAAATACGCACTCTTAATTAAAGCCATACTGTGAAAAGCAAATCAATAACAATAACTGAATAAATACAAAACAGATTTAAAGCCATACTGTGGAATATTCTAGGGAAATCAATAACATCTCCATAGAGACAAGCAGGTGAGGGACCTTTCGTGACTGTGAAGGGTTCATTTCTTTCCCCTCTGTTCCTCTCCTCTCTCCCTGCCTCCTCCCCTTTTGCTCTTCCTCCTCCTCTCCTTTGCTTCCTTTCCCCCTCATCTTCCTCCTCTCCTCTTCCCTCTTCTTCTTCTCTTCTTCACTTCCTACTCCCTTTCCTCCTCTCTTTTTCCTTCTCCGTCCTCCTTCATCTCCTCCTCTCCTTCTTCACCCCCCCAATGTCTTTCGTTCCTACTCTCTCCTTCACTGATCTCCCTTGCGTCCCCTCTTTCTTCCTCTTCCCCATCTCTTCTCCTTTCTCTACTCCCTCTCTTTTTTCCTCCTCTCTCTTCTCCTTCATCTCCTTTTCTCAAATGTCTTTCGTTCCTACTCTCTCTCCTCCACTCCCTCTTTCCTTTGCTTCATCTCTTCCATCCTCTTCTGCTTCCTTCTCCCTCCTCTTCGTCTCCCTTCACTTCTTCCTCTCAAATCTCTTTTGTTCCCACTCCTTCCCTCCTCTCCTTTATCGTGACCTTTCGTGACAAAACTTGGACAAATGCTTTGATTCCTTTCCCCTCTGTTCCTCTCCTCTCCCCCTGACTCCTCCCCTTTTTTCCCTTCTCTCTCTCTTCTTCGTCTGCTCTTCTTTCTCTCCCCCCTTTTCCTCCTCTCTCCCTCTTCTCCTTCTCTCAAATGTCTCTTGTTCCTGCTCTCTCTCCTAGACTTTTCTTCCCACCTTCTCTCCTTTGTTTCCTCTCCCCCTCGTCTTCCTCCTCTCCACTTCCTTCTCTCACTCCTTCTTCTTCATCTCCTTGTCCTCTCCTTTCACTTCCTCCTCTCAAATCATTGTTCCTACTCTCTCTCCCTTCCTTGCTTTTCCTCCTCCCTCTCTCCTCCTTCATTTCCTCTCTTCTTTGCTTCCTCTCCCCCTCATTTTCCTCTTCTCCTTTATTCTCTTTCTCTCCTCTTCTCCTTCATCTCCTCCTCTCAAATGTCTTTCATTCCTACTCTCTCTCTCCTCCACTTATCTCCCTCTATCCTTTGCTTCCTTTTCCTCATCTCTGTTTCATCCTCTTCCTCTCTCCTTTGCTTCCTCTCTCCCGCTTCTTCATCTCCTCCACTTCTTCCTCTCAAATCTCTTTTCCTCCTACTCTCTCCCTTCCGCCCTTTTCCTCCTTTCCCACTCCTCCTTCATCTCCTCCTCTGAAAATCCCTTCCTCTCTTCCTTCGTCTTCCTCATCTCTTTTTCCTCCTTTCCCTCTTTTGCTTCCTCTTTTGTTTCCTCTTCTTCATGTTTTCTTCCTATACTCCCTCTTTCCTTTGTGTCCTTTCTTTCTTCCTCTGCCTCCTTTCTTCTTCGTCCACTCCCTCTCTTTTTTGCTTCCTCTCCTCCTTCCTCTTCCTCCTCTTAAATCTCTCTTGTTCCTCCTCCCTCTCTCTTCTCCTTCATCTTCTCATCTTAAATGTCTTTCAGTTCCACTCTCTCTTTGTTCCTACTCTCTCCCTTCCTCTGTTTTCCTCCTTTCTCTCTCCTCCTTCATCTCCCCGGAAAATCTCTTTCGTTCCCCACTCTCTCTCTTCCACTCATCTCCCTCCACTCCCTTTCTCTTTTGCTTCCTCTCCTCCTTCTTCTTCCTCCACTCCCTCTGTCCTTTGCTCTGCCTCATTTCTTCTTCCTCAACTCCTTTTCTTTTTTAACTTCCTCTTCCTCTCTTTTCTCTTCCTCCTCTTAAATCTCACTTGTTCCTCCTCTATCCCTCTTCTCCTTCATCTTCTCGTCTCAAATGTCTTTCATTTCTCTCCTTTATTTCCTATCTCCTTTGCTTCCTTTTCCTATTTTTTTTCCACTCCTGCTTCCTCTTCCTCATTCCTTCTTCCTTCACTCCCTCTCTCCTTTGCATCCTCTCTTCCTTCCTCTTCCTCAACTCCCTCTCTTTTATTGCTTCCTCTCCTCCTTCCTCATCTTCTCCTTTCTCTTCCTCCTCTTAAATCTCTCTTGTTCCTCCTCCCTTCCTCTTCTCCTTCATCTTCTCATCTCAAATATCTTTCGCTTCTCTCCTCCACTTCCTCTCTCCTTTGCTTCCTTTTCCTCATTTTTTCTTCCGCTCCTGCTTCCTCTTCCTCACGTCTTCTTCCTCCTCTCCCTCTCTCCTTTGCTTCCTCTTCCTCGTTTCTTCTTCCTCAACTCCCTCTCTTTTTTGCTTCCTTTCCTCCTTCCTCTTCTTCCTCCTCTTAAATCTCTTCCCTTCATCTTCTCATCTCAAGTGTCTTTTGTTTCCACTCGCTCTCCTCCACTTCCTCTCTCCTTTTGCTTCCTTTTCCTCATCTGTTCTTCCGCTCCCGCTTCCTCTTCCTCACGCTTTACTCCTCCTCTCCCTCTCTCTCTTTTACTTCCTTTTCCTCATCTGTTCTTCCGCTCCTCCTTCCTCTTCCTCTTGTCTCGTTCCTCCTTTCCCTCTCTCCTTTGCTTCCGGTCCTGCTTCCTCTTTTCTCCTACTTCCTTTCCTTCTTCCTCCTCTCCCTCTCTCCTTTGCTTCCTTTTCCTCGTTTCTTCTTCCTTCACTCCCTCTCTCCTTTGCATCCTCTCTTCCTTCCTCTTCCTCATTGCTTCTTCCTCAACTCCCTCTCTTTTATTGCTTCCTCTCCTCCTTCCTCATCTTCTCCTTTCTCTTCCTCCTCTTAAATCTCTCTTGTTCCTCCTCCCTTCCTCTTCTCCTTCATCTTCTCATCTCAAATATCTTTCGCTTCTCTCCTCCACTTCCTCTCTCCTTTGCTTCCTTTTCCTCATTTTTTCTTCCGCTCCTGCTTCCTCTTCCTCACGTCTTCTTCCTCCTCTCCCTCTCTCCTTTGCTTCCTTTTCCTCGTTTCTTCTTCCTCAACTCCCTCTCTTTTTTGCTTCCTCTCCCTCTTATCTTCTACTTCCTCTCCCTCTCTTGCTTCCTCATTTCTTCTTCCTCCACTCCCTCTCCTTTCTTTCTCCCTTCCTTCCTCTTCCTCATCTTTTGTTCTTCCTCCTCTCCCTCTCTTCTTTCCTGCTTCCTAATTTTTTCCTCCTCTCCCTCTCTCCTTTGCTTCCTTTCTTGCTTACTTTTCCTCGTTTCTTCTTCCTCCTCTCCCCTTTGCTTTCTTTCATCCTTCCTCTTCCTCATTTTTTTCTACTTCCTCTCCTCCTGCTCCTCCTCCTCCATCTCCCTCTCTCCTTTGCATCCTCTCTTCCTTCCTCTTCCTCATTTCTTCTTCCTCAACTCCCTCTCTTTTTTGCTTCCTCTCCTCCTCCTTCTTCTTCCTCTCTTTTCTCTTCCTCCTCTTAAACCTCTTCCCTTCATCTTCTCATCTCAAATGTCTTTTGTTTCCACTCGCTCTCCTCCACTTCCTCTCTCCTTTTGCTTCCTTTTCCTCATCTGTTCTTCCGCTCCCGCTTCCTCTTCCTCACGCTTTACTCCTCCTCTCCCTCTCTCTCTTTTACTTCCTTTTCCTCATCTGTTCTTCCGCTCCTCCTTCCTCTTCCTCTTGTCTCGTTCCTCCTTTCCCTCTCTCCTTTGCTTCCGGTCCTGCTTCCTCTTTTCTCCTACTTCCTCTCCCTATTCCTCCTTTTCTCCCTCTTTACTTCCTTTCTTCCTTCCTCATTTTTCTTCTTCCTCTCTCCCTCATCACTCCTCCTCTTCCTCCCTCTCTCCTCCTCCTCTCTCTGCTGACCAAACACACAGAGAGCGCGTGCAGTGTCAGAGTCAGTAAGTCAGCGGCGTCGCGGACATGAGAGAGACGTGTGACCCAACTGCAAATCAGCTCCAGACCCGCGGGGGCGCTCCATCAATCTGAGACAGGGCTTTTCTTCCTCCCTTCCCGCTCTGATGTCTTTTCTCGGGCGTGTGATGGGAAAACATTTATACGGGGCTTTGCGGGCGTGTTGGCTTCAGTCGCGGTTTTGTTTTCTGTAGCTGCAGGTTAAAGGGTTTTGCTTTAAGGGGTTTGTGAATTTTGAGAGTTGGATTTTTTAAATTTATGCATTTATATTTGATAATTTGCAATAAAAATTCTAATAGCTTAATACAGACATGTCAAACTCAGGCTCAGGGGCCAATTTTGGTCCACGATATAATTATATTTGGCCCGTGAGATCATATTAAATGTGTATTAGAGCTGACCCTGCAGCTACAGATAGGCTATAGAGACATTATTTAATTAAAATTGTGTTATTATTTTATATTCTGCTTGTTCTCGATTTATTGTTTAAGCAAAACTATTAGTAAACATTTATTTTAATAAGAAAAGTAAAAAAGAAGAAGAGAAGAAGAGAAAATGTTGTTGTTATTGTTGTTGAAAATTTTCAATAAATATTTAGTTTGACCCACGACTTAGTCCCAGTTTTTAATTTTGGCTTCTGTGAATTTGTGTTTGACACCCCTGGCTAAATAAATTAAAACAGTATTTTATCATTTTTTCCCATGTTATTTAGTTTTATTACACACAAATAAAAATGGCTTTCAATACCAATTTCCAAAAAAAACTTGTTTCCATGGAGATATGATTGCTTCACCTGAAAGGTTTCACAGTACGGTATCAAACTCACCTATGTTGCTTTTATTCATTCACAGTTGTTTTATTGCTCAAAAATACAACAAAAAACATGCTTTTCCACATTAAATAAGCTTGCCACTCCACAGATCTGACCCATAACTTGGCCTGGAGGGATTCTGGGCTTGACTCAATGTAAGAAGATGAGTTTAAAACTACTACTACTACTAAGACTAATAAATATACCATCATTTTTTAAGTACAATATAGTTTAAAATTCATATAAATAGCAAAAATCTAAGCTACATTTGGAACTTTTTGATTTAAAGACTTGAAATGACTTGGACCGGACTTGGATTTATGGGCCAGTGACTTAAGACTCGACTTGGACTTGCCCGTATTTGACTTGGGGCTTGACTCGGACTTGAGGTCAAAGACTTGAGACTTACTTAAGACTTGGTCCCACCTCGAGTTTATATCTATATTTGTTTATAATTGCGATTACTTTGGATAATGTGTTTCTAATTTTATTTATGTGCGATTTTCAGTTTAAATTATGGTCTATAGTTACTCCTAAAGTCTTGTTTTCAAAGTGATTTTGTACTTTTCGTTTTGCAAATATCATAAATTTTGTTTTTTCTATGTTTAGTGACAATTTATTAATATCAAACCAGATTTTAATTGTCCACGTTGTCCAGCTCCGTCTTGCTCATGGACACAACAGCACAAAAAGCACTAGACTGTGTAGCTTAAACCACAAACTACCGAGTTACATCTAAACCCGCGTCGCTGCTTTTGATTTCATTTTCCATATTTCAGCCGAGATAAGCGGTTGCTCATATAACATAATTTGTAAAGATGACAAATTTGACTTTTAAAACTGTTTTTACACGCTTCCATTCAGATCAGATATCCAGTTTTCACACACATTTGCTCTACCAAAACCCGACGCTGTTACGAATTCACTGAGTTCAAAAACATGCTCCATTCAACAGTTGACTCCAATTTGCTGAAGGATTTTGATTTGCGTTCACTTCGTTTAGCCATTAAAACAAATTAATGTGAATCATTTCTGTGTGTGTAGTTCTATTAACCATGCATGAGGCGATGGCGTCTGACTGGAGGAGATGTAGTCAGACGCAAATGAAATTATCGACCAAAATAGCCGAGAAATTTGACATCGTCTGAAGTTAAGACACGATCTGTTGAACACCGCTGTGGAAAACTACTGACATCATCCAAATGACTGACGACGATCTCCCCTTTAACATCATTTCTAATTCTAATTCTAATGAGCTCTGTTCACGCTTACGTCGCAAAACCAGAAGATGTTTGGAAACACGCGGATGACGACTTCCTTTGCGCTCTGTTGGGTCTGACAAAATCTGGGAAAACTGAGAAAATGGCCCGGTTTTATTCATCTAGATGTCATTGTTAGGGGTGTCAAATTATCGCGTTAATTGCGATGAATTAATTACAGTCATATTTAGCGCGTTATGTTTTTTAATCGCGTTAATCTTATTTTTAATCTTTAACTTTACTGTTTCTGTGTGCGTGTTGTCTTATTATAAAATCTGTTTTTATGTGTTGCTGGGACAACAACACATCGCTCCCGCAAAGAATTGTAATTTTCATTCCCGTTCTCGCCGCATTTGCGATAAACCTGCACACGTCTGATCTCTGAAAACATCGCGACAAACACAGAACAGACTCGCCTTCACCGTCAACATGCCTCTGTCACAGAAAGAACACTCATATTCCACTGAGTCGTGTCCTTCAGTCCCACAGAAGCTGAACCGCATCACCGCACAAGAGCTTTCTTTTTTTTTCTCGCTTAGTTTATGCAAATTAGCCATGTGTTTTTTAAGTTTCGCTTCAGTGAGACTTGTGCAAATCTGCATTAAACACATTATAATCTCAAACGGGCTGATGTGGCTCTAGAGTGTTCATGGTTTATATGTAATAATAACAATGTAATGATAAATTTAAATGAAAATACCTCAAGTTGAAGGCTTTTCTCAGCAATTTTTAGGTGAGATTAAAAAGAGATTAATTAGATTAATTAATTACAGATCATAATTAATTAATCTCTCAATTTTTTTTATTGCCTGACAGCACTAGTCATTGTATTATTATTTTTTGTATATATAAATTGCCTATTAATTTGTGTAGTATAACTTGTCTAACTTAATAAAAGAAATATATAATATAATAAATAATAAATAATGAAATTTCAAACTCAATTTCAATACTAAGGAACAGACTTGTTGTTGATTCCAATACCATTATGAAAAACTTGAGTACTCTTGCTTTTTAGACATCAACCTTAAATCGTACTTTCTTTTCTATTCCCATGTGGTCTTATATGTGTGTAATCCCTCAGTGGTCCATTTTCATATGTTAGTCTATGTGCTCTTATACTTGTTCTGATACAGCTCAAGATCGTTCTAAAACTATTCAGAAAAGGTTCATTTCTTTCTCTTTAATGAATATGAATGAATATCTAGTTTCAATATCATTTTTAAATATCCATTAGTATCTGATTTTCAATACTTATGACAACCCTACCCTTTCTTATAAAGAAAAGAAAAGTGCACTATCTTACTGTTTCATCCCTTTTCAGCTTCTTTTTCCCTTAATTGGGTATATGATTAGCCTGATTCATCAGTCGGTTTCACTTGATGGAAACAGTCTGACCTCGCAGCATTAGAATTCGTTCGCTCAGCGGTAGGCGGGTACTTTTTTATTTAACTAATCGCAGCTATTTGGTCATATGTAATGCACCACTAATGGGGCGAACTAGTATATTAAGCTTTTCTCAAATCCCGTAGGAAGAAGGGCAGTAACGTCTTTCCCCTTGATAAAATTCACCAAACGTTCCCTTTGTTCTGGCTTTAAAACCTCGCTCTTGGGATTCTTGGCAAACACAGAATGTCTGTCTTCGTCTACATCCATCTCAACCGCTTTGTTTACTGTTGTGCTGTACCACAAAAGGGACCCAGACAGGCGCTTGAGTTTGACGTCATGACTTCACGGCTCGTTCGCTGATTGGTCGGTGCGCGGTCTACAACTTCCTGGGTTCTTGCAAAGGGGTTCTAAAGTATTCCGATTCCTGACCTAGTCGCTGGAGAGAAATGAAACTGAGCGAAGGCACTAGGTGGCGCCAGCCTGACTAGTACATGACATTGGTAAGGGACTGGACACCTAAACCCCACTTACAGCACTACCTGGAGGACTAAAAAGAGCGGCGGGGTGGAGTCCTTGGAATATATACAAAACAGTGTGCTTGGTCTAACACACTGATCTCTCTAACTCTGATCTTTTTCCTCTGGCGAACTACATTTAACAATTTTAAGAAAGAGGGCAAGTCTTGGGGTACAGTTAGCTGCCTATAAAACATAAACCATTGTCCATTTATTAGTGCACAAAGTTGGGCATGTAATTAACCAACTTTTTTTTTCATTGAGCACAATAGTGTAATTCCGAAATCCCTTGGCGAGCTACTTGGAAGAGGGTGGCGAGCTACAGGTTGGAAACTCCTGGTCTAACAAGTATCTACACTTCAAACTCCGCTCCTGCAGCCATGTGTTTGCATTCAGAAACACCGAGCTGTAAACATGGCAGTCTTTCGTGATGTCACCAACTACTTGAAACCGCAGAGGCCACTGAAAACTGCACTATCTCCGATTTAGGCGTTTTTGTCCACAAAGTTCCCTAGTTTGGACTAACGTTGCCAAAAAAAAAAAATGACTAAGAAACAGCACGTACGCAGTTTCGTAGCAAAAAATAGTTCCCCATTCCATGACTGTGCACATATATTTCAGTCTCCGCAATCTGGTAAATACCCAGAATCCCTTGCAGTGTTGTGACCTCCTCGCTCCCATCTCCGAGACATGACCTGACCCTGCAGCCGGAACCATAACCACAGTGACTAAGCAGCCTCTCCCGAAGTGACAAGTGCTTTTGTCAACTCTCCCCCTCTCCGCCAATCTAATGGGCGAAGGAACACTCCATTTAGTCGCCCTCTCCTTCTCCTCTCTCTCTCCATCCCATCTCTCTTCTCTCCCTCCACTCACTCTCCTCTCCCTTTTGTTTTTCTCTCTCCCCTTCCCTTCTCACCACTCCGTTTCTCTTCGATCTTCTCTGTTCTCTAATCTCTACCTCTCTTCTCTCCTTTTTCTTCTCTCTCGCTCATCCTTCTCCCCTTCCCTCCTCCTTCTTTTCTCCCTTCTTTCCTCTCTCTCTCTCTCCTCTCTTATTTCTCCCTTCCTTTTTTCCTTCTCGTCTCTCTTCTTTCCTCTTTCTCTCTTCTCCAGCCTTCTCTCCTCTCTCGCTCCTTTCGCCCTTCCTTCTCTCCTCAATCTCTCCTCTCTCCCTCTTCTGTCTCGTGTTCTTCTCTCCTGTTTCTCAGTTCCTTCTTTCCCTCCTGTCTCCTCCCTCTTCTCTCCACCCTTCTCTCCTTTCTCTCCCTTCTCTTTTTTCCCTCTCTTCTTTTCTCAATCTCACCCCTCTCCTCTCTCCTGCTCTTCTCTCCTTTCTCTTCCTTCTGTCTTTCCTCCCTCTTTTCCCCTTCTCCCGTCCCTTTCTCTCCTTTCCTTTCTTCTCTATCTCCCTTCTCTCCTCAATCTTTTCTCTCCTCTCCACTCTCCCACTTTTCTCTCCCTTCGTTCTCTCTTCTCTCTCTCCCCTCTCTAACTTCTGCTCCTCCTCCTCCTCTGTCTCTCCATTCCTCTCCCATTTAATCTCCTCTCCTGCCCTTTCACCCTTTCTTCTCTTTAATTTAATGTTGAAAATCACATTCTATTACCTAAAGAAAGTGTTTTCTTTTCTTTGTATCAACGAATCAGTATTGAGCGTTTATTCCTTAATATCGAAATTGAATTTGAAAATGTTAGTATCGTGACCAATCCGTGTATCATTCGTTCATTCGTTTTTCAATATAAAACCAAAAATAAGAAAACGAAAAAACAACAGTTTTCTTCATTATTTGTCTCCAAAACCAAAATAAAAAAATGGACAATGATTCGTTTTTTTCAGTTTTCGATTTTGTGTTTAAATGAAGAATGGAAAAAACAGATAACGGGCGTTTCCCGTTTACGTGACTTCCGTGACTGCGATGCCGAACTTTTGCACCGCATACGGACTGAACCAGGACTGATCCAGGTCCGAGACCAGAGCGGGACCAGAGCAGGACCAAAGCGAAAGTGAGACCGAGACGCCAACGAAAACAAACCGAACTAAGAGCTTTTGGTTCAAATGGACCAGGTCCGGGACCAGACCGGGACCAGAGTGCGCCTGAGACTGAGACAAAACCAGGACCAGACCGGGACCAACCCGGAGGCTCAGAGCCCACGGCAGGGCCGGAGCTCGAAGCTGAGGCTCGGACCCCACGGAGGCTCGGAGTCAAAGCTCGGACTCCACTCTGGTTCCAGTCTGGTCCCGCTCTGGTCTCGGACCTGGATCAGTCCTGGTTCAGTCCGTACGCGGTGCAAAAGTTCGGCATAAAATCAGGAATCAGGAATGTTATCCGTTTTTTCCATTCTTCATTTAAATACAAAATGTAAAACTGAAAAAACAAATCATTATCTGTTTTTTCATTTTGGTTTTGGAGACAAATAATGAAGAAAACTGTTGTTTATTCGTTTTCTTATTTTTGGTTTTATATTGAAAAACTAATGAATGACTGATACACAGATTGTGACCACACTACAAACCTCCACCCTAATTTCAGTCACAGCAAAACTGAAAAACACTTTATAATCTCTGTGCATCTCCTCTCGTACGTCACTGAGCGTCATGTAAAATGCAAAAGGCCCGTTGGAGAGTTCGGCGTTTGAATAAAACTCGGCGACGTCACATCCGAGGGGAGATCCGCACATTCGTGATGAGCTGGATTCTACAATTTACATTAAAACCGCCAAAGATAGTGACTTCAATAATTCAGACCACTCAGACCTACATTACAGTTACAGTGTGTTGCAAGTAATACAGGGTCTTACATGTGCGGAGAAACACACAACGAAATCTCAATCTTTTATTACTCGCGGGAGGTTTTCGGTTATATAATTATATATGCTTTCAGGTTTTAAAGGTGCATTGTGTAATGTTTCTGGTGGAGGGTCCGTCATTTGTTTCTTTCTATGGAGATGTCATTGCTTGGCCTGGAATGTTCCACAGTGTGACATTAATTCACACATAAAATTCACACAGAGGAGGGTCACTTTTGTCCTGAGGGTTGCTACTAGGGCTGGGTATCATTAATAAGTTGCTGATACGATACATACCTCGATACAGTGCACTTTTGATTCAATACGATATATTTCAAATCAATTCGATACGGTTCAATAAAAATAAAGGCTACATCATGGGTGTGATACTAAAAGTCTTTTTTAAACCACTTCTTGTGCAAAGTGAACGTGAAACATAAACATTTTAATCCTCAAAACAGTGAAAATGTTAAATGTTAGGGATTCACTTCCGGTGTTTTTGCGAACGGTTTAGTATATTCCGATGCCTGACCTAATCACTGGAGAGAAATGAAACTGAGCAGAGGCACTAGGTGGACATTTGATGGACCAGAAAAGTTCCACAGTGCACTCTTAACAAACAGCTGTCCGTTTTTATTTGAGTCTTTCTCGTGTTATTACAGTTTTACAGATGAGTTTAGTTGTTAGTTAGCGGCCGTGTGTCCCCGGCTTGTACACTAACGACTTTTGTCACCACAAACGCTGGCTTCTTCTCTCATCTCCCCATGCAGTGCGCAGCAGCAGGGGCCGAGGGGGAGTGAGGGGGCAGCGCACTGTTTGGAAGAATCTGAGTCGGACTAATACGATGCTGTGGGGGGGCTCCCTGGTCCCACAGCTCAGCAGGACAGAGCTCATGTTGAAACAGCCACATCAGACCTGGGTTTTTAGCAAGAAATGACTTAACGGTGGCACCTCTTTGCAAAATAACATGATTTTAGTTGTAGCCACAGATTTCAGGGGAGAAGGAACAAAGAGAATCCTGGAGTGCGTTGTATGATTGGGTAAAAACATTGCAGTTGTAGTATTGTTTTTATATTGGGAAGAATAAAAAGGCGACTTGTTCAGAAAAGAGTGAAGGATTAACCAATAAAAAATACTTTTATTTTTACATTTGTACCAAAATTATTTCAGATTCTTATGAAATCTTGAAAATAAGCGATTAAAGATGACTCAAACATGCGCAAATAAACTCCAAATACAACTTCAAGAGGGTAAACAAGAAGAGGAAAGAATTATATGTGACAAAAATCTCTGAAAAGTCGATTTTACATAATAGGTCTGCCTTAAAGACGCACTGTGTAACTTTTCTGGTGTCTGAAATGTTTCACAGTATGGAATTAAACCTTTCTATCTTCATGAAGACCAAACCAGACCAAGTTACAGGTCAGATCTGTGGAGAGGTGACCCCGCTCACAGTCAGAATGGATGTTTTTCTAGGTATTTTTGAGCTATAAAACCGCCTGTAATTGAATAAATGTAAAGTAGAGCTGTTTAATATCACACTGTGGAACATTCCAGGCAGAGCAATGACATATCCATAGAAACAAGAAGTTGTAATGTTGTTTCCTCGTCATAAATATTAGATTATAACACCTTATTTAGCGTTAACAAACCACGAGGAAAGACTTCAATGCACTAACCTGATTTTTACCGTCTTAAAATGTTAAAAAAAACATGAAAAACTAGTTCTAATTAGTCACGGCGATGAGTTTACAAGTGCTTTTATACAGCAACTAGCATGCTTACAGTTACGTGCAGATAGTAGGTACTGAAATTATTTGATCTAGAGCCTCAAAAATTACATTGTGTTGTTAACAAACTGTCAGTGCAAGACCATTTTGTAATTATGATGACCAAAAAAAAAATAAAATGAAAATCTATCAACTGTGGACGTAGTGAGGCCAGATAAACATCAGCCAATAGAAAACGAGGCTGCCTCATTTTCTATTGGCTGTTAGGTTGTCAATCAAACTCCCTAGTGTAACTGACTCGTTGGAGCGCGGGGATTACGTGGTTTACGCAGCGGTTCTTAGAGGCTTTTTCGAACTGTCGCTTCCTCGCATTTCGCACAAAGTTTGTCGCGACGGCGGACGAGAATCCACGACCGGTTCACCGCAAAAGAAAGTCGTTTTTTGAGGTCGCTGAAAGAAGAAGAGAAGAGGAAAAGGAGCAACGCCAAACTGAGGTGATTCTTGGAGATCTCGTCCAGCGATGGTGCGACCGAAGCAGACGAAGGGTCTAAAAACTGACGCGTCGGTCGCTGAATTACTTCTAGACAGGAAACTTCAACAGTAATTCTGAATGCGCACAAGAACTGTCACTGTATTTCTCTTCCCTTAAAAAAATCCTCTATACAACCTTTAACACACAAACATTGCATATTTAGGCTGAGTTCCACCTTGTGATGTCATGAGGTAATACAGGAAGTGCTTTACTTCGTTTCTAAACTCCGCACTCCTTCACTAGAATAATTTCGATCATTTCAGCCATGGAATTGCTGAACTCTACTGAACTAAAGTTACAAGGTAGTGGTTAACTTGAAAACTACCACTTCATGACATCACAAGGTGGAACGGAGCATTCTGAACTTTGGAGATGTAGACAGACTAATAATAAAGAGTTACTCAAACACATGTGAATGAAACAAAACACAACTCAAGGTCTGTTTTTGATGCTTTCGAGATCAAAATAAGTTCAGCGCACGTAATCGTAATGCGTTTTATTGTCCGACACCCAGGAAGTACACTGTTAGCATGCTAGTAGCTGTATAAAAGCATGTGTAAACTCATCGCGGTGAATAATTAGAACTAGTTTTTCACGTTTTTTCATGTTTTAAGAGAATAAAAATCAGGTATGGTGTGTTTAAGTCTTTCTTCGTGCTTTAATAACGCTAACTAAGGTGTTGTAATCGAATGTTCGTGGATTTTTTTTTTGGTTTTTGGGAGGGAGTCTATGTTGGTATTTATTGCGTTGGATGATGTACGAAAGCAGCTACGTGACTTCAAAGCGGATACACACAGATACCTTTGGCACTGTACAATACGCCCATGAGAATTGCAGTGACAGTACTTCAAACTGTACTTCTATTTCTACTTCTAATAGGCCTGTCACGGATAATGTGAAGTACGTTTAATCATCACGTGTTCTTGAGAGATTTGAGGAAAGGAAAGGAAAGAAAAAATGAATGTAAAATCAAATGTTCCTGATCATTATAAATGATGAGTTCACTTTTACGCATTAAAGGTGCATTGTGTAACTTTTGTAGTGATTTGATCGGTATTTCAATATTTTTACACACCCCCTATGCTCCTGAAATTGCTCACTGACACTGGATCTGATGACCCGATCTGAGTTTTTTGTTTTAGATTTCGATTATTGTTGTATTTTACTGCTCCCTGTGTTTAAATTGCCACTCAAGAACAAATAAAGTGAGTTTGATTTGACGGTTTGGTGTTTTTTGTTTTTGGGTTTTTTTGCCAAAATCTGTGTGAAACCCCTCAGTCATCCATCCAACCGGACAAAACTTTTGTCCAGTTGACAAATTGAATTTTTTCTTTTGCCACTGCGAAAATACAAAAACATTTTTACTGTGAGCTGGGTCACTTATTCACTGATCTGACCAGTAACTTGGCCTGGTGGAAGATACAGTATGTTTAATCCCACACCACACTGGAGAACATGCCAGGCCATGCAAGAACATCTCCATGGATCTCCATCGTTACTTGATGAACATTTAAGGGTTCAATATTAAACAAATTTGTCTCTTATGAGCTTTAAGACTTGTTAAAATGTTGTTACCTCCTCAAAAAAAAAAAAAAAACAGACAATGCTTCACGATATGCATCTCACGGTACGATATTTATTGCGATATTTTGAAGAGGCTGATATTTTAATTCAGACAGGATACTTTTTACTTTTAAAATACCTTGACAAGATTCTGGTGCGAATTATTTCCATCATAGCCATTTCATAGCGTGTAGGAGTGTCAAAAAATATTGAAATATCGGTATATTGCATTGTTTAATGTGATGATACAGTATCAAAATCGTGGGCTGCTGTATCGATATATCGCCAAGAGTATTTTTTTGTATATTCGATTAAATTATTTTGTTTAATTTATTTGTTTTCTTTTGTTGCAGCGATACAATTTTGTCATTTGTTTAGAGGAAGGAAACTGTTTTATGCAACACATTTGATAGGGATGTAAAGATATCCAAATCTCACGGTACAATATTTATTGCGATATTTTGAAGAGGCTGACATTATTGTAGATGGGACAGTTTTTACTTTTAAAATACCTTGACAAGATTCTGGTGAGAATTATTACCATCATAAAGGCTACATTTATATGATGAACAGAAGATGCAAAAGTGGCGTCGCATGTTCATTTTTTATTCTGCGTTTAGACGAGCGGTTTCTGGAGGAAATCTGAGTGCATATGGTCACGCAAAAGTGTGTGGAATTCGATTGGGTATGTATGCCAGGTGGCTCGGTGGTGACGCCAGGTGGTGATGTATGTGACATAAAAGCGAACACGACATGAGCAGATCTGACCAGAGTTTTGCGTCTTGGGCAGTGTAGACAGAAACACTACAGCGGAGCATATTCAACTTTTCCACTCTGGAGGGTGGTTTCAGATTTTTGCGTTTTTAAGCCCCAAAAATGCCATCACCGTCTAAACGAAAGGCACTTCTGATAAAATATTTTGTCGTTTTTACCCGCAAGCGTTCTCGTGTAAACAGGCCCTAAGAATTCACATAAAAAAAAAAAACATATTTCTTCATGTTGTCTGCACTGAAATGAATCATGGGATATGTAGTTCCCGATGTTTATAAGCTGTTCCTACTATAAAACAAAACATTTAAGCAAAGGAACTTGTAATTCGATATATTGTGACAGCCCAGGATATTATTGTGAGACTTCTGATGATACGATATCACAATATTTCGATTATTGTTACATCCCTAGTGTATGGAAGTATGAGAGAAGAACGTAAACATGCAGGATTTGTGTGTTAAGCATGTGTGAATGAAACAAAACACAACTCCAGGTCTGTTTGTGATGAATAAACAACATTATAATGGATCACAAAATAACGTAATGTGTGCACTTTAATATAAGAATACATCAGCACCATACTCGCCTACTTACTTTACTCACCATCATAGTGAATATCTCTGAGCAACTGCTACAAAGCCTTATTATAGTAGATTAGCGTACTGTTAACAATCTAAATAAGCGAAAGAAAAACATCGTCCGTGGTTTACACATGTACCGATGGCATTATTGTGATAGCATTCAACGCGACACACATGTTAGCGAACGCGTGGGCGGCCGCAAATTCAATTTAGAGCGAGCGTGGCACAAACACGGCAGCGTTATGCCTTACATTAATTTAAAATGTCACTAATGTGCTTGACTTTTACACGACTCCCCCGGTAAAGGCCAGCGCGACGCCATTGGACGAGCTCCACGTGAGGGGGCGGGGCTAAGATGTACATAAAGAAAATCCAGCAACATCCATCCATGGGTTAATAACGGTGCTCTCTTCATCTACATATTAAAGGTGCATTGTGTAACTTTTTGGTTGGAGTTCCGTCATTTGCTTGTTTCTATGGAGATGTCATTGCTCTGTCTGGAATGTTCCACAGTATGACATTAACAGCTCAACATTACATTCATTAAATTACAGGTGGTTTTATAGCTCAAAAATACAAAGAAAAACAGGCGTTCTGACGGTGAGGGAGGTCTCCTCTCCACAGATCTGACCTGTGACTTGGTCTGGTTTGGTTTCCATGAAGATAGAAAGGTTTAATGCCAAACCAGGCGGCAGTAGCTCAGTCTGGTAAGAACGTTAGGGTTAGGGCTGATCCGGAAGTTGGTGGTTCGAATCCAGCTCTCGACATAAACATCATCGATGAGCGGTCAGATCCACCAACCCACAGGCTGGTGTGGTTCCAGTGCCCACAGATGAATGCTGTTGTTGTGTCCTTGGGCAAGACGCTTAACTTGAATGTGTTAAACTGAACGGGTGAGTGGTTCCTTGTTGCTCTTTGACCACCTACTTGTGGTTATTTTCATTTCTGATTATGATTTCACTTATGTTATATGTTCCGTTGTATAAGAATGTAAATCTTTACTTATCCAAAATAAATACATAACATAAAAAAAATAAACAAATGAATTAAATAATTAAATAAGTAAATAAAAACTTGAAGGAGGAAAGAGCTATATAAAAATGTGATCATTTTACCATTTATCATGAAACATTTCAGACAAAGCAATAACATCTCCATGGAGAAAAGCAATTGATGAACCCTCCACCAGAAAACCTATACAATGCACCTTTAACACATAAAGAGACATTGCAACATGAACTATTTCTACATATTTTCAAAGACATTTAGTTAGATTAAGACCATAAGGACTATGACCGGCCTGTTTAAAATAATTTGGAATTACAAAACAAACATATTTTATAATATGACATCATTCATGGACTAAAACTCAATTACTTTTATTTTAGAGGTGTTTTTTAATAACATTTTTTGGAAAGCAACCTCACTTTGTCATCGCTTAGTCATAACATAAACTCTTACTAGACTCACCAGCTTGTCAGAACAATGATATTTACTGCATTTTTATAAAGAAAAACAATTAATATTATGCAGAATTTGGCACGGTAAGATACAATATTTTCTGTTTCTCATGCGGCCCCATGGGAAAAACTCACTCATGTGCTATAGGGACAGACATTTTCACCCAATGAAATTTCCCATTCTTGGAAACAACTGGCATTGAAGGATGGGTCAAATGCAGCAGATAAATTTCCCTATGGAGGCAATAAAATGTATCTAATTCCACCACAGAATTTGAACTGCTTTGAACAGAGTTGCCAGGTCAGAATCTTTAAAGCAACTTTAATGGCCTGTTTACACGGGAACATTTACATTTACATACACATTTAAAAATGACAAAATATTTTATCGGAAGTGTCTTTCGTTTAGACGGTGATGGCGTTTTTTGGGGCTTAAAAATGCAAAAATCTGAAACCACTCTCCAGAGTGGAAAAGTTGAATATGCTCCACCGTAGTGTTTCCATCTACACTGCCCAAGACGCAAAACTCTGGTCAGATCTGCTCACGTCACACACATCACCACCTAGTGTCGCCTGGCATGCATTCCCAATCGAATTCCACACACTTTTGTGTCACTGTATGCACGCAGATTTCTTCCCGAAAACGCTTGTCTAAACGCGGAATAAAAAGTGAATACGCAACGCCACTTTTGCGTCCTCTGTTCAAACCATCATCATATAAACGCAGCCTAAGATATCAACTCCAATTTGATAGTCGTAGGTTCTGGTTATTTTGTTCTCACATGCCACACAAGTGGAGATTTTTTGCTTTTTTAAAAATCATTTCAGTTTCACATTATTGGACCGTTTTCTGTGTTAATCATGTTAAAAATAGACATTAGCGTTCAGTCTACAGCAACACAATGCTTTTACTACAGATTCTTTATGTTTGTTTTTTTTATTTTAATCTTTTTTTTTGGTTGCTTCTTGGACACTCTGAAAATCAGAGTCACGTGAATGCTGCCAATGCTCAATCTGCTAGAAAAGCCTCATTATCTCTCATTAAGAGGCTCACACATGATTGAATTAGTGTATTTACTCACATGCAGTGACCAGAGCTGAACCTGACTTCAAACCGCTCTAACATATAGATCCTCTTTAAGGAAACATTAAAAAGCACATCAGAAACGTCGTGTACGAGCGGCGTTAAAAGCCCAGCAACGGAAATGATTATAAAGACAGTAATTTTCCTCAAGTATGAGCGTGTTTTCAAATCCTCGTTTCACTCCACAGGTTGTTTAAAGGCCATGAAGATGTTTTTTTTTTTTCTTTTCCTTTCTTTATGTGTCTTGCCCTGGTTCTGATTTATTGTATAAGCAGCTCTTGAGGTCAAAAGAAGTCGGGGTCTAATTCGTAAACGTTTTATTGTCAGATAATCAGTGAGCAGTTAGCATGCTAATTGTTGTTAGCGTTCCGGTTTTGTTAAGGAAGTGAGCGATTAGCATGCCAGTTGTTTAGAGTGTTACTGTTTTTCCGGAGGTGAGAAAATAGCACGCTAGTTGTTGTTGGCATTACCGTTTTTTCAGGAAGTGAGCAGTTGGCATGATACCTGTTATTAGCATTACTGTTTTTTTTGGTTTTTGTTAGTTTTTTCAGAGTGAGCAGTTAGCATGCTAGTTTTTGTTAACATTGCCACTTTTTAGGTAGTGAGTGTTTAGCATAGTCGTTGTTAGCGATGCTGTATTTCAGGAAGTGAGCTGTTAGCATGATAGTTGTTAGTGTTGCCGTTTTCAGGAAGGGAGCAGTTAGCATGTTCCCGTTTTTTCTCAAAGTGAGACGATAGCATGCTAGTTGTTGTGGGCATTGCCGCTTTTTCAGGAAGTGAGCAGTCAGCATGCCAGTTGTTGTTAGCATTATTGTTTTTTAGGAAGTGAGCGGTTAGCATAGTTAGTTGTTAGTGTTACCGTTTTTTTTTCCTGAAGTGAGAAGATAGCCTGCTAGTTTTGTTGGCATTACAGTTTTGCTTTGTTTGTTTTTTTTTTCAGGAAGTGAGCGGTCGGCATAGTAGTTGTTGTTAGTAATGCTGTTTTTCAGGAAGTGAGCAGTTAACATGCTAGTTGTTAGTGTTGCCCTTTTCGGGAAGGGAGCGGTTAGCATGATCATTGTTGTTAGTGTTTTCCAGAAGTGAGAAGTTAACATGCTAGTTGTTGTTGGCATTATTATTATTATTATTATTTATTTATTTATTTTTATTTTTTTCCGGAAGTAAGCGGTTGGGATGCCAGTTGTTGTTAGCGTTGCCGTTTTTTAGGAAGTGAGCAGTTAGCATAGTAGTTGTTGTTAATGTTGCTGTTTTCAGGAAGTGAGCAATTAAAATGCTAGTTGTTGTTGGCATTATTATTATTATTATTTTTTTTTTTTTTTTTTTTTCAGGAAGTAAGCGGTTGGGATGCCAGTTGTTGTTAGCATTGCCGTTTGTTAGGAAGTGAGCAGTTAGCATAGTAGTTGTTGTTAGTAATGCTGTTTTTCAGGAAGTGAAAAGTTAACATGCTAGTTGTTAGTGTTGCCGTTTTCGGGAAGGGAGCGGTGAGCATGATCATTGTTGTTAGTGTTTTCCAGAAGTGAGAAGTTAACATGCTAGTTGTTGTTGACATCATTATTATTATTATTATTTATTTTATCTTTTTCAGGAACTAAGCGGTTAGCATGGCAGTTGTTGCTAGACGTACTGTTTTTCAGGAAGTAAACAGTTAGCATACTAGTTGTTATAACTACTGTTTTCAGGAAGTAGGCGGTTGGCATGCCAGTTGTTGTTAGCGTTGCTGTTTGTTAGGAAGTGAGCGGTTAGCATAGTAGTTGTTGTTCATGTTGCTGTTTTCAGGAAGTGAGCAATTAACATGCTAGCTGTTAGTGATGCCGTTTTCAGGAAGGGAGCGGTTAGCATGGCAACTGATGTTAGTGTTACTGTTTTTTTTTTTTTTTATGTGTATTTTTAAGACAGTAAAAATCGGATACAGCCTTAAACTTTTCTAAATTGGAATCATTCTGGCCAAATTGGAGCCACGTTGTTTACAGTCCTAAAAATAACCGTACCTTTTTTATTTGTTATTTCCGTGCAGCTATGAAAGAAGAAAAAAAATGACCAAAATGTGCTTTGTGTTGGCACTAAAAACGGTATCTTGTATCGTGCTTGTTAGATTCCCTCAAGCTTTAAAATTGGATGCTGTTCATTCAGATGTGAAGGAGCCAGATTTTACGAAGAACACAGCCACATATCACAAATTAATTTTAAGATTTGCATGAGTTTGTAGACGGGATGTGACATGACAAAAAAAAAAAAAAAAAAAAGAAAAGGCGTCACAGTTTTGTAAGAGTCTGGATAATTATTTTGATATTGTACGATTCATGTACACACAGCATTATGCAAATCACTTTAAAGAGTTACTTAAGTCGTTTCAGAGAGTTGACGCTTCACTGTGATTGGTTAAAACCGTCTGTCACTCACTGAAATCACGACGTAGGCTGACCGATAAGAAGAATGGGATGTGTTTGAGTGATATCACCAAAATATTATAATCAAATCTTTTTTTTGGTCAAATTGTTCCACCAAATGTGCATTGTGTACATCATTATGTAATCTGTAAGATGCTAAGACTAACAACAACTATCATGCTAACTGTTCTCTTCCTGAAAACAGCAATATTAACTAGGGGTGTGCAAAAATATCGGAATATCGATATATCGTATCATTTAATGTGATGGTACAGTATCGATATTGTGGGCTACTGTATCGATATATCACCAAGAGTATTTTTAGGTGTGTTTTACTAAATTATTTTGTTACAGAGCTACAGTTTTGTTGCTTGTGGAGTGAAAGGAAACTAATTTATTCAACACATTTGATATTTTTACCGTTTTGATGATTAAAATGTTTGTGTTTCATATGAACTTTGCACAAGAAATGGTTTAACAAAGACTTTTAGTGTCACAGCCATGATTTAGCCTTTATTTTTTTATTGAACCGCATCGAATCGATTTGAAATATATCATATCGAATCGAAAGTGCACTGTATCGAGATATGTATCTTATCGTGGCCTGTGTATCGAGGTATGTATCGTATTGGCAACTTCTTAATGATACCCAGCCCTAATATTAACAACAATTGTCATGCTAACCACTCACTTCTTAAAAAAGTCTAACAGATGTTTAGACAGAGCAGTGCCAACAGTTAGCATCATACCCCAAGGAATGTGTCAAAGTATGAATATTTCTGTGATGACGCTTGACTTTACAGCTCCTTTACTCTTTTTTTTTTTCTTAGTTTTTCTCTTTTTAGCCTCATGTGCTTTAAAGGTCAAACGTTTATAATTAGCTTCGTTGCTCGCGAGTTGGAAGTGGCTCACAAACACGGCTAGCGACCGGCTGACCGCTAGCCGCTTTTGCTAATTGCTGCTGGCAAATAGAGAGACGCCATATTGACAAGTGCACAGTGAAGGCCACGCGATGCGATTGGCCCGTCTGTCGGCGCGCTCTCCGCTCCTTCCAATTATCGACTGTGAAAATCTGTCCATGCCCCAATCCCGCTGCTTATACATCATTAGCAGAAGCCATCAATCACGGATTATTAAATGAAACGTCCATTAGGAACAAGAACATTTCCATACTGGGCACAGGGCCAGAGCTACAAGTACAGCAGCACGAGCAGGAGCAGACGTAGCAGTAAATAGTAAAAGTAGTATTAGTAGTAGTAGTAGTAGTAGTAGTAGTAGTAGTAGTAGTAGTAGTAGTAGTAGTATAATGGGTGTACTGAGATGCCAGATGTTTTGAATTGATTTTGATCTGATTTGGGCTGGAAAGGATGCAATTAAAAAAGAAGATATAAGTATTAAAAAAAAAAAAAAAAAATAAAAATGTAATTAATTAATACTACTACTACTACTACTACTACTACTAATAATAATAATAATAATAATAATAATAATAATACATTAAAATAAAAGTACAATAAAAATATATATAAATATAAATACATATAATAAATAAATAAAAAAAAATACATACATAAAAATAAATACATAAATAAATATAAAAAAATGTGAACTTTACCGTAATTGAAAAAAATAAAATAAAAATCCATCTTAATCTAGAAGTAGGTGACAAAAAAAAAAAAAATCAAGACACATTTACAGTGACATTTCTGACTTTTCCACACGCTTTTTGCTTTCAATAATTAATTGCATGTAATAATACTAAGTGTGGAGTGTATAATTATGGTTTTCGGAAAAAAAACAAAAACAAAAATGTTTGGACACTGAACGGTAAAAATCTGTCAGTTTGAGCGAGCCAGAATTGATTCTGGCATCTATGCTTTCACTGTGTTGACTTGATGAGAATTCCCAGAATTAAACCATTAGAGAAGGACAAATATGACCTTATCTCATTCAACAAAGTCAGCTTTGAGAACAATCACTTTGTTTCTACCAACAAACAGAGTCATTAAAGGTGCTGTATATGATTTTTACTGTCTTAAAAACATGAAAAACAGAACTAGTTCATTTGCAGTGGTCCATTGCACAATAAAAAGCTTTATATTTGATGCAGATGGTGCACATCGTATTTAATATTGTGATCAAGAGCTGTTTTTAAACAATATATCTGTACTGGGGAAGACAGACTTTGGTCAAATGGGAAAAATTGGGCACAGGGCTTTTAAAGTTCCTATATTACACAAATGTATTATTAATTAATTTAATTAAACTCTTATGAGCTTTAACCATGTTGTTACCTCCTCAAAAACATACCTCGAGTTGTGTTTTTTTCATTAACAGATGTTTGAGTAACCTTTTATTATTAGTCTGTCGACATCTCGAAAGCTCAAAACGCTCTGTTCCACCTTGCAATGTCAAGTAGTGGAAGTTTTCAAGTTAACAGGGACTTTTTACCTTTCATTTCATAGAGACTGACAATCCCAGGTCTAAAATTATCCAAATTATTCTAAGGACATCACAAAGTGTTTTTAGTTTAAGAAAAGAACTAAATATGCAGCGTTTTTGTGTGTGTAGATAAAAAAAAAAACTAGTGTAGTATTAGAAGTAGCTGTTATATTTCAAACATTCAACATAAAAAGAAAAATATTTGAAGAAATGAGTGGAAATGGCAAATATGTATTCTGTAAAAGTGATTTTCCCTGAACAGACAAGTGACAGAGGCCATAGTGCTTCTGCAGCTGAGTCAGAGGCTGCAAACAAACAAGCCATGTTCAAATGTCAATGTTATGGATGACAGCGATCTGGACTCCAATTCCCATGGTGCACTCTGCTCACTCCGCTCTGACACGCAACGGCTGCTTCTCACGATAATCTCAGCACCCGCAGAATAGCATCACATCAAAGCAGTGTGTTAAAACAGAAAGCAAAAAGACAAAAAAATTGAAATGAAAACCTGATATTCCCAGTGGTCTCCCATCCAAGTACTAACCAGGCTCAACTCTGCTTCGATCGAAACGAGACGAGATTGACCAAAAGTCGAAAATATACTGCAGGAGTGGTTTTGTCTAGTCACAAATGGTAGTAAATGGAAATGCAAAATGACTATGCATAATTTGGGCTTTTCTCTTAAGCTGTATATCTAGTAAAAAGGTTTCAGAGGTGTCTGTGTAATCCTTTGTCCAGGTAAGATCCATAGCAAAAGAAAAATTCACAAAAGTTATTTGAGTGAGTTCTAAAACAGAATACCAATACCTATGTCAATGTTAAGAATTTAATCCCAAATATAGGGACAATTTACAAGGGATATTTTTTTCTGACCTATTAAACATAAAAAATATAGATATTAGGCGTGTAATGGTACATGTATTCCTGTTTCGGTAAGGGATCGGGTCTAAACCAGAACTAATCTTGCACTTGAGAGAGAGAGGGAGAACCCCGAGGTCCCGGGTGACGCCTAGACGTGTGGGGAGCAGAGTTCTGGGCCAGTTCTTTTGCCTGCGGTCACCCGACAGTCTACGCTGGCGCACCTCCGGGCGACATTTAGTCCTGGTTTAGTTCTGGTTTGGTCCTGGTTTAGTTTTGTTTTAGGCCTGCTTCAGTCCTGGGATCAGTCTGGGTTTAGTCATTCTTTAGTCCTGTTTTAGTCCTAGTTCAGTTCTGTTTTCGTCCTGTTTTAGTCCCAGTTCAGTCTTGGTTTAGACCTCCTAGATCAGTCCTGGCTTAATCCTGGTTTAGTCCTGTTTTAGCACTGTTTTCGTCCTAGTTCAGTCCTGGTTTAGTCCTGTTTTAGTACTGTTTTATTACTGTTTTAGTCCTCCTAGTTCAGTCCTGGATTAGTCCTGGTTTAGTCCCATTTTAGACCTAGTTGAGTCTTGGTTTAGACCTCCTAGTTAAGTCCTGGGATCAGTGCTGGTTTAGTCCTGATTTAGTCCTGTTTAGTCCTGGTTTAGTCCTGTTTTAGTCATGTTTTAATACTGTTTTAGTCCTAGTTCAATCCTGGTTTAGTACTGGTTCAGTCCTTGTTTAGTCCTGGTTTAGTCTGTACGGGTGAAATTTGGATGAAATGGGAAACATTTATTTAAACACAAAATCGAAAATAACAAAGAAAATAGTAGTTTTTTTTTGTTTTCTTATTTTTGATTTTATTTTGAAAAACGTATGAACATGATCCACGCATTAGGCAGGTCCATTCTTAAAGGCATTTCTGGACAATAAGAATAGACATTTAATGCGGTAATGTGGGACATACCAAGCAAAGTGTTAACACAACAAAGTAAAAAGTTACACAGTGCACCTTGAAAAAACTGGCGTATTTTTGGCCAGTGTTGAGGTTCAGAAATTTTCCATCAACAGTCTTTACAGCGCGTTATGAAATCAAACGAACGCAGCCTACTGGAAACACGCTGCTATGAACCTCGCGTTCTTCCCTCGAACCCTCCACGCCAATCAGCCTCAACTCCCGACACAATCCCACCCGGACCTCCGACTGTCAAGGAACCAGAGGGGGGCAGACCGGAGAGACCCGAGCCCGAAACAGAGCTCCGAGCCGTGGGAGAGGCGCGTTCAAAAGCCTGCTCTGGCCCGACGGGACCAGCAAACACAGCTCATTTGGCACCGCGATTCTATTTTCACATCATTTCAATTTCAAAGGGCCTTCTGGCAGCATTAGCATTTGATTTGGATAAAAGCGGAGAGGGGCGGAGGGCGTGGAGATGAGAGCAATCGCTGCGTTCTTGAACCTCTGCTATGCTGGAATTTTTGTTGTTTTGTTTTGGTTTTTTTTCTGAGGTTTTGCTAAAATTAGAAAGAGGTTCATGTGTGGAAATTCGCGCTCATTCAAGGCCCATTATCGTGCTTCGATTTGATTCAAACTTCTGGATCTCCTCAGAAGTCATTACGGCGTTTGGGAAAGCCGTTATATGATTCTCGAGGGTAGAGCGAAAGGTCTAATGGTGAAAACTGAAGAATTTTTTGGCCGGCTCAATACCAAAACACTGATAAAAATGATTGAATCTCATGCAAAAAAACGTCAATACTAAAATGTGCTGTGGGCCTGTTTGATTTTTCCGATCTTAAAATTTGAAAAACAGTGCAGTGGTCCAAAGTTATTTCTCGTTTACCTTACGCGGTCCGAGCGTTCTAATAATTCACCACGATGAGTTTATAAGCGCTTTTCACATTTTTCAGAGGCCAGAGTGGAGTTTTGCCTTTATGGGAATACAGCAACAACTAACATGCTACCAGCACACTTCCTAATTCTAGGAGGATAAAATGATTTAGAATTAGACAAGGCACAGTGATCTAATTTTTCCCATTTTTCGCCATTTAATTCTATCTAAGACTACGTTCAGACTGCAGCCTGAAGTGACCCAAATCCAATTTTTTTTCGCCCCTATGTGACCTGTTTCTGATCTTTTAATGACAGTCTGAACGATACAGATCCATTTTTTTTTTCAAATGCAACCCAGGCCACTTGGGATATGTGCTCCTAAAACCGATACATATCAAATCTTTTGACATGCGACTTCTGAACGTCTGGACGGTCAGGTCACATTCATCCCACCTACACGTCAGGCTCGGAGTCTAGTCAATGGAGGGAAAGCGAGATTAGCGAGATAATTAATATTTGGCGGTATCACTGTATTCAGGTCAAATTGGAGGGGTCTTGTCGGAACCGGGTAGTTTTTGAAATGTTGAATGCAGCTACAGGCAATCCTGGCTCCATTATCAACGGAAAAAAAAACAAAGAGCCAATGAGCAAAATGCAAGGAGGCTAAAGTCTCAAACAAATGATGTGTAACCTGTCCATTTTACAAAGAACTGGATCGTAGTTTGGAAGACAAGCCAAGAGTTTTGGCTACTTCCGTAAACACTGAGCACACTCGCTGCGTGTTACGTCATTGTGTCCTCCATTGCGCCTCTGGGACACTTTTGGGGCTTTTAAAGTTCACACTGGAGATCACATACAAGCCGCATTTAATTGGAAATGTGAACAGTCTCGCAAAAAAAATCTGATTTCACAAAAAAATCTGAATTGAGCGTTAAGCCCTGCAGTCTGAACATAGTCTTAGTTGGTTTAAATCCCACAATGTTGTTAAAAACAGCTCAAAAAACAAAAGTTAAGAACCAGGTAGCCACAAATGCGATGCCACAACATGCAACCCATCGTTCTGAGCTTCCAACATGCCATACATTTTGCAACTCCATGAATAAACCCTACATAAGTCCCACTAGTAGCGATTATGTCACTGTCAAATGGAACTCTAATATCAAAAGAAGGAATTTTCAACTTTCCAACTCCCAATCTATCATTTTCAACTAATCCACCCCAAATCTCATAACACTTTCCTTAAAACTAGATCGTGAACATAGCCAATATATATTTTTTTTTCCCCAGATCATATATTGTGCTGCTCTTGAGGTCAAAATAAGTCCACCGTGTACTGTCTGCATCTAATTATGAAGTTGTTGTTACTTTTACTGTGATGGCAAAACTCCGCTCTAGTGTCTGAAAGCTGATGGAGGTTCTCAAAGTGATTACGCAGTGAGCAGGGTCACCTTCCCAGAGATCTGAGCTGTAACTGGGCCTAGTGGTGTTACAGTACAAGCTTTTCTTTATGGAGACAGATAAGTCACAAAAAAAATCTCAGCATTTATGACATGCAAGCTTATTTAGGTGATTTACTGAGACACCATTTCCACATTGTCCATGAGCGTTAAGACCTACCGACGTAACATTAACAACATAAACGTTCTCAAAAGTCTTGCCTCTTTTCGATTTCAACTCAAGTGACATTAAACTTGAGTTGCCTTTTCACGATTTTTCAGTACAATTTGACGTTCCGTGAATAAAAGCATTCTCCGGTACACTTCTAAAAGATATTAAGCCATTGTCCTCCTATAAAACAGAATGGCTCTTATTGAAAGCTATTGAAAGAGAAAGGACTATCTGTGATTATGTGTCAAGTGCTTTTTCAGAAAACAGTTTATTCTCCTGGAACATGGCGATCTCTTTTGAGTTTGAAGAACAAAAACAACCCTGCTCGAGTCTGAGGACGAGAGGAAGACCATTTAATAAAGAGGAATAGCTCTGCATGTCAAAGATTCACTTATTTTTGTTCGTGAAATTGAATTGAAGATCGGGTTTTAAGGAAAGTGATATGAGATTTGGGGTGGATTAGTTGAAAATGATAGATTGGGAGTTGGAAAGTTGAAAATTCCATCTTTTGATATTAGAGTTACATTTGACACTGACATGATCGCTACTAGTGGGACTTATATAGGGTTTATTCATGGCGTTGCAAAATGTATGGCATGAAGGAAGCTCAAAATGATGGTTTGCACGTTGTGGCATCGCATTTGTGTCTTCCTGGTTCTTAACTTTTGTTTTTTTTAATGTAACAATGTGGGATTTTAACCAACTAAGACTACGTTCAGACTGCAGGGCTTAACGCTTAATTCGAATTTTTTGGTGAAATCAGATTTTTTTTGCGAGGTCGTTCACATTTCCAATTGAATGCAACTTGTATGTGATCTCCAGTGTGAACTTTAAATGCCCCAAAATTGTTTCGCATGTGCATTGGAGGACACGACGAAGTTACACAAAGCGACTGTCCTCAGTGTTTACAGAAATCGCCTAAACATGGACGTGAGCATTGAACACCTGGAGATTTTAAAGTTGCTGTCGTACCGGAGTCAGAACATGTACAGCTTATTTGTTTTAAAGGTTGTATAGAGGATTTTTTTAAGGGAAGAGAAATACAGCGACAGTCCTTGTGCGCATTCAGAATTACTGTTGAAGTTTCCTGTCTAGAAGTAATTCAGCGACCGACGCGTCAGTTTTTAGACCCTTCGTCTGCTTCGGTCGCACCATCGCTGGACGAGATCTCCAAGAATCACCTCAGTTTGGCTTCGCTCCTTTTCCCCTTCTCTTCTTCTTTCAGCGACCTCAAAAACGGACTTTCTTTTGCGGTGAACCGGTCGTGGATTCTCGTCCGCCGTCGCGACAAACTTTGTGCGAAATGCGAGGAAGCGACAGTTCGAAAAAAGCCTCTAAGAACTGCTGCGTAAACCACGTAATCCCCGCGCGCTCCGACGAGTCAGTTATACTAGGGAGTTTGATTGACAACCTAACAGCCAATAGAAAATGAGGCAGCCTCGTTTTCTATTGGCTGATGTTTATCTGGCCTCAACACGTCCACAGTTGATAGATTTTCATTCTTTTTTTTTTTTGGTCATCATAATTACAAAGCTGCTGCGTCTCTGTAATGGTATTTTAATCTTTGACTGACAGTTTGAAACAAAAAAAAAATCCTCCATACAACCTTTAAGGAGGAGACTGAGAAGGAGAAGGACGAGGTTTTTGACCATGCTGTTTTGTGGGGCAGTGGCAGCAACGTCCGAAGAAAGGAACGTGTGTCGCAGCCAAGAGTGGTGGGATTGCCATGTGCTTCTCTGCTTCACTGACACGCACTGAAGACAAGAAGATCATTTGTGTGCATTTGTGACATGTAGGTGGGATGAATGCGACTTGGCCGTTCAGACTGAAGTCGCATGTCAAAAGATCGGATATGTATCGGTTTTAGGAGCACATATCCAAGTGTTCTGAGTCGCAATTGAAAAAATCGGATCTGTGTCGTTCAGACTGTCATTAAAAGATCTGATACAGGTCGCAAAGGAACGAGAAAAGGACACAAATAAGGAACTGCTGGTTAAGGTAAGGAGCTCTCTAAGGACAATTTGAGATGCTACAGGCTTTTTTGGCAGCAAATGTGGCAGAAGAGCCTCCAGAGGAAATACTCCAAGACCTCTGGATGCTGCTGTGGTGCTTCATGACACAGAAGAGGGACACTTTGACTCTTCTCCTCAGAATCTGCTGACCCTACCTGAGCAGTCCTCCTGTTAAACTGCACTGAGACCTTTGACTGAGACACAAAGGACACTGAGACGTGCAGTGGAAATGTGGCTGCAGCAAAACCTGAATTTCTCTCAGGATCAAAAAAGTATCTCTTAGTCTTTGTGCTCATCCAGTCCATACACCTTCACCAATCTTGTTATCATTTCATTGATCAAATAATGCATACTATTCTAAACTTTTAATCTAAACTTGCAGCTATTGTTTGACATCATTAACCCAGGAAGTGCTACAAATAATCTGTATTCACAACTCTGAAGCCCGCAGCTATTGTTGTATGCCTCATTCGCAGGGTTTAGACATGTAGAATTCACAACTTTTCTTCACATTCATTGACCTTTTCATTTTTTACATATATATACTTACACGTTTTATAGATTATGAGCAATCAAAAGTGTCTGAATAACAATAAAAATAGATTGAATGTTGTATTTCCATGCTCAGGAATCATGACTTTTCTTGCAAAATTAAAACACTACTAACAAAATAAGTTCAAAATGTCCGGTTTCCCATTGTGACATCACCAGCAAGTGCTATAAATTACCCACACTCCCAGCTTTAAAGATAGCGGCTATTGTTTTATGCCTCATTTACAATGCTTCACTCTTGAGCAGCCTTTTGTGCGCTCAGAACTCAGGACTTATCAACAAACAAAGACCACGATCAAAAAGGTCAGTTCCATCATTAATCAAGGAGGTGGTTTAATGATCGAGTGCCCACACACAACTTTGAAGATAACAGCTATTGTTCTACGCCCCATTTACACTGCTTCTCTCTCTAGTGGCGTTTCACGGGCTCAGAAATCAGAACTTTTTTCAATAATGTTAGATTTTAAAGGTTTAATATTACGCAACATGGACTCTTGTGAGCTTTAAGACACGTTATAATGTTACTTAATCAAAAACATATCTGTAGTTGTGTTTTGTTTCATTCACACATGTTGGAGTAACCATTTATTAGTAGTCTGTCCACATCTCCAAAGTTCAAAATGTTCTGTTCCACCTTGTGATGTCATGAAGCAGTGGTTTTCAAGTGAACAGCTCCTTTTACCTTTAGTTCAGTAGAGATTGGCAATTCCGGAACTATAAGTCGCACTTTTTTCATTGTTTGGGTGTATCCTGCGACTTATACTCCGGTGCGACTTATATATTACAAGAGTGTGCCAGTATCTGCTGCTCCTATTACTCCTGTACCACTGTCACTTGGCTCTACTGTGCATGTCTCCTGCAGAAAGAGGAGCTGTCTTGTCTGTATCATGTCAGTCGATCACACCATTACTTCTGTACCAATTTAAACGAACTTATTAAGAAAACCCGAGAAGACTGAACACAAATGCCCCCAAAAAGAAAATCATATTTTACAGATTACAAATGGCAAGTAGTGAAATATGCAGCCGAAAACTGTAATCAAGCAGCAGGAAGAAAGTTTGGGGTGAGCAAGAAATTTGTGACACCGGGGAGGTGCACCATGCAAATTTCCTGGAAGCCATTGGATGGATCGACAAAGCCTGGACTTGAGTGACAACTAAAACCATCCTGTCGGGATTCAGAAAGGCCGGAATAATTCTACCTGGAACTGATGCTGAATCTGACGACAGCGACACAGAAGAGGAATCGGTGCTCTGTTTACCTCTGGAGGTCGCAGAGTTGCTCAGAAGTGACACCGAGGATGAAGAATTCAATTGATTTAGTGATTTGGAGTGAGATGGAGAGTTTGGTAAACTTGTTCTGTTCTGTTGTTGATGCTATATTTATCTGAATAACTGTTCATATGTGACGTTAACAGTCTGTTGTTCTCTGTTCTATTGTTACTACTACAATTTGCCTTTCAAGATGAAATGTTGGTTCCTGGTCTCTGATTATGATGATCTCTGATTATGTATGTTTTTTTCTTCTTCATTATGCATTTTTGGCTGGTGCGACTTATACTCCGGAGCGACTTATAGTCAGAAAAATACAGGAACCTAGATTGGAAAATAGAAGAATACAGGCCCTTTAAAGGTGTATTGTGTATGTTTTCTAGATGAAGGCCCACCATCTGCTTGTTTTCATCAAGATGTTGCACAGTATGGCACTAAATGTATGCATCTCCATAAAGACAGAAATGTGACACAACCAGGCCAAGTTAGAAGTCAGATCTGTGGTGATGCATGCTTTTCAAAATATTTCTGAGCAATAAAAACACCTAGAATTGAATCAGTGGAGCGATAGACGACTTTAACGTCATTCTATCAAACATTCTGGGCAAAGCTAATAAGTGGCAGACCTTCCAGCGGAAAATAAATTGTGAGCAATTCTAAACTGTCGAATTGTAGTCTCAAAAGTCCTTTCTTTTCAATTGTATCTAACTCAACATTATCATCGCTTCAATACGCCATCTCTCTCCTCACTCTGCACAGCGATGGTTCATCCCTGCTCTCCATCTCTCCCTGCGCTCCCTCGCCTCCATCCCTCGCTCCCCTATTGCAGATGCCTTTGATGCCATGCTACAAATCACACATTTAGCTTTTCATCAATATTTCATCTATCCATCCCAGGCCTGACTCTTCCTCGCGCTTTAAATCAGCACGAGCGGCGCGGGGAGCAGGGGGCCGACTTTGGAAGTAATTTGCCCGGCAGAAGAGACCGAGGCGGGGGCAAGAGCGCACGCCGTGTTGGGGGGTAAGACCCGGAGGTAGTATCCATACATGATCCTAAAAGCTAATACCATAAATAATTGCGCATTTAAAAGCCTTTAGTCTTTGAACTGGTGTGGAGGAAGTCACCCGGGCGTAGTGAAATGGAATATGTCACTGGTGTCCCAAAGAGCTAGCCCCCAAATACACAGCAGTACATGAAAAAATTATTACGCCGCTAAAAATAGTCCAGAAAAATAAAGCCACCAGACTGTGCAGGGAGGACTTTTTACTCACGCTAGGTTTGATTTCTAGTGTCGTCTTCTGTGGGTTATCTCCAAGTGAATGCGTTTTATGTGTAACTTAAAAGAGGTCGGACAAAAAGTGACGACAAAAGGCTGAATCTTCGGTAATTGCGATATTCATGCGATTGAAATGGTAGATTTTGACTTTAATTTTGCACTTTTTATTCCGAAATTAGACAAACTAACTCTAGTTTGTAGGACAGTGGTGGAGGAAGTACTGAATTGTGTTACTTAAGTAAACATACATATCCCAGAGAAAAAATACAAAACAAAAACAAAACAAAACTGACTAGGGGACTGAACAGTAAAAGTGAGGGATTTAACAACAACCGATATATTGTGATATCGTATCATCAAAGTTCTCACAATATTTTCATGGATCATCACAATATATCGAATTACAAGTCTCTTTGCTTAAATTAAGAGTTATGGTGCAGCAATAACTAAAAAAAAAAGACAGAGAGAACTACATAGACCATGATCCTTTGCTCCATTTCAGCGCAGACTACAAGAAGAAGTCTTAGTTCTTTGGATTAAGTCTTGTCAAGGCATTTTAAGAGGAAAAAGTTTGTTGGCCTTGACAAAATATCGCAATAAATATCATGCCGTGAGATGTATATCGTGAAAATATTGTACAGAGAGATTTGGATATTGTTACATCCCTAATCGTGAGCCTCCCCACCATATCGTGAGCTTTCCCACAATATCGCAATAAATATCGTACCGTGAGGTTCATACCGTGACAATATCATATTGTGAGACTTGGATATCGTTACACCCCTAGTAAAATTATTTTTTATTACTGGTTGAGACCTGCTGGGGGTTTATTTTTAACACATTTATAGTTTGAGCAAATAGAAATAAACAAATAAAAACAGTAAAAAAAAAAAAAAAAGATTGATTCTGTTGTTTCCACTGAACAAAATTCTAATCTTTATCAACATCTAAACACCTGAAGTGTTATTAGATCTCAAAATCTACGTGAAATACTTTTTACTTTGTAGTCTTTAAGCACATTTTTACTACTTTAATACTTTTACTTCAGTAGATTTTTTCACTTGAATAATATTTTGCTATCTGTACTTTTACTTAAGTAACAAAACTGAGTACTTCATCCACCAGTAGTTTTGTTTCATTCATACGTTCGAGTGTCGCTTTATTATTACTCTTTGTACATCTCCAAAGCTCAAAATGCTCTGCTCCACCTTGTTCCACCTTTTACCTTTTAGTTTAGTACAGATTGGCAACTCCAGGGCTGAAATTATCCAAATGACTCTAGCGAAGTGTGAGTGTTTTCAGTTTGAGAGAAGGATAAAGAAGCTTAAATCTGCAGGGTTTGTGTGTTAAACATGTGTGACAGAAGCAAAACACAACTCCAGGTCTGTTTGTGATGAGGAAATATTATAACAGAGATCAGAAAATAGCATAACATGGGCCTTTTAAGCCGTGTTGTGTTGTTGTATTACCTACAGTGTACGCGAGGTAGGACGGACACTTATTTAGTCACTTAGTCACTTAATCAATTCATAATTTGTTTCTTGGCGTAGGTTTACTGCAGTATTGCGACGGCCGTGACAGACACCGTGAATGCTTTCTTATGTCATATAATCTATACGCCCATTTCCATAGAGAATACATTAGCGTACAGCTCAGGCATTTTCTTCCAGCTAGTTACTTTCCGCGGAATTGCTCAGCCCTCGCGGCTCTAGTTTTAGGCTAAATGCATCAAGTGACAGCAGGATCCCAGAACGTTACCAAAGCAAAGCCGGGATAGCCCCCAAGGAACGTTTCCCCCTCCCTCTTCTTCTTTTCGTCTTCTCTTCCTCACTGCCAGGCTAAGTTACAGAACAGATCGGAGAGGTTACCACGCTCATGAGAATTGTTGTTGTTGGAATAATTACAGGAGATCAATTTAGTTTCCAAACTGCAAAAAAAAAATAAAAAAATAATAATAATTGCCAAGTTAAGATGACTTGAGTTAAGAAAATTTTATCAGGATTATTATTATTATTACAATAAAATTATCTGCGAGTGGGATACGATTTTTGGACATAAAATGAAAAAAAATACATCTTGCTACACTTAAACTTAAGAGAAACAACAACTTTTTGCACTTAAAATAAGAAACAAAACCAAATATTGCTTGAATTAAGTAAAACATACTTATTCCACTGGTAGATAATTTTACTCGTCAAGTTGAATCTACTCAAATAAAGTAAAATGAATAATTCAAGGCATTTTAATTTAGTTAGATATTGTTTTTTCCACTGCAAAAGGGATGCGCCGATGAAGCTTTTTCAGTTTGATACTTACAGCTTAAAGTAGCTCCATGAAAACAGCATTTATTCCCTTTAAACAAAAATAAAATAAGACAAAACTGATCCAAAAGTGTTATCTAGCTGAAGTGATCACAGAACAGTTTTGTATGAATAAAATGTTTAACATTATGAAACTTTCTGGGCCAACTACAGCCAATAAATAATCTTACTACTTAAAATGCACTTAAAATCCTTTAATTTTCTCAAAAATTTGCAGTGCGCCTCATAAACCCCTTATGTATTAACTCTGGTTGTGCTTACTGACCTCATACTAAGTTTATGTGGTACAAGGCGCTCAAAAATCTGTCAAACTGTTTTAGTACGACTTTGGTAAACTACGAAGCCGCACCGGTTGATGGATTGTCAGAGCATTACGGCTACTGTAGTCAAGTAAGTGGTGTCCTTTAGTCCAACAGAAGCTGAACCTCGTCAACACACAAAGAGCGAAGCTGTTTTTTTTTAGCGCTTACAGTTTATGCAAATTAGCCCTGTGGTTGTAAGTTTTATTTCTGTAAAACGTAAACAAATGTGCGCAAAGCTTCATTTAACACATTATTACTCTATTACTCAATGTGTATTTGAGGGAGGCAATGGTCTAAGCATCAGTCTCAAGTGTCTTCCGTTTGTTTCCTTATAATCCGGTGCGCCTTATAGTCCGAAAAATATGGTATATGTCCAACCAGGATATCTGCTGATCTGATATTTAAAAGCCGATATCTGATACCAGGTATCGAATCGGCGCATCCCTAGTTTGTGTAGAACATTCTGTGGAACATTCTTAGCAAAGCAGATTTATCCATGAAGTCAAGCGGACCCTTTACCAGAAAAGTTCCATGGTACATCTTTAAAGCTGTATTGTTTTACCTTTGCAAGACTTAAGCCTATTTAGTTCAGTCAATTCGTAATTTGTTTCTAGGTGGATTACTTCAGTATTGCAACACCTATGACGGACATGTTGAGCACTTTCTTATGTCATATAATCCATACATCTATACATACACAGAGAACGCATATATAGTGCAATTCCCGCTGGCAGGTTTTCCCAGGAATTGCTTCAGCTTTGCAACGCTAGTCTTCCTCACTACAAGCCTAAGTTACAGATCAGATCAGTGGAGACGCTACCGTGTTCACTGCAAGAAAATATTCATGTCACTACGTCATTTATTTATTTTATGTGTTCATTGCTTCATCATTTTGAGTTTTATGCATTTTAAGACTTTTTAATTACTGTTTTTAATTATAATTTACTGTCTTTTATTGTGTTAATTTGTCTGTGCAGCTGTCATGTTTATAAAATGTGCTCTGCAAATAAAGTGGATTGATGTTTTTCAAGATATATTTTAGCAATAGATGGGAATGTTTAATGCCATACTGTGGAACATTCTAAGCAAAGCAATGACTTCTCCATAGAGGCAAGCGGGTGGCGTAGCTTTCACTAGAAAAATTACGTGGTACATTTTTCTTAAGCTGTACTGTTTTACGTTTGCAAGACTGGAAAAAGAGAATACATTATAATGCAACTGCTCCGAATTTCTCTCTTCTCCTTTTGTCACGACCAGGTCAGATCAGTGGAGAGGCAAGCTGGCTCACAGTAAGAAAGTATGTTTAAGTGATAAATACTGGCTAAATAAGTTTAATGCCATAGCAACGTAATAAGTTTGAAGCAAGTGGGTGGCATATCTTCTGCTAGAAAAGTCACATCTTTAAGCTACATGGTTTTACTTTTGACGCTTAATTTGCTAATTCAGTCAAAAAACAACAACAACAAAAAACACCTTATGTCATATAATCTATGCATACATTTCCAAAGAGAATAAATTATACTCTTCTCGTGAGATAGTTTTTCCTGGGAACTTCTTCGCCCCCGTTGAGCATTACCAAAGCAAAGCCGGGATCGCCCCAAAGGAACGTTTTCCCCCTCTCTCTTCTTCTTCCTTTTCCTTTTCCTTTAATCACCTACTTCAATACCAAGGTAAGTCTGTGCTTTTTTCTGGTAACCCATATTTTAAAAGTCACAAACCTTCAGTCACATCTGAGCTTGAGGTGTATTATTATGTTTCATGTATCAGACGCCCGTTAAATCAAGTATTTGTTCAATATTTGCCTCACCATAAACACCGACTACCAAACCCATAGGCAGTGATACGGACGCAGTAAGGTCCTGCAGTGATACGAGTGACTGAAATTGTCATTTAATCCACCAAAGTGTCCAAACACAATGAAAACACTTTATATTTACTCGTCACAGTGGGCGTAGCCGTCTTGGATTCTGACTCAGAATCCTTGCTTGCCGTCCCAGGAAAAGACAGCAACTTCCTCGGAAAACCGATTTGGAAGGATAATCGAACGCAGGGTAAGTTAATTGGCACTTCTTCCTGTAATCTTTTTTGTAACTTTTCCCGGTATTTTTGGGTTTGCGGTTCAAATCTCACTCTCAACCTGATAAAACTTTTTTTCTGGGGACCCATATTTTAAAAGTCACAAACCTTCACGACCAAAGCCAATAGACATTATTCATAAATCACAGAAAAGTGGATTTGAACATTATTGAACATGAATGAGGATATTTTATTATTGACTGAGTGATCGTGTCTCTCTGAACAATTAGTTTTACTCAAGTTTTAAACAATGAAAAACAGTCATTGAACCAGCAATAAAAGGATCCATAAGTCGCCTATTTGGACATTAAATGTAGCCCATTTCTTTTTCTTTTCAACGTTCAATTAAAAAAGCAATATTGGAACAAAATAATCAATAAAATAATAACAAAAACATCAGAAATTATACAAAACATGTCATAATATTTCAACCTGCATGCAGATCGTGACAAGGTGACCAAATAAAACCCTGTCTTTGGGAAAAAATGGGCTAAGTGACCGATCAGATCAGTGGAGAGGCTACCGCACTCACAGTAAGAATGTATGATAAATGAGTTTAATGCCATACTGTGGAATATTCTAAGCCAAGCGAGTTGAAGAAAAGTTAAATGGTCCTGAACTGACACTTAATTAGCCGGTTCAGTCAATTCATAATTTGTGTAAAAGAAAAAACAAAGAAACAAAAAGTAAAACACGCTCTTAGGTCTTATAATATTAATTTCCATAGAGAATGCATTATAACACAACTCCTCCAGCTAGCTTTTTTTTTTTTTTTCCTGGAATTTCTTAGCCCTCGTGGCTCTAGTTTTAGGCTAAATGCATCAAGTGGCGCAGTGACAGCAGGATCCCCGGAACATCACCAAAGCAAAGCCGGGATCGCCCCCAAGGAACGTTTCCCCCTCCCTCTTGTTCTTCCTTCTCCGCTCCAGGAATAAATGAGTCGAAATGACAATTTTCCGACAGATCCAGACGACAAGCACGAAGGGCCCGGCAAAACAACTTGACGCTTTCAATTTCGCGTTCTGCGTCGTGTTATCCGCCGCCGCAGTTTGGGGGATTTGGATGTTGATTTACTGTTGTGTGACAAATGCTTTTAAAAAATATTTCTGCCTGATCCTTTTTTCTATTTAAGTTACAGCTGGAGATAAACAAAAAAAACAAAAGGGAGAGATGTACAAGCGTCTTCAGTCTGCGAGGCATTGTGTTGCGTTTTTACTAGCCCATAGAGATTACAAGGCGGATGGCAATTATACAGAGGCAAGGGAATCTATAAGCGTGTCCCTCATTAAAGAAAATAGATTATAACATAAAGTTTGGTGTCTAATTATTTCTCCTCTTCGGTTGCCAGGGTCAGTGGATTTTGTAGAGTGGGCACTTTGCACTTGTATTTTGGTGTAGCAAGCGATTCACCAGTACAGACATGAATCCTGGAGGTCGGAAAGTAGATTAAATGATTTTGTTTTAGAAAAAATGAAGCTATTTAGTTCAAGGGAAATAATGACATAAATATTCAGACATTTAGTGCTTCTGTAACTAGTTTAGGATTCATTCACAAAAGGAAGCAAAGAGTCAAAATCAAAAGTTATGATGGGGTCCGGGGTGGGGTCGGCCGCATAAGAGAATTGTATGACCCTGACGACGCAAATTATATTCTTTGAAAACCGCCACACTTTCTTTTAACTATCAGACAAACTGCAAAAACTAATCGGTCCTCCACTGTTCTTTGAAAACTCTGCACTCTCCGTCAACTTTTCGTACTTTTTCCATTTTATTTTAACACGTTAACTTGATTTAATAATAGACAGTGGGTAAAGAGAACCTCTGTGTATGTCACCGTTATGATTTAGAACTTAACCTAGAACATTTTTATTTATATTTTTTTATAAGTTGTCATGTGTGAGCTACTGTGTCCAAATAATTTCCGTTGTGGATCAGTTACGTTCGTCTAAGTCTAACTCTGCGTTCAATTATCTTCTGACTCCCACTTGGACCTCGGATTTGACATCACGTCCGAGCTTGAAGCGAATTATTATGTTTTGCTTGTCGGACTCGGAGAGCAGCGTGTAGCCTCACCACAACACCGACTTCCAAACTCATAGCCAGTGATACGGACGTGGTAAGGTACTGCAGTAATACGAGTGACTGAAATTGTAATTTAAACAAGGGGTCACCAATCCCCGGGCTGGGGACTGGTACCGGGCCATGGGTCGTTTGGTACCGGTCCCCCCCCTCCCATACGCCGTGTGTACTGTCCCCCCTCCCGTTTGCCACGCGGGCTGTGCCACTAAACCAGAACTAAACCAGGTCTACACCAGGTCTAAACTAGGTCTAAACCAGGACTAAACCAGGACTAAACAGGTCTAAACCAGGACAGGACTAAAGGTTAAAAGCAGGACTAAACCAGGACTAAACCAGGACTAAACAGGTCTAAAGGACTAAACAGGTCTAAAGGACTAAACCCGGACTAAACCAGGTCTAAACCAGGACTAAACCAGGACTAAATTAGGTCTAAAGCAGGACTAAACCAGGACTAAACCAGGACTAAATCAGGTCTAAAGCAGGACAAAACCAGGACTAAACCAGGACTAAATCAGGTCTAAAGCAGGACAAAACCAGGTCTAAACCAGGACTAAACCAGGACTAAACCAGGTCTAAACCAGGACTAAACCAGGTAACTAAACAGGACTAAACAGGTTTAAACCAAGTTTAAACCAGGACTAAACAAGGACTAAACCAGGACTAAATCAGGTCTAAAGCAGGACTAAAGCAGGACTAAACCAGGTCTAAACCAGGTCTAAACCAGGACTAAACTAGAACTAAACCAGGTCTAAACAGGAACAAAAACAGGATTTAACCAGGACTTAACCATGCCGTGTGGACTGCCTTCTCCCATACGCCGCATATCTCATGCACATGCAGATTTGTTGATTTAGTTTGGCCCACGACTTAGTCCCAGTTTTTAATTTAGGCCATTTGCGAATTTGAGTTTGACACCTCTGATCTAAACCAATACGAACTGGAAAAAACAATATCTAGCCAAGTAAAAATTACTTAAATTAAGAACATTTTACTTGATTTGAGTCGATTCAACTTGACAAGTAAAATTATCTACCAATGGAATTAGAGTGTTTTTCTTAACTCAAGCAACATTCGATTTAGTTTCTTATTTTAAGTGCAAAAAGTTGTTATTTTTCTTATTTTAAATGTAGCTGGATGTATTTGTCATGTTTTAAAAGTACAAAAAGTCTTGTCACAGTGGCAGATAATTTTCAAATCGTGATAAAACTTTATCTTTCTTAATTGAAGTCATCTTAACTTACCTAGATTTTAGTTTTTGCAGCGTGTAAACTTAAAATTCTTCCTTGTTGAAAGAAAGTTGAAAGAAACTAATCCAATTCTCCAGTTCCCACCGTATTGTACACAGAAACACTTGTTGATTTTAGACATTTAACCTTCACGCTTTTTAAAATACCTATACCATCTTCACGCATCTGAACATCCGGACGGCAGCAGAGATGGAGCTACCTGACGGCGCGTGTCTGCAGATGGATGAGGGAGATTTGTCATTCAGCCCGCGCCGTTGTAATTACACCCAAGAATTATAGCACGGCGCTAAAATGACTGACTGAATAATAATCAGAATCGCTAACGCTCGCATCCATTTCACAGGTGCTTCGCTCTTAACCAAAAGCTAATTGAGTGTGTGATAGAGGCCCTTTTTGTCAATAAAGTTTTGGCTCGGATAAAACCTCCTTTGGGAAACGTCTAATTTTTGAGATACGGCGAGGTTGATTGAAAAAGTTTGAAGGGTTCCAAGATGCGTTTGGTTTTATGTTTTTAACTCGATCCGGTCGTGTACATTAGCGGACAGACAGTTTGTGTAGAGGCTAATGGTTTTTACTGCTGTAATAAAAGGACTGGCAAAGTATGAGCAAATAAGAGATTCACTGCTTAAGATGTAAACGTGCTTTTCTTTGCGTTTTAAGATGGACTCAGTATTTGCGAAGGTCAAGTAGTGCACAGTTTGGGCCAAATTGGAGGGATTGTGATATTATGTTTTTGTGTTTTGTTTTTTTATCTAAATAATTCAGCATTTTTAACCTTGTATAACTCTATAATTGCACCATATCTGATAAACTGTGTGGAAATCTGGGGGTAAATATGTAAAACTTACCTACAGCCATTATTTTTTGCTCATTTATATATGTCATGCATATTTATATATTGCCTACAGCAGTGGTCCTCAACTTTTTTTGCACCACAGACCGGTTTTATATCTGGTCCTGGACCTGGTTTAGTCCTGGTTTAGTCCTAGTTTAGTCCTGGTTTAGTGCTGGTTTAGACCTGGTTTAGCTCTGGTTTAATTTTGGGTTCGTGGCACAGTCTTCATAGTGTACAGGAGGGGGAAACAGTCCACGTGGCATACAGAGGAGGGACGGTCCACGGGGCGTACGGGAGGGGGGACGGTCCACGCGGCGTACGGGAGGGGGGACGGTCCACGCGGCGTACAGGAGGGGGACAGTCCACGCGCCATACGGGAGGGAGGGGGAACGGTCCACACAGCGTACGGAGGAGGGGGACGGTCCACGCGGGCGTACTGGAGGGGGACGGTCCACGCGGCGTAGGGGAGGGGGACGGTCCACGCGGCGTACAGGGAGGGGGACAGTCCACACGCCATACGGGAGGGAGGGGGGACGGTCCATGCGGCGTACAGGAGGGGGAACGGTCCACACAGCGTACGGGAGGGGGGCGGTCCACACGGTGTATGGGAAGGGGGGATGGTCCACACGGCGTATGGGAGGGGCGGTCCACGCGGTATATGGAAGGGGGGACGGTCCAGGCAGCGTATGGGAGGGGGGGACAGTCCACGCGCCGTACGGGAGGGGGGACGGTCCACGCAGCATACGGGAGGGGGGAAGGTCCATGCACCGTACAGGAGGGGGACGGTCCACACGGTGTACGGGAAGGGGGGATGGTCCACACGGCGTACGGGAGGGGGCGGTCCACGGCAGTATATGGGAAGGGGGGACGGTCCACACGGCCTAAGGGAGGGGACGGTCCACGTGGCGTACTGGAGGGGGACGGTCCACGCGGCGTACGGGAGGGGGGACGGTACACACAGGCACACTATTGGGCCGGTTTATTGGTGACAGGTGGACTCAGCCAATCACAGTGAGTTGAGAACTTTTACCTAATGAAAGCAATATAAATACAATGCCTACACTTTTAACATTCTCCAAGCGGCTGAACCTATTTTTCTTTCTTAAAAATGTAGAAAACAGAACTTTGATCAGATTGCAATGATGCTCACTGTCCTCATGCATTGTGAGCATCTTAATTATACACTGCAATGAGTTTATAAATGCTTTTCACCAACTTTCAGAAGCAAGAGCAGCTTTTTGCAGCCACGGGAATGTAAACAACAATAACTAGCATGCTAACGGAGCACAGTAAAACTCTTTATATATATTAGATGTGGACAGTACACTTCTAACCCTTTAAATACTTAGTAGTAGTTCCTAAGATGGAGTCATTCATAAAGGTCCTGTATCCGATTATACAACTTTCTATTGCCCGATAATCAGGAAGTGCACATTAGGATGCTAGTCATTGTTAGCTTAACCGTCAGGGGAAAGCTTTGTTGTTAAAAAAAAAAAAAAAGCTTATAAACTCAATCACGGTGAATAATTAGGATGCTCGAATGCATAATGTAGGTGAGGAATGACTTTGGACCACCACAAACTGTTTTATTAGTAGTAGAAAGTAGTAGTAGTAAGCAGCAGTAGTAGAAGTAAGAGTAGTAAGTAGTAGTAGTAGTAGAAAGTAGTAGTAGTAATAAGTGGTAGTAGTAGCAGTAAGTTGTAAGTAGTTGTAGTAGCAGCAGTAGTAGTAAGTAGTAGTAGTAGTAGTAGAAAGTAGTAGTAGTAATCAGTAGTAGTAGTAGTAGTAGTAGTAGTAGTAGTAGTAGTAGTAGTATAGTAGTAGTAGTAGTAGTAGTAGTAGTAGTAGTAGTAGTAGTAGTAGTAGTAGTAAGTAGTAGTAGTAGTAGTAGTAGTAGTAGTAGTAGTAGTAGTAGTAGTAGTAGTAGTAGTAGTAGTAGTAGTAGTAGTAGTAGTAGTAGTAGTAGTAGTAGAGTAAGTAGTAGTAGTAGTAGTAGTAGTAGTAGTAGTAGTAGTAGTAGTAGTAGTAGTAGTAGTAGTAGTAGTAGTAGTAGTGTAGTAGTAGTAGTAGTAGTAGTAGTAGTAGTAGTAGTAGTAGTAGTAGTAAGTAGTAGTAGTAGTAGTAGTAGTAGTAGTAGTAGTAGTAGTAGTTTTATTTTCTTCAAGACAGTAAATATCAGGTAAAGTGTCTTTAATACACTAGTTTTTTTTTATGAATTAAGTTTCTGCTCATGCTTTGTTAAGATAATTCAATGTGCTTTTATTTATTAATTTACGTTTTATAATTTTTTGTATTTATTTATTTACTTTTCTTGTTTGTCCACCACTATTACCGCCCTCCCCAGATGAACCCGGGCTCGGCGGGGCAGTGGACATGATTTTGCAGGAGGCTGAACAGGGCCGGCGTGAATGCCCCATGGAGGTGTTTTTGTGTGAGCGATCGTGCCATGTCACTTTGGTCTCCTCTCCGCTGGAGCCCAAACTAACACGGCAACTAAACCAGAAAAACAGTTCTTATGTAACGGACTGGGACAATGGGACAATGCACCAGAGTAGTCCAAATTTGTACCGTGTTTGGAAATATTACCACTGACAGAAAACCAGTGAAGCATCGATAAACACAACTAAATGAAATGAATGAATGAAAAGTCTACTGTAACTTTTCTGGTGAGTAATACTGGTGTTTTTTTGTTTTGTTTTGTTTTTGTTTCGATCCTGTACCAAGAAATACCAGTGAGTTTTGTATAAAAAGTACACTCTATATAACTTTTCTAACCTGCTTGTCTCCATGGAGATGTAGTTGCTTTGCCTTGAATGTTATACAGTATGGAAATAAACTTGGTTCTCACAATGGAGACAAGTTACTGGTCAGATCTATGGAAAAGCAAGCCTGAACATAGAAAGAGGTCATGTTTTTCCACAGTAGTTTTGAGATATAAAACACCTGTAATTGACTGACATGCCAGGCAGATAAATGCAACGCCATACTGTGGAATATTCCATGCAAAGAAATAGCATCTCCATGGAGACAAGCAGGTAGTAGTAGACAGGGTTCCCACTCTTTTTCACTGACAAAATTTTAAAAAAAATTTCCATGACTTTTTTATGACCTAAAGTGAATTTTTCATGACTTTACAGCACCTACATGTGTAGAATTGATCATACTTTTAGTGTTAAATATGAAATGTTAACTCTTTCCACTCATCTTATGGTGGTATTATATTTTTTTTAACATTCAAAATCCTGTCAGTGCATTTATTGTCGTCTCTTTTAAATAAAAGGTGCATACTTTCAGAAATAATCATAATAGCCTAATGAGAACTGAACAGAACACTGTAGTTTTGTGAAAGAGATACTAAAATTCCATGATTCTTCCAAAACTTTGATTGAATTTACAAAAATTCATGTCTTTTCCAGGCCTGGAAAATGACATTTTCAATTTCCATTACTTTTCCAGGATTTCTGTGACCGTGGCATCCCACCTTGAACTAAACATTTTGTGTATTAACAGATAAACTAAAATATACTACTGAGAAAAAGTATTGATATTTTTCTCAGAGAATTCGCACTATTTGATACTTCAGTCAGTGTCGATATAGCGAGGCCATGTTACAGGTCAGATCTGTAGAGGGGCAAGCCCGCTCACAGTAAAAATGCTTTCTTTTTTTAACAATATAAAAGTCTACAATTGAATAAATGCATAATTGATCAGTTTAATGCCATACTTTGGAACATGCCAGACAGAGCTAAAAGATCTCCATGGAGACAAGGCTATGGGCCCAACAGAAAAAAAAAAAGAAAAAAAAGAAAAAAGGAAAAAAAACAGCACAAAAACAAGAAAAAAACTAAACTAAACATGATAAAATTATAATAAACATGATCAAATTTATTTCATGCAAGAAGTTATAATGCCGATAGTTAGAGTGAGCAAACGGCAGAAATCAAACCCGCAACCTTCTTCCATTGAGACCAGCTTCTTAACACCTAAACCATGCATAATGAAGTCCATAAACATGACACTGCTTTTGCTTTTTCTTTAGCGCACGTGTTACCTCAAAGTACTGTATATTCAGAGCAATCTTCCAGCAATTAGCCTGTACCTTCCCGTGTCCTTACCTCGTCCTCCAGCTTCTACTCCGGCCATCTTCAGATCTTTCAAGGAGTGCCTCGCAGCTCGGAGAAAGGCGCGAGTTTCTCCCGGTAACAAACGCCGCAGCTTTCGGAAGTGGAGTGTACCGCCGTCGCCATGGTTACGCTCAATCCAACATGAGATTCTGTGATTTTCTGTTTCTGAGTGCACATTGATATGGGCGTTCGGGAGAGAACAGCGAGCGGGTTTTCGATTTTTGCCTACTCCCCAGACTCTTTAAGCGCTTCTCGGAGTGTTTGTGGAGCTTTTTATTTGGCGTGATCCTCTGGAAAGTTGTGTTCGCGATCCAAAATTACATGATGTTCTAATTTCAGATGGAGGGCAGGGGATTATATAACTCTACGGGAGATGCACAGTTTTTGAAAGAAATCTCCAAACTTATGATGTTAAAAACGTTGTTAATTTTTTATCTGGGATAGAGCACAAAAACCCGACCCAGTTTGGACAAATATTTAGACTTTATGTCAGGGTTTGAGTCAGACTCAGTCACATCAGTACGTCAGCTGTTTCCTGTCTACACTTCGAGACTCTTAAGTGTTCAAAAGATCACAGCACTGCACTTCTAGTGTACAAGTCAAAACTGTGTTATTTCTAGTGATGGGCAAATGAGACGGAGCTCCGGAGCACGTCTCGTTCTTTCTGAAACAAATTGCTCCGAAGCGCTGCCTTGGAGCTCGTCTCGCAGCAGCCGCTCACGTGACCAAAGTGTGGGAATGTCGGTCCGTCCCCCTACTGCTTCACTCTGCGTGTCAGTCGCTTCAGTGTATCGAAGCGTTTCATTGGCTCAGCGAATGTTCCGCTCTGCGATTGGTTCAGAGTGCTTCAGAGTGTTCAGCGCACATCTGTGGTTTGACAAGCGCTAAACTGCTACAGTATAAAAGATGCACCAATATTTCTTAAAAATGTTGGGTAGTGAGGAGTACTGTGTGACGTTAGTGGTGATTTTGGCGACTTTTGGCATTTGTTTCATTTTCGATGGCATCTACAAGTGGAAAAAATCGATCCATGGTTTGGGATCACTTTGATCTAATTCCACCTAACAAGGTAACACCTATTTTCTTATTTACAGCTGCTATTTATGTTGCTCTTTACATATTATTTTAAATCATCATTATTATTGTTGTTGTTAGGTACGGTGTCGCTCTGCACAAGTATTGTCTTACACTAACAATACTTCATCGATGCTGCGTGCCAATGGTTAAATTTGTCCACTAGAGGTCAGTGTTTCTCCGAGGCCTCAGACACGTCGAACCATTTGAGACAATACTGCGACTGAGGTGTCAATGCTTCACGAGGCTCCATTCGCACATCACTAGGTATTATTATTTGTGAAATGTGATGATGATTTTTAAAGCATAAAAGATCGGCGATAAAGTTTACAGGAAGTAGAGCCACTATCGCGAATCTGCAGCTTCACCTCGATCCGTAACTGTGTGGATATAAACAGATGTGAGGAACTACTCTGGCCTTTTTACTTTTAAAGAACACCTCAAACTGGATTAATAGCGCTGTTTTGTGGACTGGATGTTATTATTTGCGGAGGACAAATTCTATGGATAAGGTGAATGAGATGCTGCAGTTTAAATTTACCACTTTACGAGAGGTGAGGAATAAAGTCTTCTCATTATTTTCGCTATAACCCGAGTTTGTGTTTTACGTCTCTGTGTCCGTTAGAGGCCACACACAAATAAAATCCTAGGTGTGTCTTTAGTAGGCCTATGAAAATCGTCACAAATATCTTAATGCGTATCAGGCTCGGGTCGGATTCGATCACTGCTTGGACAGAAAAATTCGTCCCGATCCACACTCTAATCTCAAATTGGCTCCAGAAACTTGATAGAGATGACTGATATATCTGCACCAATATCGGTATCAAGAGATATCGATACAAATTGGCCAATATCGGCACCGACCCAGATTGATTCTCAATACCGATATCCAACATTTTTTCATGTCGCCATACTCTTGTGTCCTTTTAGGAACTGGACTAATGAGTCAGAAAAGCGTTATAAGGCTACATTTTTATACCACTTTTATGCAACTTTTCTGGTGGAAGGTCCTTCACCTGCTTGTCTCCATGGAGATGTTGCTGCTTTGCCTGGAATGTTCCACAGTATGGCATTAAACACATCTATCAAGCATTTATCCATTATGTTTCCATTGCTCAAAAATACAATAATTCTCTCTGTGAATAGGGTTGCCTCTCCACAGATCTGACCTGCAACGTAGCCTTGAGTCTTCCTTGAGATAGATGGGTTTAAGCTGTACAGTGGAACATTCTAGACAAAGCAATAGCATCTCCGTGGAGACAAGCAAAGACAAAGCGATGGATACTAAACCAGAAAAGTTGCACCATGCACCTTTAACTTAAGAGACATTTAAAACATGAAATATGGCAAAATTGGTTACTGGCTCCAGCGGTCGGTCAAATGTCGGTATTGGCTCAAAAAATAAATAAAAATCCATATTGATCCATCCCTAAAACTTGCCTTTAAATCCTTTAAACTGAAAACAATCAGGTGTTTTTGGTTGAATAACGGTACCACCTCCTGAAGCTGTTGTGAGCAGATATTTTCACGTTTGTTTATTTGTTCTGACAAAGCAGACATTGAACTTTGTGCCAGTTTTGTTCCATGCGGATAGGCCCAGTAATTACAGAGATATGAACCGTAAAGCAGGTCAACAAATCTGCAGTCTGACAGTTAAACAGCAAATTCCAACGTACAATTCTTCTGATTCTTGCAAACAACAGGGATCTGACAACGTGGCGAGGGCATATGAACACAACCTACTGTATACTGATACTTTACAAATACACACTCTTTTTCACTGACAACACTTCAAAATGTTTTTTTCCATGACTTTTTCATGACCTAATGTGAATTTTCCATGACTTTACAGCACCTACATGTGTAGAATTGATCAGACTTTTAGAGCTAAATATGAAATGTGAACCCTTTCCACTCACCTTATGGTTTGCTGTTATAGTTTTTTAACATTCAAAATCCTGTCAGTGCATTTATTGTCGTCTCTTTTAAACAAAAGGCACAAACGTTCAGAAATAATCATAACAGCCTAATGATAACTTAACAGAACACTGTAGTTGCATGAAAGAGATACTACAATTCCACGACTTTTCCCGGCCTGCAAAACGACATTTTCAATTTCCATGACTTTTCTAGGATTTCCATGACCGTGAGAACCCTGAATTAGAGGTTTGTGCGGGACAGAATTTTCATTCCCGCTCCCGCTCGCACTCGCATTGTACAGACCTGCTCCCGCCCGCAAAGAATTGTAATTTTCATTCCCGTTCCCGCCCACTTCTGCGATATTTTGTCCCGCTCCGGCGCACAAATCCCGCAAGATGGGAACGTTCGCTTTCTTAAGCTCTGTCAAACATGAAAAAGTGGAAAGGAATTGTCTAAAATGTGCACGAGATTAGACCAGGTCCACAAGTTTAGGCTGCTTAAAATGTTTTTATTATTGCCAAATAAAATACCTTGCGCAAATTATGTTTTATCGCAAACATTAATCATTTGTATATTTTACTTTACACTTATATTTAGTTTGCAGGACAGTAGTTTATGAGCTTGCAGAGTGTGTCCCATGTGCAAAGCTCTACCCTGAATATTGACGTCACACTTCTGCATGTACATCTATGGCGGGATGTTCAGCAGTTGCCATGGTGACACAGCGCACACAGACAAAACTCTTTTAAAATCGTCAGAAAACTCAAGAAAATTTCAAAATGGAGCTACACAAAGCGCATTTTCAGGAGCCTGTGATCAATCCGAGCGTTCATGGTCAGCCGAAAGTGACAAAAAAAACTAACTACAAAAACTGCGGCTGCAATTTTATGTGCGGGAGACTTGTTTAGCAGCACAGACAATCTCATTTGTTATAGTTCCAGCTAAATCAGACAGAGCAGGAGTTACGGTCGATGGCATCAGATGTGAAGTATCAGTAGAGGGTTTGCTGTGTATAATACCAAGCTTGGTCGGTGAAAAGTGAGTCATGCTTTTAAGAAAAAAGGTTAATAATAATGATAATAATAATGGGGATCACAATTAGCCGGTTGCGTTGTAATAGAATCGATGACTAAGTCTATTTGAAGCTCGTCGCTAACTGTAAAAAGCTGACCTTTAGATAATGAACAAACCTTCATTTAGTCTAATAGTAGCTAATGTTTTGTTATTCAGGTTTAAAAGCCATTGTAGATTAGGAGAGAAGTTGCTTTGCTCCAGGTTTTTTAAGAGAATAAAACCACCGTATCATTTAAAACTGAAATAAATAGCTTAGTAATTATGACTTCTTTGTTTAGTTTAGTTTTATTGCATTGTTCTGGAGGAAAGTTCATGTGGTAAATATGAATTATAAGTTCTAAAAAAAAAAGGTATTCTCCTATCTATGGCATCAATTGATACTTTGGAGCAGATATCATCAACATTCCTAAGGAGTGTGATGCTAAAAGGAGGCACTGCTCTGTCTGAAGCTCTGTTCCTCAAGTCAGACTTTAATCTGAGCTTTATTTTAACACAATCTGACCCAGTCTCTCCACTTTTGTTGAACATTAAACTCCAAAACAGGATCACGAAGGCTGGTATTGATCACAGGCGCTTAAGAATTAGCCGTTTAAATCCAGTTTGTTTTGTTTTCTTATTAAAAACTCTTCATTCTGTAAAGTGCCTTCAGATACATTTGTAGATTTATGTACTTTTAATTGCATAATAATCCTCCTTTGCAAATAACAGTCACGATTTTGCAATTGTTCGAAATCTTGATTATTAAAAAGCCAAATTAATCTAAACTAAGTAATTTCATTAATTGCCTCGGTCTAATCTACAGTATGTGAGATTTTGGGGGAAAATCTGAAATACTGTTTATATTAAGTGTGTTTTAATGAAGTGAGTAGGGAGTAATAGATGGGACAAGACACAATTTCCACAAGATGAGATGAAATTTTTAACCCCTTAATGCCAAGTGTCACAAATATGCGACAAACCGTTTGGATCAAGATATAAGATGAGATGGCAGCTGCTTTCCCCCAATGTCGCTTAGTGCACAGGCAGGACTTTCCTAGGAACCTTTGCCAAGCATTTATTTCAATTATTATTTAATTATTTCAAATTGCCCACATTTCTTTTTTTTATTTTTGTTTTTTGTTTTTTGCTATAGTCAAATGAATAATCTGAACTCAATTTACCATCTACTTAAAGGCAAAAGGCATACAAAGTATTTTTTTAAATAAAAAATGTTTGTATAAATATATATAAATTCAGGGGTTTAGGGGATAATAATGTTTTTACATTTCACGATTCAATTTACAGTTTTAATCTTAACTTTTTATTTATTTATTTGATTTCATATTTTTGTTTCCATTTTAGTACAATGTTTTTGGAACTGTAAGATATGTAACTCACCAACACGTAACCCTTTTTTGTCCTACCTAAATGTAAACACTTGGAAAAAAAATCTCATGAGATCTTTTTTTCTCTAGTGTGCATGATCTGTTTTCGTCTCACTCAATTTCGTCTCACGAGATCTTGTGGCATGAAATCTTGTCCCATCCCTAGAAGATAAAAGTGTACCTTACCAATTCATGTATCAGACCTGGTATAGACCTGGTTTAGTCCTGGTTCAGTCCTGGTTTAATCTGTATGCGGCTCAAAAGTCCGGCATCACAGTTTAAATCACGGAAACGGGAAACAGCCATTATCCATTTTTTCCCCATTATTCATTTAAACCCAAAAACTGAAAACATAAAACAAATTGTTATCCATTTTTTCCATTTGGTTTTCTTATTTTTGGTTTTATTTTGAAAAACAAATTAACGAATGATACACCGATTCTTTCCATTCTCCATAATTGCTTTGTAAACGTTTGAATGGACCTCAAGGCAATAGTCACAGTACTAGTAAATAATGAATCCTTTCTGACTCAGATTTTAGAAAACCAAAAATTGTCCCAAAAATTGACCAAAAAAGTCAGTGATTTCATTCGGAATTACAATCCCACAGTCATTTGGCTTTTGTGTAGACCTCTTTTGAGACCGTGGACGGCCCAGTAGAATAATTATAACCATTTTAATGACGAGGAACTAATGTCATTCTTCAGATTCAGCTCGATGTGCTACGCTACATTACCCGGGTGCATGGCATGGAGCTCTTAGCTAGCTCGACAAATCCTGCATGTGTCACTTCTATTTTAAGACTTCAAATGGGATACGGAATACTAAATGTCCATTTCATATGCGCAAGGGTCTTCAATATTCAGTAATTCCGTGATAGATGTTTCAGAATACAATATATTTTTTTCTATCTTCTGAAAAATTCTGGCAAACCAATCCTGAATTCTTATGCCGTGTTGTATTAAAATTTTGGACTTTTTTATTTTAGACCATAGACCGTATAAAGAAGTGGACTAAGGGAGTGCTCCAGTCAAATGAAGCTCATCAAGGCTGGTGTTTATAAGAGCGAATTTGGAGATAGATCTATTTTAGGAATAGGCAAAAAAAAAAAAAAAAAGAATATGAACATTTTAAAACCAAAATAATGAGGCTCACTGCAGCAGTTACAGACAGAAGGCCAACAATTTTTCAACGTAAAGTCAATTGGAGCCATAGTCGATGGAGTCCCCATAAACTACCGGTGAAAACTTTTAGAACGCCCTAATTTTTCCAGTTATTTATTGCAATTCAAGTCATCAAGTCCAATGAAGAGCTTGAAATGGTACAAAGGTAAGTACTAAACAGCCGGAGGTTAAAAAAAAAGATAAAAGAAACAAAACACAAGTCCAAGCTCTGCCAAAACTACCTCAGGAAAAAAGAACAAGATGTTGAAGTTGAAAACATCAACTCAGTCTCCAGACTTAAACCCCATCGAGCTGGTTTGGGAGGAACTCGACAGAAGAGTGAAAGCCGAGCAACCTACAAGTGCCACACATTTATGGGAACTTCTGCAACAGACTTGGGAAGAACTTTCTGAAGAATATTTGATTTCTATTGTAAAAAGAATGAGCCACGAGTGTGTTCAGCTGTTATATCTGCCAAAGGTGGACACTTTCATGAATCAAAAAGTTTAGAATATGTTTTGGTCAACAGTAAACAGAAAAAAGTGGAAAAAAGTGTGGTGTTCTAAAACTTTTGACCGGTAGTGTATTTCAGACACAATATATAAATTGTTGACCACTGGAAACATTTTGGCAAGACCCAGTTTAATCCTGGTTTAGTCCTGTTACAGCCCTGGATTACTTGTGGTGATGTAGCTACACTTTGTTCTTCCAGTTATCTGTTAATACTGCAGTAATAGTAACAGTAGTAATAGTCATTTTTACTCAGATACATTTGAACAAATACTTTAAAAATTGCAGTTTGATGGAAAAGTTTAAAATTTAAAAATGCACTATTAAACTTTTTGGAGAGTCCACCATATGCTTGTCTCTACTGCTTTACCTGGAATGTTCCACAATACAGCATTAAATGTGTCTATCTCCATCAAACTGGTGACACCATTGGGCCAAGATACAGGTCAGAGCTGTGGAGAGGCGTGCTCGCTCAAATCCATGTCATTCAAGGCATATTTGAGCAAGAAACGCTTTCGTAATTCAGGGTTCCTAAGGTCATGGACATCCTGGAAAAGTCATGGAAATTGAAAATGTCTTTTTACAGGCCTGGAAAAGTTGTGGAATTTTGTAAAATCAATGAAAGTATGGGAAAAGTCATTAAATTTTAGTATCCCTTTCACGCAAGTTATCATTAGGTTATTATGACTATTTTTATTTAATTTGTTTAAAAGAGACGACAATAAATGCACTGACAGTATTTTGAATGTTAAAAAACTATATTACCAAACCATAAGGTGAGTGGAAAAGGTTAACATTTCATATTTAATAAGTACGCTCAATTCTACACATGTTGGTGCTGTAAAATAATGGAAACTTCACTTTAGGTCATAAAAAAGTCATGGAAAAGTTTTGAAATTTTGTCAGTGAAAAAGCGTGGGAACCAGCTGTGAAAACAATAACATCTCCATGGAAACAAGCAGGTGGCGAAAACTCACCAGAAAAGTTACATATAGTTATAGTTACACATTTTTAACATGAAAATAAAATGAGTTCACTTTTCAAGTTTGACCCTATCCCAAATAACTGCTTTCGAATCGCTTCTGCCGCTCGCCAGATCAAAGGTGGGGCGCATTAACTGCCCTGATCTGTTAATCCAAGCACAATTTGAGCCAAATGATAAATCAGTCTGGTCCGGGCTCTCCTCCTGGTCCTCGCTCCCCCGCTCCGATTCACACTGTGTAACTAATGAGCTAGCCAGACCGTTTCAGGCACCACGGACACAGCGGCGAAAGGAGAAGAGAGGGGGACGGCGGTCAATGGAGCTGTTTGCATATAAATCGATAGAGGGAGAGCCGGGGCCGATGCATTGATCCGGATCTGCTTTAAAACCGGTCCAGGGCTCGATCAGCGGGGCCGTTTATAGCAACAGTCCCACATCAGTCAGATAACGCAATCAAAATATCAGCAAGTCCGGAGATAAGCACTCCACTATTAGAATCACAGGGATTTCAGATGTTTAGAGAAGGAGCGGATGGGACGGGTGAACAGTGTTGGGAAGGTTACTTTTAAAATGTAATCCCTAACAGATTACAGATTACACACCCCAAAATGTAGTTTGTAATGTAATCCATTAAATTACTTAAAGTGAGTAACGTAATCTGATTACTTTGGATTACTTGATATTGTCATGTTTTTTTAAACGACATGAATGTAGCAACCACATCCTGAAAATTCTTGTTTGTTGTCTTCAAATTGTCTGAGCCCAAGTCTCCATCTGTTAATATAAGAGGTTTTGTCTGTTAAAAGACAGAAACAAGATCAGCCTTTCCTTCACCATTAAAAAATATTATTGATAGAGAAATTATTTTTTATATGAGATCACCTTAAATTATGTCAACCTACTGTTAGGTGTCATGTTGTTTAGACCTGGTTTAGTCCTGGTTTAGTCCTGGTTTAGTCCTGATTTTTAGACCTGGTTTACTCCTGATTTTAGACCTGGTTTAGACCAGGTCTAGACCAGGTCTTTAGTTCTGGTTTAGTCGTGGTTTAGTCCTAGTTTAAACCTGGTTCAGTCCTGCTTTAGTCCTGGTTTAGTCCTGGATTTAGTCCTGGTTTAGTCCTGGTGTTAGTTCTGGTTTAGCGGCGCACGAGACGTCGGTGTCCGCGCTGTAACTACGGAAGGAGACGTGGTCCGCGGGTTCTCAGGTTAATGACGATGATGAAGGTGTGTGTTTGTGTGTGTGTGTGTGTTTGTGTGTGTGTTTGTGTGTGTTTTGTGTGTGTGTGACAGTAGTGCAGATATTATGAGTCTATGCAGGTTGTTTTCACCAGTGCCAGTAGCTCCTGTTTCACATTTAAGTTGTAGGCGATTTTATATTTGTTTTTTTTATATATATCTCACATCAGGAGAAGAATTTCCAAGACACAAATGCGTTTTTACCAATGCACTGCTGCTTCCACTGTGTGACTGACACCGCCAACTTTAACATGACGTTTACGTCGCTCTTATTGCGCGCGTTCTGTTTGGGTTTCCGGCAATGAGTGAAATTACCGAAATAAAAAAATAAATAAATGCGAGGTAGCACAAAATGTGAAAACAGGAAAATACCGCCTTGTAATCCACTTATTTCAGCAAAGTAACTGTAATCCAATTACCACTCACTGAAACAGTAACTGTAACTGAATACAGTTACTCATAATTTGTACTCTGATTACGTAACGGCGGTACATGTAATCCGTTACTCCCCAACACTGCGGGTGAAGAAATCTGATGTTTGTAAATGGTACTGCTACAACTGAAATAGTAATTAACCACAGAGTGAACACCATGAGTCAACAGTGAAAATGTATTTTGTAAAATAATCAAAGTAGAGTAAAAACGCAACATAAATGGTAAACGGTCACATTTTTATACAGCACTTTTCCACCTTCAAGGCATTCAACGCGATTTACAACAAGGAAAGACTCACCCATTTACGCACCAGTGTACGCAAACACTGGGGGCGAGGTGGGTTAAGTGTCTTGCAAAAGGACACAACAACAGCCTCCATTTGTGGGAGCTGGAATCACATCACCAACCTATGGATCTGACCGCTCAACCAATGATGTTTTTGTTTTGTTTTGTTTTGCTCTATCAACTGAGATTACTATAAGATTAAAGGTGCACTACGTAGCTTTTTTTCTGGTGGAGGACTGGCCAAATTCTTGTCTCCATGGAGATGTCATTGTTTTGCCTAGAAAGTTACATAGTATGACATTAAACGTAATTATTTTGCATTTTATTATAGATGTTGTTTTTGCTATAAAATTGCTTGCAGACATATACATTTGTTAATATTAAAGGTTGTATGGAGGATTTTATTTATTTATTTATTTTTTCAAATTGCCAGTGAAAGTTTAAAATACCATTACAGAGATGCAGCAGCCTTGTAATTATGATGACAAAAAAAAAAAAAAAAAAAAAATCTATCAACTGGGGACATAGTGAGGCCATATAAACATCAGCCAATAGAAAACGAGGCTCCCTCATTTTCTATTGGACTGTTAGGTTGTCAATCAAACTCCCTACGTTTCTAGTGTAACTGACTCGCCGGCGCGCAGGGATTATGTGGTTTATGCAGCGGTTCTTAGAGGCTTTTTAAAACTGTAGCTTCCTCGCAGTTTGCGCAAAGTTTGTTGAGATGGCGGACGGGAATCCACGACCAGTTCGCCGCAAAAGAAAGTCCGTTTTTGAGGTCGCTGAAAGAAGAAGAGAAGAGGAAAAGGAGCAAAGCCAAACTGAGGTGATTCTTGGAGATCTCTTCCAGCGATTGCGCAAATGAAGTAGACAAAGGGTCTAAAAACTGATGTGATGCTAAATTATTTCTAGACAGGTCACTTCAACAGTAATTCTGAACACGCACTGGCTGTAAACAAGTGTGATTTCTAGAGTAAAGTAATTTCTAGTGGAGGTGTTTCTACTGAGGGAGATGTGGAGGACAAAGGTGGTGTCAGGCATGCACAACATTTGAAAAAGGACTGTCGCTGTATTTCTCTTTCTTTAAAAAAATCCTCTATACAACCTTTAATGTACTTTTTAAGAACTGTATTCCGAACACCACCAAATTAAACAACTGTACAGGAATACAGTACACTAAAAATGTGTGTTCTGAATAAGTATCTTCATGTATTTACTTCGTGGACACTGGCGGTGATGCTGCATGACACAGAGGAACACACTTTTGTCCGAAGACTGTATATGCTTCTGCAGCAAAACTTGAATTTCCCACAGGATCAATAAAGTATCTCCCTCTCTCTCTTTTACTTCCCAACGCTGAAGTAAGTGTACTTGTCCTGGTTTGGTCCTGGTCTACCTGTTGTTGTCCTGGTTTAGTCGTGATTTAGTTTACAGTTGACAATAACTTAATCACCAAATATTATGTTATTCTTACTTTAAAAAGGAATGACTAACACTTATTTTTACACGCTATTCTTAAAACACTATCTATACATCAAGTACACCGTAATGTCATAGTGTCAGATTTATGATGCTTATTTGTCCATGAGTAGCCTGCTCCATAGAAGTGTCCAAAATAGAAAATCAGATACTAATCAATAATAAAACTGTTATCGAAACTAGATACTCATTTGAGCAGGTATCAATACTAAAAAAGTCACATTAACAGAACACAAATGCCCTTTCCTGAATAAGTTTAGACTGATTTTCAGAACAGGTATAAGAGCAAATAGACTAGTATACGCCCATGAACCAGTATGGACCCTACCTGAACACAGATATAAGTCCACATGGTAATAGAAAAGAAAGTACTACACTCTAATGTTGAAAATGTCATTCTGTTGTCTAAAGAAAGTGTTTTTTTTTATTATTATTATTATTATTATCATTGTAGTCAGAACCTCCTAACACTTTACGTTAAGTACAATGCAATTTAATGTAATTTCCGAGGCTATCTAAGGACACTTTCAAAAGTCAGATAAGGTTCTCTCGTTTTTTCATTCCTGTTTTTTTCTCTGTTTCTGTGTAATACACGTCTTTACTGAAGCCTGAGTCGAGTCTGAATTACTCATGCCTCTCGAATTATGAGCATATGTGAAATAAAGCAACACTAAGGGACATGAGGAGAGGTCCTGACATTAATGAAGGATTGGAATTGAATGAAAAGACATTGGCATGACTTAAATTAACAAGATTTGCCATATTAAAAAAACAAAAAAATTGACTCTTGTGAGCTTTAAGCCATGATATAATGTTGTTACCTCTCCAAAAGCAGAACTACAGAGTGTTTTCTGAAAGGAAAACAGACTCAATATGGAGTTTTTTTGTGTTAAACAAATGTAAATGAAAAAAAAAAACACAACTCCAGGTCTGTATGTGAAGAGGAAATAACATAACATATATCGGAAAATAGCGTAATATGGGCTTTAGATCAAGAAAATAAAGTGAAAAGGTGAATGAGATGATTCAGTACAGATGTGCAGCAATTAGAAATACATTGTGTACACGTAATTGATTTGGTTCTAACTAAAGGACACTTTAGTTATCTTAATCACACGGGAATGCCCTTGGGTTTCAGTGGCTTCATTTCCACTACCTTAACACAGCATGGTTAACTGAACATTCCCATTCATTGTGGTGTATTAGTGCAATTCAATGGATGTACAAAGTTTACGCCTGAGTGTCTCGTCTGTGGATAGCTGTATTGCCAAATGTGCCAAAATTACCTCCCCCCACTGCTGAATCTGTGAATAAAAACTACTTGAGCATGCATGACTCACTCTAAATGCTACTTCCGAGTGGGTAAATGAGAAGAGAAAATAATTATGACATGGTTAAAAGCTCTTAGGTCAATTTTGCACAATATGTCTTCTTAATGGAACTGTAGGTAGCCTGCCCTATTACAGTTTTAGTTTTTACTGTACAAAACCAAAATTAGGACTAAACTAGGACTAAAGCTGAAACTAAACCTGGACTAGACTAAACCGGACCAAAGCATTGTCTACATCACGATTAAACTGGACTCAAACAAGGACCAAGTATGTGCAAATAGCAACGCAGTCTTAAAAAAAAAAAACATCACACCTGAACCTGGACTGCAAACCTTAAAGGGACAGTCCGGAATTTTGGACATAGGGCCTCATTTCCTAGTGAGCCAGAGTGTTGGAGACGTGTGGAGACACTTTTAAAAAAAATATTTCATCCAGTCCTTGTATTTGCAGAGGTCGCTGGTGTTATCCTGCCACTAAAAACTGTCTAAAAACAGTCTTACCCACTCCACAAAACACCTGAAGCAAATCTATTATTATGTCAGACTGTCGATGTAAATGTCTGTGTTGATAGAATATTGGAAATAAAACTAACTTTGCATCGTATGAATTGTCACATGTTAAGGGACTATTTTATCAGAAGCAGCAGAATTTTACTTTGCCGATAAGATAGGTGCTAGGTGATGTCATTCTGCTGCTGCAAAGCTTTCTCTCAGGAAGTACAACTCTGCTACCCAGGCTGGTGCCACCTAGTGCCTCTACTCAGTTTCATTTCTCAGAATACATTACATGGTTTGCAAGAACACCGGAAGTGCGAGTCCAGGCACCAGCCAATCAGCAAAGAGCCATATATTCTGTGTTGGCAATGATTCCCAAGATTGAAGATTTAAAGCTGGAATAAAGAGAATGTTTGGTGAATTTTATCAAGGGGAAAGACGTTATTGTCCTTCTTCCTATGGGATTTGGCACATTACATATATCACAACCAAATAGCAGTGATTGGTTAAATTTAAAAAAGTATCCGCCTACTGTCAAGCGAACTAATTCTAATTCTCAGATATAAATCCTTCATGTGCAAGGTTGGTTTTACTACTAAAATTATTCTATCGACACAGACATTTACATTGACAGTGTGGCGTTATAATAGATTTGCTTCGGGTGTTTTGTGGAGTAAGTGGGGTAAGACTGTTTTAAGTGGGAGGCAACCTCTGCAAATACAAGGACAGGATGGACTATTTAAAAAAGTGTCTCCACACTCTGGCTCACTAGGAAATGAGGTCCTATGTCCAAAATTCCAGACTGTCCCTTAAACTCGCAGATAGGGGACACAAACTCAGTATATGGACAGATCATGGCTCATGTGAAAGCTCAGAACTTTCAGAATTCCCTCACTGAGCTGCAGAGACTGACTGGCTGTAGATTTTTGGGGTTTAGGTAGTAACCATTTAGATCAGCGAGAGGCAGTTTTTTATTGAGTTGGAAATCAAAAATAGACTCATGTACCTGATATCGCCAAGAATTCCAGATATTTTCCCGACTTTTACTGAATTTGAACAATTAAACAAAGTAGAAATTTGACTTTTAATGACACCTTTCCGGTATTTTTCATGTTTTTAGTCAAACATTACCAAAATTTTGCCTAGAATTTCACATATTTTCCCAAATTTGAACTACTTTTAACTAAACTGACCCCATACTTTGCTGTCTTTGGAGTAGAAATTTGACTTTTAATAAGTGGAGTTCAACATTGAAACTGGCAACCCAAATGGGAGTCATGTGAGGCTCATTTTGCGTTCTGATTTTATATTCTTGAGAGCCAAAACACAAAATTGTAAGAGAAACAACTTGCACATTTTGTTCAGTGTTTATTTGCAAGAATAAAACAGCGCTACAATTCTTATCAGTAAAAGCTTGCTTGATTTGAACATAATTCATTCATATCTGGGTACACAGTTAGGTCATGTTTCTGAAATTTAAACCTAACAAATGTTTCTTTCTTTCTTTTTTTCTTTCTTTTTGTTATGCCGAAACAAAATCTGTTTCTCGATGAATAGCAAATTATCCAACGCACCATAATCGTTGACTTTTAATAACAGCACTCAAATCCAAAGTGCCATTACACCACACAAAGAAGTTTCAAGTAGAACAGACTAGCCTATAGCTCTTAAAACGATGATATACTCCCAAAGTGAACTTTTAGCACCCACTACTTATCACGGCCAAACAAGAAAACACATTTACATTCCAGCTCTGTGCGGTGGGCCACTCTGCAGGCTCCGATAAAGGCCATTTGCTTGAGAAAAGTAGGAGTGAGAGGTTTGCCAGTCTGTGAGAGTGACAGAGACAAAACGCCATAATAAAGTGGAGTGGCTAGCAGGAAAACAAGACACGGCGCTAAAGGGAAAAAAAAAAAAAAAACACAATCTGAAGAGCTGTGTGCGGCTTTCAAATGTCAAAAGTACATTCCCGAGTAGACAATAGCCGTGGTTAGAGTAATGGGCTTAAAGTGTGCGTGTGCTTGTAGGTACTTCGACTATCTATGGCAACGAGTATGCAATAGGTTTTCAAATACAACGTAAATTGTGCAGATTTATTTTATTTTTTTTTTCATTTCTTTGTTGGGTGGATTGGTATCCGTGGTAAATATACTGTAGTTCATAGTACTTTCATCAAACTAGGAGTTCAACAAGGGTCAGTCTTGGTGTTAAAGAAATTCCTAATCTAGTCTTAATAATCAAATCTAATTCTGAAAAAAAAAAAAAAAGACACAATCTGAAGAGCTGTGTGCGGCTTTCAAATGTCAAAAGTACATTCCCGAGTACACAATAGAAGTGGTTAGAGTAATGGACTTAAAGTGTGCATGTAATTGTAGGTACTTGGGCTATCTATGGTATTGTGACCAAATGTCTGTTTTTCCCCGGACATGTCTGTTTTTCACGTCCTGTCCTGGCCGTCTGAGTTTTTTTTTTTTTTTTTTTTTTTTATAAAGTGATGCAAATGTCCAAGTTTTCATTACCGTTCATTGGGCCATTAAATTGAGCAGCTCTTGTAGCTCTCTGTGCACTCAGACGGAGCGAGCAGACACAAACAGTCAGTCAGTCTGCAACATGACGAAGTGCAAATGTGCATTTAACGATGACTTGTACAAGAAATTCCCCGTTTTCCATCCCGGTCAAGACAAATGGGAGGCCATGTGCACAGTGTGCAAAGCAGGCACATATGTTTCGGTGTCCAGTGGGGTGCCAGGGACCTCAAAGCTCACCAGGACACCGAAAAACATTAAAAACCTTTGCCAGCTGAGAGTAGATCAATATCGATAACGAGGCTCCACCTCCCACCCCCGTACGGTGTCCTGGTTTTGGCAAACAGAAATATGGTCACCCTAATCTATGGCAATAAGTGTGCAATAGGTTTTCAAATACAACATAAATAGTGTAGATTCTTATGTTACTTTTTTCCAATTATTACTTTGTTGGGTGGGTTAGTATCTGTGCTAAATATATTGTAGTTCATAGTACTTTAATCAAAATAGGAGTTCCACAAGGGTCAGTCTTGGTGCCAAAGAAATTCCTAATCTAGTTGGAAAAAATGTCAAAATTACATTCATGAGTACACAATAGCCGTGGTTAAAGTAATGGACGTAAAGTTTGCATGTACTTGTAGGTACTTTGCCTATCTATGGTAGGGTGACCAAATATCCGTTTTTCCCCGGACATGTCCATTTTTCACGTCCTGTCCTGGCCGTCCGAGTTTTTTTTTTTTTTATAAAGTGATGCAAATGTCCGGGTTTTCATTACCGTTCATTGGGCCATTAAATTGAGCAGCTCTTGTAGCTCACTGTGCACTCAGACGGAGCGAGCAGACACAAACAGTCAGTCAGCCTGCAACATGACGAAGTGCAAATGTGCATTTAATGATGACTTGTACAAGAAATTCCCCGTTTTCCGTCCCGGTCGAGACAAGTGGGAGGCCATGTGCACAGTGTGCAAAGCAGGCACATATGTTTCGGTGTCCAGTGGGGTGCCAGGGACCTCAAAGCTCACCAGGACACCGAAAAACATTAAAAACCTTTGCCAGCTGAGAGTAGCTCAATATCGATAACGAGGCTCCACCTCCCACCCCCCGTACGGTGTCCTGGTTTTGGCAAATGGAAATATGGTCACCCTAATCTATGGCAATAAGTGTGCAATAGGTTTTCAAATACAGTGTAAATAGTGCAGATTCTTTTCCAATTATTTCTTTGTTGGGTGCATTGGTATCTCTGGTAGATATATTGTACTTCATAATACTTTAATCAAAATAGGAGTTTCACAAGGGTCGATCTTGGTGCCATTTAATTAAAATAAATTCCTAAATCTTTTCCTCATTCTATTCTTAATCATCAAACACGAGCTTGAAGAAAAAGACACAATCTGAAGAGCTGTGTGCAGCTTTCAAATGTCAAAAGTACATTCCCGAGTACGCAATAGAAGTGGTTAGAGTAACGGATTTGTACTTCTGCTGTCTGTATCAAAATAACTGCAATAGGTTTTCACTGGGCAAGAATACGATGTAAATAGTGCAGGATTTCATGTTGTTTTGTTTTTGTTTTCTTTCTAATTATTACTTTTTTCAGAGGGATAGCATCTATGTTAAATATATTGTACTTCATAGTAATTTCATCAAAATAGGAGTCCCACAAGGGTCGATCTTGGGGCCATTTAATAATTTTATTATCATTATTTTTTTCTTAAATAAAACCAGAAAAGAAACAACAAAGATTTAACATTATTATTATTATTTATGTATTTTATAATATTGTGGAAAATACTGCGAGATCTCACGTAAAACAGTTGGATCATTCCTTTTAAGCGTCATACTTCTGATGGATGAGTCTCTCCGTCCTTTTGAGTGGACGCGTGTTACATCTCATACATTATGTAGCCATGGAAGTCAATACAAGTGAAGTGTAATGATTTTCAGCCATTACTGTTTCATCATACTGTCACTCTCATTTAATGTAATGTAATGACCACTTCACAGCTGACAGGGCATCTGTGTGAAGGCCGCTGCCATTTCGAGAAACAGACAGGGCCACGATTAACTGGAAATGGTTTAAGTAATTGTTGCTAAATGCTATGTAATTGTTTCACTATTGTATTGTTTGAATGTATAAGATAATTGCATGTTATATAAAGATCTTTAAGGTCCGTCTGCTTCCGAACAGCCCCCACAGTGGAGTGTTTTAAGTGTTTCTCGTCTTAAAACCCACTTTTATTCTCTGGCTTTTAACACTGCGTGAGTTGTGTGAGTTGTGTTGTATTTGACTTATTTATTGCTATTTTATGATTTTTATGGTTTTAGCTTTTATTTAGATTTTACTGGTTTTATTGTTTTAGGACTTGTATGACCAAATTTTAGCAATGTACCTTTTTGTGGACTTCATTTTCTGATTGCTTTGCAGCTCTTTGGAAACTACTTTGTTTGTAAAATGTGCTATAGAAAGAAAGTGGATTTGGATTTGAAGTTCTGTTATGGTATATTCACAAAAAACAACAGATTAACATGTTATTACTTTTGCTTTTTTGAATCTCTGACTCTCCCCTACCTTTGCTATCACAACACATCAGAAATCATCCTGCTAATGAAACACTGCATCAGGTTTGTGAAGTTGTTTTATCATGTTTTTGTATATTTACAGAGATTTGTCGCATAGGAGCATGGGTGATGTAGGCTTGTGGGTGCAGCATAACCGTAACCGTAAGGAGGCTATGAATAGGGCCTGGGAGAGATCACTAAATTACTGAAACATGCGTCGATAGCATCTAAAACCTTCTCTGGCATGTTTTTGATGAGGGACCAGCATGGTAGAAAGCTATGCATTAATAAGCAAAATAAAATAAAATAATTAGAATTTGATTCATTCATATTTTTTCTGTTTCATCAGGAAAACATTATGATAACTTATGAAATAAAAAAAATATATGTTTTTAATTATATTTTAGCAGTGTTGCAAAGGGGGTGTGGATAAATATCGTGATTTATTTACAGTACAACAAATTACAGATTGACTCGTTTAGGAGTTCCACAGGGGTCAATCATGGGACCATTGAACTAAAAGAAATCCATAGCTTTATGAGAAATATTCTCAGATTTTCTATTATACCAACAATTATTCACTTGATCAACAACTAGACAACAAAAACAATGTACCACTAAACAATAACAACATGTTTGAAAATGCTGTACACGTGTAAAAAATACACATTAAATTCTTAATTAAACCATAAGTCTCTCTTTACCCAGTGTGATGCTCTGCTTTTAAATGGGATGAACATTCACAAGCACTTAATGAGTTGTGTCACATATCAATACCACGGCTGGGAACACCGACCTGTCGGATCAATAGGACCGTATGCAGAAATCGATGATTCCCCAGTGCCAGTCAATGCACATGAAATACTTATGTAAAAGAGCACTTGTAGCCGGGTTGTTTAGTAAAAGTTTGGAGTAATTAGTTATTGATGCGGCAGTGAATCGTCCGTAACACAATTACAGCAAGTGATCAGGGATAAGCAAAATTAAAAATAAAAAATGGAAGGAAAAAACAGGAACCATCTCCATGTCCCTTTTTTTTTTTTGCAATACCAGTGCAAAAGTAAAGTGTGTATCTACATGGAATTATTGACTTAAATGTAAAAATAGTAGGCTCAAATTCTTGAAGTAGTACTGTTTCTGGTGGAAGGTCCCCGTTTGCCTGTAGAATTTAGCATATACTGTAGCTTCAGGCCATTTTACACGTCAGATCTATAGAAAAGCAAACCCACTCACAGTGAGAATTCATGTTTTTCAAGGTATTTTTAGCGGCTCAAGTGTTTCAATGTGGCCAATCAAAGAGCAGCACTGTAGTTTGGGCAGAAGCCAGCGCCAAATGAACCAAAACAAACAACAATAGTCAGTGTTTCTGCTAAAATAGCCTGAATTATATTTGTTGGGTTATTTTAAGACTATTTGTTTTTGAAAATCATGCAGAGGGAAGGGCTTTGTGCATTTGTGGACCACAGTCATATCTGTGCTTTTCTCTCAAATGGATTTAACAAAAGTAACATTTTTCAGCTTGTTGCGATGCTTTGGTGAATCAGTTCGGAGTATTGGTTTAATTATTGGTTCTGATCACTTTCCCAGACTGATGTACTGGAAATTCTGGACTATTGAGCGCACCAGAATATAAGCCACATTAAGAAAATTTAAACAAAATTTTTAAATTGTACATATGTAGGCCGCACCTGAATATAAGCCGCAGATGTCCACATCTTCAAGAACATTTTCAAGTTCGGGCCATCTGCTTTTATCACCTCTGAAAGCTTTTGTCGTCTTTTTGTACTGAGTCAGTTTGTCACGCTGCCATCGCCAAAATCTCACCATCGACTCATTGGTGACAAGCTCACGTGCAGCAGTTCTGTTTCCTTCTTCCACAGCCACATCAGAACTTAAAAGCTGCATTTCTTTGCGTGTTTTCCATGAGGGTGTGTGTATGAAGCACAAAATAACTGTTCAAAATGTGTGAAGAATCCCTCAATCGTCCAGGTAGAATCCATGAGGAGAAAATTCAGTTTGTCGACTGGACAAAAGTTAGTTTGGTTGAAGACGTTTCGCAGCTCATCCAAGCTGCTTCTTCAGTGAAACGTCTTCAACCAAACTAACTTTTGTCCAGTCAACAAACTGAATTTTTCTCCTCATAACTGTTCAAAACACAATCAAACGAGCATCTTCCTCGGCACATCACCCCCGTCTCTCCTTGCGCATGTCTCCTGCAGAAAGAGTCTCTGTCCTGTCTGTATCATGTCAGTGTCTTGGAGGATTTCAGCAGATTTCAGTCTCTCTTGGAGGCGGGGCTAGTTCTATCAATTAGTTATGAGTGGATGTCCGGATACTGAAGTTTGAGACGTTTCTTCTCGTCATTTACGCACACGGATAAGACGTATCCCCCTCACTAATGTTAATTTAGCATCATAACTTATTTTATCACACGGCGATAAACTATTTGATTGTGCTGACAATATCTCTAGCTAGTGTAGCAACTTCATGTGAACCCTACACAGACAGCGGCGTTTTAGGCACTCAGGCTGCGCACATCCACTGTGCTGCCAAACCATAGACTGTATATACAATATGAATGGACAATGTGCCAAACAAAGAATCCGTCCATATATTCGCCGCATCGTTTTATTCGCCGCAGTGTTCAATATGTGAGAAAAAAGTAGCGTCTTATAGTCCGGAATTTACGGTATAGAAATATCTACAACAGGAAGCTGAAACCGATGAATAGATTAGTTTTCTGACATCGTTTGGAGCATTCTCGTCAAAGCGACACACATCCATGAAAACAAACAGATGGTAAACACCCATTAGAAAAGTTTGCATCTTTTATATTGGCTACTAATGTAAATTATAATCATTTCTACTATTCTAACCCCTCTGCAGCCAATACCCGCCTTGGAGTACTACAAGTTCATAAAAATTGAAAGACTATAGCTCTAAAATGATCTCCTTTGCTTCAGTTTTACTCATCCGAATAGCCCTGTTACAACACTGTCTGCCTCTCCAGAACAAAGCATTGCATGGATCGCATTGGGCTGAATCACCCATTGTCTCTCCTGCCCCTCTCGCCTCCGCAGATCACATCAAACAAAACCCAAGACCCCGCCACAGCCCCACCTATTGTACCTCCCGATCCCCCTCGCTCCGCTTTTGATGACCTGCAGTCTTTGGACCACTGAAAGACAAAAGGTAAAACGGATATGGATTTTTCCAGCTCAGACGGCTCTCCCGGAGATGATTAAGTAGTTCATGAGGTAGAAATATAGAATTCTTCACGGCGAGTTCATCGACTTGGACTATAGATACATTAAAAGGCGGGCAGGAAATCGTTGGCCGATGCGCGTCGCGGTGTTCGGACTGCGGAGCTCCCCGGTGATTGATGGGAGCTGTAGTTTGTGAGCGTCCCAAGTGACTACACAGGGTTAGAATATGCAAATAAACAAATGCGTGTAAATGTAAACTGTATGGAAATTGTAGTTCGTGTCGAGGTAATTAGCCGTGTAGTGAATATTTCAACGTCTCAAAGGTACTGTCTGGGGCTGTTGATCGCCAACTAGTAGTGAAATCATCACAGATCCATTGATTTTGTTTGGATTTTAATCATTTTTTCTGTGGAATGAGCGAACTGTTTGGTGAAAAGAATGTCATAACTTGGGGGAATAGTTGATTGCCAATGTGGTACAGATGAAAATACTGGAAAAAGTGAGAAAACACCTTATTATTTTGCAGTAAATTGAGCCAAAATCATGTGGAAATGTGTTTTAAGAATTATTTTTTCACTGAATGTTGTCACCACATGTGTTCTTTGTGTCTGGAATGCATTTATTGACACCTTACACAACCCACTGAGGATTTCAGGAAATTTTTCATTATTCAAAATTTTCTATCCAAAGTAAACGATACATACACTAAAATGGCAATTTTTTCGCGATATTTCCGGCATAGCAGACCCCACAATTATTGGTCCTTAGGGCCAAAGTTAAAAAAAAAAAAACACAAATAAAATGTATGGCAGACCATGTCATGTCAGGTTCAACCCATTTTATTGAGCTTTTGAGACTTTGGCTCCCAGACTACAATAGGTACACATTTTTCTCATGGACACTACCAGTTAAAAGTTCAGACTCATTCTCTCATTCAATGTTGTTGTTTTTTTTTTATGTAAAGGTGCATTGAGTAACATTTTTGGTGAAGTGTCTGTCAAATGCTTTTCTTCATGGAGATAGAATCACTTTGTCTGGAATCTTTCACAGTATGGCATTAAACCTTTCTATCTTCATGGAGACCAAACCAGACCAAGTTACAGGTCAGATCTGCAGAGAAGCAACCCCGCTTACAATCAAAATGGATGTTTTTCTAGGTATTTTGAGCAATAAACCCACCTGTTATTGACATTAAACAGCTCTACCTTACACTTAATCATGCTTTGGAACATTCCAAGCAGAACGGTGACATATTCGAAGAAATAAGCAAATGATGGACCCTGACCAGAAATTAGAAGAAAAAAAAATTAGATTGTCATTGGAAATACAGGCTCTACGTTACAAACCAGGAAGACATTTGGAAAGATGCGATGACAACTTTCGGAGGGCTTTGTTCTAGAAAAATTTAGAAAATCTCCTAGTTTTCTTCATCTAAATATTCCTGTAGCGATATGTTTGGCTAATCAACAATTACAACCATACCCCAGTGTTCATCATCATCATCATTTCTTCGTGGACACACAACTCCGAGCGCACCGGGTACATGCGATTAGAAGAGATGAGGGCGCAAAATTCAAGATGATTCCCACGTTGTAAGTTGTAATCGCATCTTTCCAAACGTCTTCCTGGTTTGTGACTTAAGCGTGAATAGAGTCTATTGATACCGAAAAATGTCAACATCAAAACAAATGATTGTAATCTTTAATTCAGTTCAATTCAAGTTTATTTATCTAGCACATTTAAAACAACTTCAGCTGACCAAAGTGCTTCACGTACAAAAAACTGTAATAGACGTCCACTCAACTTTACAATAAAATTCTCACCGTTTCTTACAGTTATTTGGTCTGTAGAATCAAGAGCCGAGGCAGGAACAGAGATGAATTATAATGCAGCTCTATAACAAGCAGACCAAAGCGAGCGTGGGCCTACTGCGAGCGTTTCCGTGGCAACAGCAGCATTACCTGTGGCACTTTGTGGAGCCACTCTTGACGGAGTGTAACTAAAATGCATGCGATAATTACCTTAATATTCTCGGCGTCTGGTGAGGGGCTGGACAGTGGCGATGACAGCGGTTTAGTAATAATGCTGTTTTGAGTCGGGGTCAGGGCCAGCTCTTTAATCGGTGCTGCTGTTGTCGTGTCCTTGGGCAAGACACTTAATACGCAGGAGGGATCGACAGAACAACAAGCGGTGGAACTTTACAGTCAATAGCTGTAAAAGTATTTATTATGAGTGATTTTATAGCTCAAAAACACTCTTCTTAACTGTAGGTTGGCTCGCCTCTCCGCTGACCTGACTTATAACTTGGCCTTGTGTTTGGCATCAGCTTGACTTTAGAGATCGTAAGTCCAGGCAAAGACATGAAGGTAACATCTCCATGGCGACGAGGGGGGGGGCAATGTTACACAGAACGGCTTTAATTATAGTGAATAAAGAAGCTTTCAAAAGGTGCACAATCGTTTCTAGTACTGGTTTCCGTGGAGATCTGAATGCTCTGCCAGCGAAGTTCCGCAGCATGGCATTAATCTTAGGGATCTCCGTGAAGAGAAGCAGATGACGCCAACAGGTCAGGTTACGGGTCAGATCTGTGGAGAGGTGGACCCGCTATAGTACAATAAGGATCCAAGCTTTCCAGGTAACTACCGAATTGATTGAATGTTTAATGCCATAGTGTGGAACATTCAGTTTACCCAGAGACAAGTATGTAGCGCAGCCTACGCCAGAAAAGTGACATAGTGCATCTTTAATGACCTTTCTGAGAAAACAGAGGGAAACAATTCAAGAACATGAATTTCTTATTTTTACTTTTACAACTGCTGCTGCTGTTAACTACTAGTACTCCCCACTACTACTACGACTACTACAACTACAACTACTACAACTACTACTACAACTACAACTACTGCAACTACAACTACTACAATTACTACTACTACAACTACAACTACAACTACTACAGCTACTACAACTACAACTACAGCTACTACTACAACTACTACTACAACTACTGCAACTACAACTACTACAATTACTAAAACTACAACTACTACAACAACTACTAGTCCTATTGCATCTACTACTACAACTACAACTACTACAACTACAACTACTACAGCGACTACAACTACTGCAACTACAACTACTACAATTACTACTACTACAACTACAACTACTACAACTACTACAGCTACTACAACTACTACTACTACAACTACTACTACAACTACTGCAACTACAACTACTACAATTACTACTACTACAACTACTACAACAACTACTACTCCTACTGCATCTACAACTACAACTACTACAGCTACTACAACTACAGCTACTACGACTACAACTACTACAATTACTGCTGCTACTACTACAACTACAACCACCTCTACAACTACTACTACTATTTTTTTTTTCTCTTAACTTATTTTTTAATAATTTTAATTTTAATTTGAATACATTTCCTCAACAGTACGAGCAGACAAGGAACACAATTCAGATGCTGTATTCAATAGTTGGTAACACGCCAGATTCTCTAATTAACCATGATTATTGCAAAACACTGTGTGGACAATATGATTTCCTGTTCTGAAGAGCTGTCATGACGCGGCATCTATAAATACTGCACTAATTGGACTGACTCGACTGACTTCTGCTGTACAATCAGACCTGATGTCTCACTAACGGCGTACAGGAACAGTACACAAAATGTCTTCTTCAAGTTTCCATCAACTATCGTACAAAACATAAAGTAGTAGCAGTTTGGGTAATATTATGTTTGTAAAATGATCATGTTTTGCTTTGTCCAATGTCTAAAGTTAAAGTTACAGGACATAGTTGACCTAAAGACAGCTGCTGTTATGTTTAAGGTTCATAATGTTTCATTCATTCATGTTTGATTGATTGATTGATTGATTGATTGTTTTTTATTTCGAGTTTGTGCCAAGAGAGAAACAATAATCATATACACTACATACACATTGTAAACAACAGAAAAGCACATTTCTCGAAAAGGAGTGGGAAGAAGAAAAACTTAAATGAAGCCACCCCTGTTCATGACATAGTTTCAAATGTTTGTTTGTTTGTTTGTTTGTTTGTTTTTTCTGTACTATCCAAGTTGTTGCTTGTTGTTTTGCTGACAGCCGTATTCTTGGCATCTTCATTTGTAAACAGGGTTCAGCATTCATACGTGATTTCATTTCAGCCTGAACCCCTTCACTCATACTTAAGTCCATAGTCATAGATAGTGATTAAGTACATGACTGAAGAAAATAAACTACTATTACTACTACTATTACTGCTACTACTACTACTATGATTCCTACTGCTACTATTATTATTACTACTACTACTACTACTACTACTACTACTATTATTATTACTACTACTACTACTACTACTACTACTACTACGATTCCTACTATTATTACTACTACTACTACTACTACTACTACTACGATTCCTACTATTATTACTACTACTACTACTACTACTACTACGATTCCTACTATTATTACTACTACTACTACTACTACTACTACAATTCCTACTATTATTACTACTACTACTACTAAGATTCTTACTATTATTATTATTACTACTACAACTACTACTATTATTACTACTACTATTATTACTACTATTATTACTACTACTATTATTACTACTATTACTACTACTACAACTACTACTACAACTACTACTATTATTATTACTATTATTATTACTACTATTACTACTACTACTACTACTACTACTACTACTACTACTACGATTCCTACTATTATTACTACTACTACTGTTATTATTACTACTATTACTACTACTACTACTACAACTACTAATACTACAACTACTACTATTATTATTACTACTATTATTACTACTACTACTACTACTACTACTACGACTACTACTACTACTACCACTACTACTATTATTATTACTACTATTATTATTACTACTATTACTACTACTACTACTACTACTACTACTACTACTACTACTACTTGCCCTGTACTTGTCCTGTACTTGTACCTGTACTTGCCCTGTACTTGTCCTGTACTTGTCCTGTACTTGTCCTGTACTTGTCTGTACTTGTACCTGTCTTCCGGTCTGGTCCATGTCTTTTACCCCCATGTTATGTATTATGTGTTTCTAAATGTATGGATGGGGTGACACGTCCAATTTCAATTCCTTTGTATGTCTTGTACATGTGAAGAAATTGAAAATACTGAATACTCAATACTCAATACTACTACCACTACTACTACTACTGCATTTTATATAACGCTTTTCCACCTTCAAGGCACTCAAAGCACTTTACAACAAGAAACCACTCACCCATTCACACACCAGTGTACGCTGACAGTGGGGGCGAGGTGGGTTGGGGGAAGTGTCTTGCCTAAGGACACCACGGCCATGACTAAGCGAGCTGGAAAACCATAACCCCCACCTATTTTAATCCATATCTGAACTTTAAATCAGGATATTTATCTAGTAACAAAAGATTTACATTACGGGGACCTAACTTTTGCCTCATAATGTTATCAGGTCCTCATGATGTGTGCGTGTAAATACAAATTTTAGTCCTCAAAGTGTTATAAACGCCCTGTCACACATGCGCTCCGTCTTGACTCAGGGTTCAAACGTGCGTGTCCCTCCGATGCACGGGGACGCGTCAAACCCGCTCACCGTCTCCGTGTTGGTGACATCATCATCATCATCATCATCATCATCGCGTGCCCACAGCGACAGGGCGCAGCGCGGGGGCCAAAGGAATCTGCAAATCTGTTTAAACTCGCCACAACCGCTGTTCCCAACACCGCGGCAGATTTCCGTACAGTCTCGGGGCTGAGTGTTGACACGCGGAAAGTCATTATGCAGCGTTTAAGACGGGATAAATAAACAAAAGCCCGGGAGATGTCAAATGTGTTTGTAGAATATTTAAAGCTTTAAAGTGCATTAGAAAGGATTGGTTACTAATTTCACCAAAATGTATAATTATTGTAAAGAGATTTGGGTTTAAGAAGAAGCTTGTTTTCTCTATTTTGACAATTCTGGTGTAGTCTACAGCAGGGGCAGCATGGTTTAGACTGGGTTTATTGCTGGTTTAAACCTGGTTTTAGTCCAGATTTTAGACCTGGTTTTAGTTCTGGTTTAGTCTTGGTTTTAGTTCTGGCTTAGAGACGTCGCCCATGTAGCATACGCGAGAAAACACGCAGCATACACAAGAAGATGCGGCATATAAAAGGCAAAAAAGGTGACACTCTAAACTATGAGTAGGTTGTCAGTAAATGCGATATACAAAAAAGTGTTCCCTAGCAATAAGGGATGGTACGAAGATCTCGTGCCAAAAGATCTCGTGAGACGAAATTGCCACAAGATTGTGCAAGCGTGAGATGAAAAAACAACATATGAAATCAAATAAATAAAAATTGCGAATCCAAAATTGGAGACTGAATCGTGAAATTGTTGTATGAGGAATTGTGTTAAAATCTCGTTTTGTCTCGTTCTCGTGTCTCGTCTTGTGGAAATTGTGTCTCGTCTCATCCACATAATATAAACAAAGGCCAAAGCTCGTCTAATTTAGATAATATTTACAATGTTTAGGTGTCCAAACTATGGCCCGGGAGCCAAATCCGGCCCTCAGGCTTATTTTTGTTGGGCCTCTAGTAATTCTACAACTATTACCTCGGTGAAAAAAGTTTAGGCATCCCTGGGTTCAACTATTATATGAAAGTGTTTTTTACTTACGTGATATTTCTTTTAACTTATGGCATTAAATCTGTTTTCATCCTTCTCTCTGTCCCATCTTTTTTCTTCATTTCCCTCTCTCTACCTCCACTTCTCTCCTTCATACTCTGTCTTTTCTTTCCCTTCTCCCCTCTTCTCTTCTCACCCACTCTTCCACCCTCTACTCTCTTTCTCTCTCCCTTTTTCTTTCTCTTTCTCTGCCCTTTCCTTATGTTTTCTCCTCTCCTTTCTACTTTCCAAACTCTCTCCATATTTTCTCTCTCTACCTTCTCTCTCCTCTCTACCCTCCATCTGTCTTCCCCCTTTTCCTGTCATCTTTCTTACTTTTCCCTCGCTCTCTCTCCTCTCTACACTTCTCCACGCTTTTCTACTCTTTCCTCCTCTTTTCCCTACTTCCCCAGAGTCTACAGCTATTGCCTCGGTGAAAAAAGTTAGACAAAAGATGATTTTATTTCTCTCTCTACCCCCGCTCCTCTTCCTCCTACTCTCTTCTCCTATCTTTCCTATTCTCTTCGACGTCTCAGCCTTTTTTCTCTCATCTTTCTCTACCTCTCCTTTTCTTTCTTTCTCTTCCCCTTTCTTACTTTTTCAAAGTCTCTCCAAAATTTCTCTCTCCATCCCTCCATCTGTCTTCTCCCTTTTCCTACAGTTGTTCTTACTCTCCAAAGTCACTCCCTTTTGTCTCTTTTCCCTCTCGCCCCTCTGTCTTCCCCTCTTTTCTACTCTCTTCCCTCTTTTCTCTTCTTTCTCCAACGTCCACAACTATTATGTATCCGTTTGCATCATTAAAGCGCCGTGTTTTTGAGCCAAATTCGTCTGAGCGCCGTGCAGATATTGAAGTTTGTTCGCGTCTAATTGCGAGACGTTTTCTTGTTCGATAATCAGGAAGTGCGCGTTACCATGCCAGCCATCGTGAGCATTACTCTGACGGCAAAACTTCGCAATGGCCTCTGAGAGTTTCCGGTAAAAACGAAAACACTGAGCGGCTCAAGTCGAGAACGCAACATCGCCAAACGAATTAGAATTTAAAGCTGCCGTCCGTTCTTTTAATCGTTTATTTTCCCACCAGTAGAGGGCGGACATGAGCATTTTTTGTATTTTATTTATTGCATTTATTGTAAATTTGCCATTTGAAAAGCAGATCTTCAGAGTTAGCCTGGAGCACGTTGGCTTTCCGGTCACGTCTCCGTCCAATCACCACGAGAGAGAGAGAGAGAGCGACAGACTCAGAGGAGAGGAGAGACCAGACAAGGGCTCTGTTTAGTGAAAGAGAAGAGACAGCCCTCCACCCCTCCACCCCGTCTTCTCTCCATCTCCTTTCTGTCCCCCTCTCTCGCTTGGCTCTGTATCCTCAATCCCTCTCCTTTTTTCGCTTTACTTTCTCTCGTCTCGCTCTTGTTTGGCTTTTTTCCCCAGCTCTCTCTTTTCTACTCTCTTTCTCCTCTCTCCCTCATTCCTTTTCCACGTCATTTCCCTCTTCACCTCCCAGTTTCTTCTCTCTCCTCAGACTCTTTCCTCGTCTCATCCCCTTCTTTTCGTCTACCTCTCTTTTCCTCTCTCCCCTATGTCTCTCTCCACTCTCCCACCTCTCTTTTTCTCTTGTTTTCTCTCTCTTGTTTCTTTGCTTCACCCACTCGTCTCGCTATTCTTGTGCTCCTCTTTCTCTTCTCTCTTCCCCCTTTTTTCTCTCTCTCTTTGCCTCCTCTCTGTCCCCCTCTCTCTCCCTTTGCTCTACTCCATCTCTCTCTCTCCTTTCTCCAATCTCTCTCTCTCCTCCTTTCTCCCATTATGTCTCTCTTCTTTCCCTCACTCTCTCATTCCCTTGTTGCTTCTCCTTCACCTCCATCTCCTCTCTTCCACTTTTCCTTCTCTCTTCCTCCTGTACCCCCACTTTCTATCTATCTATCTATCTATCTATCTATCTATCTATCATCTTCTTTCCTCACGTCTCTCTCTACTCCCCCTCCACTCTTCATCTCCCTCTTCCTATCCTCTCTCTATCCCTCTCCATTTTCCTCTCTTCCATCTATTTTCAGTCTATGCCCCCCTTTTTTGCAAAGTCTCTCCCCTTTTCTTTTCTCTTTCTCTCCTCTCTATCCCTCCGTTTGTCTCCCTCCTCTCTTCCTTTTCCCATCTCTCTTCTTACTCCCCAAAGTCTGCCCCTTTTTCTCTCTTCCCACTCTCTCCCTCCATCTGTCTTCCTCTCGCTTTCCTATTTTATACTCTATCTCTCTCTCCTCTCTTCGCTTTCCTTTCTTTCGTCTTTCTCTTGTTTTGCTCTTTCCACAGCTCTCTCTTTTCTCGTTTCTGCTCTCTTCTTTCTTTCTTTCTCCTCTCCCTCGTTCCTTTTCCATGTCATTTCCCTCTTAACCTCACATTTTCTTCTCTCTGTCTGTCTCTTTCTCTCTCTCTCTCCTATGTCTCTCTCCGTTCTCTTTCACTCGTTTCTTTGCTTCACCCACTCCCTAATCTCCTGCTTCTCATCCCATCTCTCTCTCCTTTCTCCAATCTCTCTCTCTTCCTCCTTTCCTCCATTGTCGCTCTTTTTCTTTTTCCTCTCTCTCTCACTCCTTTGTTGCTTCTCTTTCACCACCATCTCCTCTCCTCTTTTTCTTCTCTCTTCCTCCTCTACCCCTCCCACACTTTCTTCTATCTCTCTCTCTCTATCTATCTATCTGACTGACTCTCTTTTATTCTCTCTTCTTCCATTTATCCTGCTCTTTCGCTCCCTGCTGTTCTGCTCCCCTCTTCTCTCCCTTCTCTCTATCATTCCCATCTTTTTCTTCACTTCTCTCTCTACTCCCCGTCCACTCTTCATCCCTCTATCTCTTCCCCTCTCTCTATCCTTCTCCAAAGTCTCTCCATATTTCCTCTCTTCCATCTGCCTTCTGTCTGTGCCTCCTTTCTTTCTCTATTCTCGTCTTTGTCTCCGAAGTCTCTCCATTTCTCTCTCTCCCTCCTTCTCTCCTCTCTATCCCTCCATCTCTTCCCTTTCCCATCTCTCTTCTTCCCTCCTCATTTTTTCTTACTCTCCAAAGTCTATCTTCCCACTCCCTCCCTCCATCTGTCTTCCCCGCTCTTTCCTATTTTATCCAGAGTCTCTCCGTTTTTTCCTCTCTCCCTTCCACCCCTCTTTCTGTTCCCTCCTTTCCTCCTCTCTTCCTTACTTCCTAACTCTCCTTTTACAATCTCTCCAGCTCGCTTTTCTTTCCTACTCTCTGCAACCTCCTTATTTTTGTCTCCCTCCCTTTTCCCTTTTCCCTCTCTCCTCCTCCTCCTCTCCCTCCCTCCTTCCATCCCTCCCTCCCTCCATCGTCCGGTGGTTCTTCTTCTGGCACCTTCCGTCTGCTCTCCTCGCCGCGTCCTCACTTCTCTTCACAGTCATTACAAAGATGTGCAGTGACTCACGACTCACTCGCCTCTTACATATTCTGCTCCTTAAAAAGACAGGCGTTTTTTTTTTTTTTTAGTTTCTTTTTTCTTTTCTTTTCTTTTTTTTTTCTCTCTCTATAATACGCCGTGTACTTCCAGTATGACAGTTAATTACGTCCTTGGTTAGTTGGGTTTGTATTGCCGTTTGAATGAGCAGATTAGAAAAGCACGGCTGTGAATTCGACTGTCAGACGTGTTTTTACAATACGTCAATAAAAACGTGTGGAACATTATGGAGGATTTAATGTATAGAGAAATGTTCGCTGTTACAACTTCTACTGCTACTACTACTACTACTTTTACTGCTGCTGTTGGTACTACTACTACTACTGCTACTACTACTGTTGGTTTTACTGCTGCTACTGCTATTGCTACTACAACAATACTGCAGCTGCTTTTGGAACAATGACAGGTACTACTAAGCTACTACTAGTGTTCTTGCTGGTACTACTGCCACTACCACCACCACCTACTACTACTACTACTACTACTACTACTACTACTACTACTACTACTACTACTACTACTACTACTACTACTACTATCACTACCATTTACTATTATCACCACCCACTACTAGTATCACTTGCACCTACTATTACTTACACTAACTACTTACTACTACTACTACACAACTACTACTACTACTACTGCTACCACTACTTACTACTACTACTGCAACTGCCTAGCCTACTACTACTACTACTGCAACCCCCTACTACTACTACTACTACCACCTACTACTCCTACTACTACTGAAACTACTACTACTGCAACTACTACTACTACTACTGCACCACTACTACTACTACTACTGCAACTACAACTTACTACTACTACTACTACTACTAACCTACTACTACTACTACTACTACTACTACTGCAACTACTACTACTACAACTACCACTACTACTACTACTACTACTACTACTACTACTTCTACTACAACAGTTACCTACTACTTCTACTAGTACCGCAACCACCTACTTCTTCTACTACTACTGCAACAGCCTACTACAACTACCCACTACTACTACGTATTACTACTACTGCTACTACTGCTACTACTACTACTACTACTACTACTACTATACTACTTCACTACACTACTACTGCAACTAACTGCACTACTACTACTACTACTGCTATTGGTGTTGCTGTCACTACCACCTACTACTGCAACCTACTACTGCTACTACTACTACTACTACTACTACTACTACTTACTACTCTATTGTGTTGCTGTCACTACCACACTACTACTGCAACTACTACTACTACTACTACTACTACTACTACTACTACTACTACTACTACTACTGCTATTGTGTTGCTGTCACTACCACCTACTACTGCAACCTACTACTACTACTACTACTACTACTACTACTACTACTACTACTACTGCTATTGGTGTTGCTGTCACTACCACCTACTACTGCAACCTACTACTACTACTACTACTACTACTACTACTACTACTACTGCTATTGGTGTTGCTGTCACTACCACCTACTACTGCAACCTACTACTGCTACTACTACTACTACTACTACTACTACTACTACTACTACTACTACTACTACTACCCACCACCATGACTACTACTACTACTACCACGACCATCTAATACTACAACTACCCCTACTACGCTTCTGCCCTCAACCACCTACTACTACTATTACTGCTGCTGCAAGTACCTACTACTACTGCTTACTACTACCACCACTACTACTACTATTACCAACTACAGTTACAACCACCGCCTTCTACTACTACTACTACTACCAGTACCAACACCACCAACACACCAACTACTATCACCACTACCAGTAACTACTTCTACTGCATCCACAACACCACCACTGCTTCTGCCACGACAACAACAACAACAGCAACTACTAATACTACTACAACTACTCATACTACTATAACTCTCTACTATTACCCTCACATTAGGTCTGCTACTATAAAAAGGTCCACAAAAGTATACAAGTGTTTTTTAAGTAAATCTTTGTCACTACTACTACTACTACTACTACTACTACTATACCGCAATTACTACATCTCCAGATACTTCTATAACTGTTTCAAAGTCCAAATGACATAAACTACAAAATAAACACTACATAGATTACATGATGTGTAGGTTGGTTTTCTGTTTGTTATTCCTCTGTATTTTTGTACGTATATAAATTGTGTTTTGTGAGTACTGCGTTTCTGAGGTCTTCCCTGTATAATAAACGCACACGCAAGCAGTAAATATATGCAGTAGTCAGTATTCTTAAGATGGGTCTAACAGGTGTGTGGGAGACAGTATTTGTGCAGGCAGGGTAGCACGGTAAAGCACAAAGATCATACATATACAATCAAAGTGAACCGCACTGTATGCAAAAGTACAGCGTTTGCATCTGGAAAAGTATGCAGCTAAATGTTTGTATAATATCGAGTGTACGTAGTGTTTATACCGGGGTTAGATGCTAAAACACCTACGCAGTACTCAGAAGTAGTAGTGGCCACAAGTAGTTTTAGTTTTAAAAGTTTGGAATACACAAGGTTCAGCCGTATTTGTGGATAGAGATGTAACAATAACGGAAATATCGGGATAAGTATCGCCAAAAGTCTCGCAATAATATCGGAGACCATCGCAATATATCGAATTACGAATAAGTCTCTTTGCTTAAATGAATAATTACGGTGATTTTAACATTTTTCTTTGTGATTTTCATGTCTTTTTACTTTAGTAAAGTACTTGGAATTACTTTGTGTACGAATTGCGTTGTAGAAATAAACTTGCCTTGCGTTGCCATGGTGCAGAAAAAGCTAAAAACAGAGGGAACGACATAGACCATGATCCTTTGGTGTTGTCAGTAGGGATTTGCAAAAATATCAAAATATCAATATATCATATCGTTTAATGCGATGACACAGTAACAATATCATGGGTTGCTGTATCGATATATCGCAGTATTTTTTTGGTATATTTTACTAAATAATTTTGTTGCCTTGCTACAGTTTCGTTGCTTGTTTCGAGGAAGGAAACTCGGTTGACATTTTCACTGTTTTGATGATTAAAACTTTGCACAAGAAGTGGTTTTAACGAAGACTTTTAGCCATGATTTAGCCATTATTTTTTATTGAGTCATACTGAATTGATTTGAAATATATCGTATCGAACCGAAAGGATGAGTGAAATGTAAAATGCTGGACCTGCCTCTCGAATCTGCGAAACAAATTTACTTACGGGTATGAATAAAGCAACCTAACCTAACCTAACCTGAAAGTGCACTGTATCGAGACATGTATCGTATCGTGGCCTATGCATCGAGGTATGTATTGTATCGGCAACTTCTTAATGATACCCAGCTCTAGTTATCAGTGCAGATGACATGAACAAAAAACTGTTATGAAGCACGTTTAAACCTTAATTCTTCATATTATAAAAGTACCAAAGGCTTTTCAGGGTTTTAAAAAGAAAAAAGTAGCAAATCGCAATAAATATCGAACCGTGAGATGCATATCGTGAAAATATCGTACCGAGGGATTTTGTTATCTATACATCCCTATTTCAGAGTAGTAATACAGTGAATTATTTTGCTATGTGGAGTCTTTCAGAAGTTTTTTGATCAGTTTGTAGATAAACTTTACACAAAATAAAAGAAAAATACTGGAAGTAGTACAGATATATTGTATAAGTATCTGTAACTTGTATCTTAAGGTCAACATCTGCATCTAATTATGAAGCGTTTTACTGTCCGATGATCAGTAAGTGCGCTGTTAGCATGCTAGTCATTGTTAGCAGTACCACGGTGAAGAATTATGGTCATGGATGCTTGAAATTCATAAAGTGAGTGTGGAAAAACTTTGGACCACTGCACACTGTTTAAAATGGACTAGTTGTGTTTTTCATGTTTTTTTGTTTTTTAATGAACATTTCAGATGCAGCGTTATTAATTAGCCTTAATAAAGGTTGGATATTAATTTAAGGGTCAGGAGTTTGGGTTAGGTGATTAACTGAGTAGTTACTGAGTCATTCTCATTAAGCCGTTCATGAATCATCAGTGTTACAAACAAAAAATACTCAAATACTAAAGAAGAAATGCCAAATCCTCGTTCGTATAAATGTCCTATAATTGCGCAAAATGGACTCTTGTGAGCTTTAAGTCATGATAAAATGTTGATAAATGTCATGTTTTGTTTCATTCATGTTGGAGTGTCCACATCTCCAAAGCTCAAAACGCTCTGTTCCACCTTGTGATGTCACGAAGCGGTAGTTTTCAGGTTACTAACAGCTACTTTTTACATTCAGTTTCAGTAGGGATTTGCAATACAAAGTCTAAAATGATCTAAATGATTCTAGTGAAGGTGCATGGAGTTTGAAAACACAGTGGAGCGCTTCTTGTATTACCACATGACATCACAAGGTGGAACAAAACAAAACAAAAACACAACTCCAGGTCTGTTTTTGATGAAGAAACAACATTATAACATAGAACATAACAGAAAATAATGGAAAATACAGGCCCTTTAAACAGAAATCTACCTCACCATTTCCAGCCTTGTTATTTTGCACATAAAACATAAAATTGTCATGTGTTTTTTGCGTATAAACATCATCTAAATTTCATATTTTTGACCCACTCACCTTGAGCAGAAACAACACAATGATGTAGGCGCTTGTACGGTGGATCTGCTATAATATGTGAAGATGTTGATTTATTCATCAAATCCAGCTACAAGAGAATAAAAGACAGAGCAGAGATGCCCTATGTCGTGCGCTGCTCTCAGTAGGGCTGGTTTAAAGGTCAAATCAGATCAAAAATGCATGCTACAGCAGATCTGGCAACGCAAGTTATAGGTCACGTTCACGTTCGAGAATTTGATGATGTCATAATTTCCGATGGAGGGAAAGGCTGTAAAACTGGACGGGAGATTCTGTGTTTTTCGAAATAATACGATCCACGGATGTTGAGTCTCGTTATTTGTTTGGGATTGGCTCCACAAACTTGCCGTATTAAAGTGGGGCTTACGCTAAAGGTGCATTGTGTGACTTTTCTGTTGGAGGGTCCATCACGTCCTTGTTTCTATGGAGATCTCATTGCTCTACTTTACATTTATTCACTTATAGCGGTTTTACAACTCAAAAAGTCTGTGAGCGGGGTTGCCTCTCCACCGATCTGACCTGTAACCTTCACCCGTTTAACATGCAAATCCTGTATATTTAGGTTTGAATTTGAATTTATAGTGAATTTATTTATTTTGAATTTATTTATTTGGAGGATAAGCCCCTTGAGATGTCTTGCCATATCTCGTTTTCAAGGGGGTCCTCATAAATACAACAACAAAAGACAGATACAGTAGGGCAAACAGTTCAAAACAAAAGAATCAAAACAACAAAATCAACACAAACACACACTCACTCACACTTGACTATTTAACATATAATAAAACAAGTTTGAAGAAAAAAACAAAACAGAATTCAGAGATAATTACAACAAGATGAACAACAAAAATTCAACAAAATGATCAAAAACAATTACATCGGTTCTGTAAATATTGAACCAGAGCATTTAGTAGTTTAGTTCTTTTCTCAAACATAAAAACACAGGATCCATCCGAAAATGGCCGAAAATACCTCCTTCCTTGTCCTTCCTTGTCTTTTTCGCTGACCTCTGAGAGTTACATCATGAGGTCGACTACAAGAACCAAGGAGGAGGGAGAAGCAGTGAGGAAAAGGAGCTATCACTGCTTTAAGTGGATCCAGATCCTCCTAACCAGAGGCGAGAACTACAACTTCTCCAAAAAACTACAACTCCTAGAAAACTGAGAAAACAACAAGCGCTCCATCCTCCACGACTGTTTCTACTGAGTCTCATGAGAATTATTTAAACCGATCTGACCATACAGTGACTGTGCATAAGTGAAATGACTGCTGTTAAATAAAAAGCTGTGCATACGGTCTCCAAAAAGTTGAACATGAACCACCTTCAACCTGATACAAGTACAAGCACAGAGTACGTTATAAAAATAATGTTCTCCCGACTCACCATCAGCTAATTATCCCCTGTCACAGAGAGAAGAAATATATATTATAAATAGTTTCTCTCCGCCCGAAGCTGAAGCAAGATGTTTTTTCAGCATTTTCAGTTTATGCAATTGAGCCATGTGGTTTTCATTTCTGTAAAGCCTGATTCATCAGCCAGTTTCACTTCGTAGAAACCGTCTGACCTCGCAGCGTTAGGATTCATTCGCTCGACAATAGACAGGCACTTTTTTTTTCATTTAACCAATCGCTGCTATTTGGTCGTGACGAATGTAATGCACCACTAACAGGGCTAACTGGTATATTAAGCTTTTCCTAAATCCCGTAGAAAGAAAAAGGGCAATAACGTCTTTCCCCTTGATGAAATTCACCAAATATTGTCTTTGTTTAAATCCTCGATCTCAGAAATCATTGCCAACACTGAATATATGGCTCTTCGCTGATTGGCTGGTGCCCAAACTCGCACTTCTGAGGTTTTTGCGAACCGTCTAGTGTATTCTAATTCTTGACCTAGTCACTAGAGAGAAATGAAATTGAGCGGAGGCACTAGGTTGCGCCAGCCTGGCTACTCCTTCCTATCTTCACTGATCAATTTGGACGGTTGGGTGGTGAAAAGGAAAGGACCCTCCTAAGCGCATTTAACTAATCTAGGATGCACCGACTCTGTTCCACCTTGTGATGTCATGTCGTGACACAGGAAGTGCTCCACTGTATTTTTAAACTTCATACACCTTCACTAGAATCATTTGGAAGCGTTGGAATTGGAAATCTCTACTGAACTAAAGGTAAAATTAGCTGAAAACTAGCGCTACATGACATCACAAGGTGGAACAGAGCATTTTGAGTTTTGGAGATGTAGACAGATTAATAATAAAGGATGTGAAAGAAACAAAACACAACTCCGGGTATGTTTTTGAGGAGGTAACAACATTCTAACATGGCTTAAAGCTCACAAGAGTCAATTTTGCGCAATATAAAACAGCAAATTCCACCAAGATTTCTAACCTTCGCTCGAGCTATTTTAAAAAATACTACTACTCAAGAATATTACAATGTCCCGTCAATACAACCTAATTAATAAAACTAGAACAAAAATAATTCTTCTAAAACCCATCACAACCTTTCTACTTGGAGACAACACTTAAGTAATGTTGTCAGATCCCAGTAGATTTCATGGGTGTGTGAAGGAGAGCGCTCTTTTCTCCCTAATTCCCAAAGTACCACGCTAACCACTCTGCCGCTCCACGTACAGTTGTAACATTGATAAAAATAGCCCGGAGAGGCCTATGGGACCCATCGTACCCAGCTCACAAGCTCAAAGATTTAAAGGTGCTTAGCAATAATGCACAAGATTAAAGTAGGGCTGTCCAAAGTATCAAAAATTAGACACTAAATGATACTGAAACTAGCATTGAAACTAGATTATTGTTTGAGCAGGTTTCAATAATAAAAAGTCACATTTACAGGACAGAAATGAACCTTTTCTGAATAGTTTTAGAATGATCTTGAACTGTATCAGAACAAGTATAAGATATGCCCAAAGAAAAGAGCTTTTTTATAAGGATGTAACAATAACTGAAATATCGTATCGTCAAAAGCCTCACAATAATACCGTTGGCTGTCACAATATATCGAATTACAAGTTTCTTTGCTTAAATACATGGTTTTATAGTAGTAACAGCTAATAAACATCGGGAACTACATATCCCATGATGCATTTTATTGCAAACAACATGAAGAAATATGTTTTTTACTTGAATTCTTAGAATTTTGACGCAAATAATTCACACCAAAATCTTGTCAAGGTATTTTAAAAGCCAAAAAGTGTCCCGTCTACAATTATACAAGCCTCTCCAAAATATCGCAATAAATATCGTACCGTGAGATGCATATCGTGATAATTTTGTACCGAGAGATTTGGATATCGTTACATCCCTAGTTTTTTTAATTGTCATTGTGGTATCGGGAAAATCGGTATTGAGTATCGAGTCTATTCTAAGTATCTAAATTGTGTCTGAAATGTTAGTATCGTGACAACCTTGACATAACGTGAAGAACTTGACAAAACCTCTTTGCTTTATTAAAACCTTTGCTTTTAACCAGGCTTTGGACTGGCACTGTGGAAGGTTGTGCTTGTCTCCATGGAGATGTGATTGATTTGCCTCAAGTGTTCCACAGTATGGCTTTAAACGTACCTATGTGGCACAAGGCAAAGGAGAAATTACATTTTTCGACTGGACAAAAGTAAATTTTTTTCCAGTTCATGTTTTTTCCAGTCGACAAATTGACCTGGACGACTGAGGGATTTTTCACATATGTAGTGCGAGGACAAGTGACACCACCAGGCAAAGTTACAGCTCAGATCTATGAGAAAAGCGAGCATTTCAGGCAAAGCAATTCTCCATCTCCACTGAGACAAGTCCAGAAATGTTACAGCTTAACTTTCTCACATTTTGACTTATTTTCATGGGATAATACGTGTCAGACATAGAAATGATAATTTTATTCCAGTCAAGAAACAAGTGAAGTTGAAAAACATAAAAATAGAGGAAGCGGAGAGTTCTTTTTTTGGACATATTGATCCAAATGAAACAGAAAATGCACACCGAAGTTCTTGTAGAGGTGCAAATGCAAGAAGCAGCAATAAAAAAGTGAAAAAATGCATAGCACGCTCAGATGGCTGATGTCCAAAAGCTTTTTTTATTTTTAAATAATGTTTCGGCACAAAAGCCTTTGTCAGATTATTTTTCTTGCTTTGGACCACAGTATGAATATGGTCACATGGTAAATGGTCACATTTTTATACAGCGCTTTTCCACCTTCAAGGCACTCAAAGCTCTTTACAACAAGGAACAACTCAAACATTCACACACCTGAGTACACAGACACTGGGGCGACGTGGGTTACGTGTCTTGCCCAAGGACACAACGATAGCATTCATCTGTGGGAGCTGGGATCGCACCACCAACTTGTGGGTCTGTGGATCTGACTGCTCAACCAGTGATGTTTTCTTTTTTCTTTTTTTTTTATGTCAAGAGCCAACCTTGAGATCAGTGGACAAACACTTTTACCAACTGAGCTGAGTATGTCCTCGATATGAGTTCCATATTGATCACATCTCGCTTGGGTCAATTCTATCAAAAAGTTAGAAACATTTGCTTGTTTTCTGATATTTTAAACATTATTTCAACCAAATAAAATGTTTTCTTAGATTTGTCAAGTAAGAATCAGATTTCAAACTCGGAGAAAAATTGTACAAATCAATATTAATTTCCTAAACTTCCACAGCCTTGAAGACTTTACACCAAACTGTACATGCAACATTTATAAACATCCACTTTCTTTGAATCTTATGTTCATATTGGTTGATCAAGTAAAAGTGCCTTCATGGATACTGTAGCCCAGTGTTTCCCAAACATTTTTTCTAGGGACCCAAGTCACAAACCTTCGTAAATCACAAAATAAAGGTAAATTTGACCATTATTGAACATTAATAAGGATATTTTATTGTTGACTGAGTGATCGTGTCTCTCTGAACAATTAGTATTACTCAAGTTTTAAACAATGAAAAACAATAATTGAACCAGCAATAAAAAGTATCCATAAGTCGCCTATTTGGACTTTAAATGTAGCCCTGTATATTGCAGACCTACATGCAGATCATGACAAGGGAACCACCCAGAAAATGCCATAAACTGTATATAGAAGTGGACTGAGAAAGCATAACGTCACCCATAGCTCCAGTCAAATGAAGTCAATCGAGGGTTGCAGTTAATAGCGGCTAATTTGAAGCCAAGATCAATGTTTGGAAAATGAAAGACAACCAAAAAGCCAATCAGAAGCCAATCAGGAGCGAGCTTGTAGAAGGTACACGTAAAAATAGACGCACCTCATTGTTCATATCTTGATTTAAGTACAAAATAATGACTAAAAGGATCAAGCAGAGTGAGTTAAAACATATTAATTTAAGTCCAAAATGAGGAGTTAAATCGAACCCAGGCTCACTCCCTGTTTACGGTAAAAGGCATTGTAAACGAAATCAATTTAAAGTTATTTCAGTTGAACTTCTAACACGGCTTTATAAAACGCCGTATTTTGCTGTTTCTGACTGACACGAACAACCTTTCCTCTCCGCCTCAAATGCCGAATATATTTTCATAAGCACAGAATCGCTCGGTGCCTTCAGGGCCTCGGTACTCGTGTAATACATGCACATTTCTCTACGGGAAACGGCAATCAATCGCACCTTAAGCATGTGGAAAAATATAGATTAGTGAGTGAATGAAGCTACGGAGAGTACAGAAAGTGGTTTAGTACTGGTTTGAGCCCTGTTTAGTCCTGATCTAGTCCTACATCTGGTCTAGTTTTGGGTTCAAGTTCCAGATTTTTATGTTTTTATGAAGGCAGTAATTAATATGAGTTTCAGCTGAACATAATCTGACCAGAAAGATCTTTATTTGGAACTACAACACACGAGATGATTGTGTGTTGATGTGTTTCTATGGTAACCGGTGAGCATTCCACCATAGAGACACATTCAGAACACCCCCAGCATGACATTCCTACGAAGTATCAATAGCCACTCAAATATTGTCTATAGACTAGGACTGCACAATACTTCGCATTTAAGAAATTGGAATTTGAGTTGGCGAGATTGTCAAATGTCAAGGGCAGCACTTATTTCGAAAATGGAACATCTTCTGTGAAGAATAAATTAGCAGAATCATCTTTTATACACAGAATACCTCTACGAACAATTTCTGACATGCATGGGATTCTTGTACTTATTCCTACTTTAGTTTTCTGTTAAACATGAATGTTCTTGGAGTTGATTTAAGGACACTGAACTTTTTTCATCTTTTGATACATCTCCATTTCTACAGCAAAATTTATTTGATTACTGTATTTTTTTGGACTATAAATCGCGCTTTTTTCATGGTTTGAATGATCCTGCGACTTATACTCAACTTAAAATTCGGCTAAAATTTTCAAACTGACAGCCATGAGAGGGCGTTCTAATCTTGTGTGCCAGTATCTGCTACTGATATTACTCCTGTACCACTGTCACTTGGCTCTACTGTGCATGTCTCCTGCAGAAAGAGCTGCTGTCCTGTCCATATCATGTCAGTCAATCGCACCATTACTTCTGTACCTCTAAAAATTCTAAATTTAAGTGACTTGACAACCAAAACCGTCCTGTCGGGATTTAGAAAGGCCGGAATAATTCTAACCTTAACTGATGCTGAGTCTGACAACAGCTACACAGAAGAGGAAGTGGCGCTCTGTTTACCTCCGGAGGTCACGGAGTTGCTCAGAAGTGACACCGAGGATGAAGAATTGAATGGATTTATTGATTTGAAGTGAGATGGAGAGTTTGGTAAACTTGTTCTGTTCTGTTGTTTATGCTATAGTTATCTGAAGAACTGTTCATATGTTACACTGTTGTTCTCTGTTCTATTGTTAGAAAATGGTTTTATTGTTGTCTATTGTTGCCTTTCAAGATGAAATGTTGATTGATTGAAAATACATTTCTAACTTATAGTTCAGTGCCGCTTATATATGTTTTTTTCTTCTTCATTACGCATTTTTTGGCTGGTGCAACTTACAGTCCAAAAAATACAGTAGTCATACTAATAGTTGTTTACAATGCGAATACAATTGACACTTTGCAGTGACATCATGCTGGGGGTGTTCTACACTTCCACCATTACAGATACATGTAGCAGTTACCATGGTGACACAGTGCACACTTTAGCAAAAAAAAGTTTTAAGATTGTCTAATAGCTCAAGAAAAACTACAAAATGGATTCAGACAGCACATTTTAAGGAACCTGTGCCATGTTTAGGTTTGTGATTTTCAACAAAAAAAAAAAGTAAGAGTGACTAATTGAAAAACTGTGACTAATTTTATGTGTTTGAGAATTGTTTAAGCCCACAAATCAGCTCACATGTAGTTCCAGCTAAGTCAGTTCTTTATGATCTGATTGTGCTAAAACAAAGCTCAGACAAATCCGAAATTAAACCCAGTCATTTTGGATCTAAGCCTGTGTGCGTTTACAAGAAAAGTGCATGAGGAGAGATAAATATAGTTTCACTTTTAAACCTTTGATTTAGCGAGAGGGAGATGTGGCAGTTCTTCTATCCTCGTGAGGCGTGCTGTTAAATGTCATCAGTTACTTAATTTGAAGAAGACATCGGTTGTTAAGGCTTGTACAAGACAAGACAATAAATCATATCTTTGGATGAATAAAATTATAAAAATAAACATAAAATTCTGCTATGACACTGAACAACTGCAGCATATGTCCACTATTAACCCAAACATGCACAATAGATCAAATCCTCCAGCTAAAGTAGGCCTGACCAAGACTAGCTCAAGATCTGGAGATGGGTCCCCGGAAAAGTTACAGACCGCACTTTTAAGGCTTATACAAATTAGAGGTCTGCGGAGGACAGAATCTTTAGTCTTGCACTCGCATTGTGCAGTGTCCCCAAAGAATTGTCATTTTCATTCCCGTTCCCGCCTGTATCTGCGATATTTTGTCCCGCTCCCGCCCGCCAGATGGGGACGTTTGCTTTCTTAAGGTCTATCAAACACGGAGAAGCGGAAAGGAATTGTCTAAAATGTGCACGAAATTAGACCACATCTCAAGTTTAGGCCGCTTAAAATGTTTTTATTAATGCCAAATAAATTATCCAGCACAAATCATGTGTGTATGATAGACATACATAAATCATTTGTATATTTTACTTTACACTCATTTTTAGTTTGCTCCCGTCCTCGCCCGCAATGAGCTGTCAAAATGTGTCTCATGTCACACTGTCTTGAGTCGGATTACCTTCTCAGGCATTGTTTATAGGAGGACGGTCTTAACAGAAGCAAAAGTGGCGTCGCGTCTTCACTTTTTATTCTGCGTTTAGATGAGCGTTTTCGGGAGGAGATCTGCGTGCATACGGTGACGCAAAAGTGTGTGGAATTCGATTGGGTATGCATGCCAGGCAACTAGGTGGTGCTGTAATACACTATCACACAACACCGCTACGTACACGACATGAGCAGATCTGACCAGAGTTTTGCGTCTTGGGCAGTGTCAACAACGTACGCTACAACACAGAGTATTTAACTTTTCCACTCTGGAGGGTGGTTTCAGATTTTTGCATTTTTAAGCCCCAAAAACGCCCTCACCGTCTAAACGAAAGGCACTTCCAATAAAATATTTTGTTGTTTTTACCCGCAAATGTTCTCGTATAAACAGGCTCCAAGTCTCCTTTGTGTCTCAGTCAAAGCTCTCAGTACAGTTTAAGAGGAGGAGGTGAAGAGAAGCCCTCAGGACAAAAGTGTCCCTCTTCTGTGTCCTGTGGTCCCATCACAGACGTGTGTCCAGAGTTCACCTGACTCCTTCTGGACACTCAACAGGAAAACCCTCTCCTCGCCTCACACTTCTGCTCTCTGATGTTTTTGTTGGTGATGAGACGGGCCATTTCTTCAAAGTATCTGGAAGGTTTTGAAGTATTTTCTGTGGAAACATGTTGCTGGATTTTGTTTAAAAAGCCTATAGCATCTCTATAATCCTGATTTCTGAATTATACATACTGCGCTGAACAACTCAAATTTGACTGATTAAATGCTTATTTCCTTTGTAAATGTATAATTTTGATGCCAAATTTTGTGCACTGATAACTGGATAATGAGTTATGTTTTATAGACATCTAACTGTACCTCATCTTCAGCTTACCATGTCTCTTATATTTACAACATTTCTGGTGATCGCTAAAATTAGTAGCATTTTGGCATTTTTGTTTTACAAAAAGTAGCTCACAGGAGGAAAAAGGTTGGAGACCCCTGCTATAGTCTAAGTCTAACTCCTTAGTACCTTTTTGCGCAGTGTTCATGGATGAAAAATAAGCTCCAGTTCAGACAATCGAAATGTCCCTTACTTGTGTCATTTGAACTGCGCCAGAGTCCTGCAGGGGCAAATTGTTGCTGAAAAAGGCGGGTTTTAACGTTTAAATTTTGCGGGCAGGTATGCGGGCGGGTCAGGACTACACCAGAATTAAACCACTACTAAACCAGGTCTAAACCAGGACTACACCAGGTCTAAACCATGACTAATCTTGGACTTAAGAGAGTGAGAACCCCAAGCCCACAGAACAGGGTGACCACAAAGTGCGATCGAGGGATGGCTGCGCTTACCTCCATGGGGCGCGGAGTTCTGCACCGATTCTGCACTGCTTTAGTCCTGGTTTAGTCCTAATTTAGTCCTGGTTTAGTCCTAGTTTAGTCCTGGTTTAGTCCTAGTTTAGTCCTGGTTTAGCCCTAATTTAGTCCTGGTTTAGTCCTAGTTTAGTCCTGGTTTAGTCCTAGTTTAGTCCTGGTTCAGTCCTGGTTTAGTCCTGGTTATTTCTAGTTCAGTCCTGGTTTAGTCCATGTCATGTGCGGCGCAAAAGTCCAACATCTCATCAGTGTTTCTTCTACTCAGTAAATAAAGCCCGTGAAGTGATGACAGTCGAGTCGCGTCTGGGAATTCGTATTCGTACTGAAGAAAGCGTAACCGTTAAATTTCATTTTGTGATTGTAATTCTTGAAGTCATAACTTTTCAGTTCATATTCTGATGGATGCTTCAGTTAAAATGCTTTTAATTTGCGTGTTATTTATCACGGGCACGGGCGGGTAACGGTTAACAGGTCCAGACGGGTGAGGGTTTAACTTTGATATAATCACGGGTTAACGGGCGGGTGTGGTGCTGTACAAAAATGAACCCATGCAGGACTTTGAACTCCACATCCTCCACTCGGTTAAAATCTCATGATATGTTGTTCAAAACTGAGCTCGCAAAACAAAAACTTTCACGATCTGCTCAGAGTGTCAGGCGGGGGTAGCCACTCCGCCGCCACGGGAGAACTGCGAGACATAATGCATACATAACAGACTTGCTTCAAAGACCGTCTATTCCTTATCATTTAGTTCAAAAGCAGATGTTTTTCTTCTCTATTTTTTTTTTTTTTCTTTCTAGCCGTACACTAAGACTCCTTCTCCCTGTCACTTTGTATTAAAACACTGCTTATTCAGGTGGCCCCCGATCAATTCATTATCACGAAGCGGCCATTAACTCCTCCAACTCGGAACGCAATCATGGCTGTCAGTGCTCCATTAGCTGTCTCAAAATGTGCCTGTTCTGTAGACATGGTTTAAGTCGGGGAATATTAAACGCGCGTGTAACGAGTTTGTCAATAGCTAAATTAATTACGACAATGATAATGAGGAAAAATGAACGCGAGCTGCAGTTGCGGAGTGCGTTGTGTTGTAGCGTAAAGAGGGCGGCTCGTGTTGGATTTCGTGTGACGTCACAAAACAGACGAGGGCAGATAAAATTAATATTGTTTAAAATGTCAAAAATAGTTGCAAGTTACTCCTCACTTCGTCAGAGTATTCTAATTATTCACCACGATGAGTTTCTAAGAGCTTTTTGCAACTTTCAGAGGCCAGTGCTGAGTTGTTTTGCATGCTAATCATGCACTTCCTGGTTCTCTGACAATTAAACAGTTTATAATTAGAGGCAGACACTAAACAGCAGACTCATTTTGACCTCAAGAGCTGCTCATACAATGTAATATCTAAATATATATGGAAAAAGAGTGGCTACAGATTTTTGTTCTAATACAGTAAGTTCTTGGTGTAGTCCATAGTACTCAGTTTTGATACTTAAGTAAAAGTACCAAAGCTGGAGCAACAGTGACTGAAGTAAATGTATCACACCGAAAAATCAACGTGTTTAAAAATGTACTGAAAAGAGTAAAAAGTACAAGTATTTCATGCAGATTTTGAGGTCTTATAAGGCTTCAAATTTAGTAATTTTGGCAAAGATTTGTTCTATATTAATATGTGTTTGTTATATTTGTCAATTTTTTCTTTTACTTGCAGTTTTTATTTGTACATTTTTGTTTGCTCAAACTACAAACGTGTTAAAAATAAACCCCTCAGCCTTTTCTTTTCAGCAGGTTTCACACAATAATAAAAAAAACAAAAAACCCACACACACTTTTCCTTTTTAATCCAGTTCAAAAATGAAGAGGAGTAGAAAAGTACACATACCTGCTCTCAAATGTAGTGATACCTAGAAAATCTCAAACTTATACTTAAGTACATTACATTACTACTTTTATTTTGTTACATTCCACTGGTTGTAGTAAATAATAGAGATGATCAGGGCAGTAAACAAAGGGGTTTCTTGTCCCGGGCCCAGAATTGGACCCTTTTCTTATTCATTTGTATATGAGGGGGGCCCATACGAGGTTTCGTCCCCCAGGCCCACAAATTTCTGTCGACGGGCCTGGAGATGATCAGGTTTGTTCATTGGATCATTGGATATTTGGTGGCAAAGTACAATGTAATCAATAGAAAACAAAAAAGACCATCTGGGAGTTTGACATTATCACATTTTTGATTCTTAAAAACCACCCAAGATCACGTCTGGAACACATATAGCGGCTTTCAACATGTAACAGTCCCCTCAATACATCGACTTGTCCTGATTAAATTAAGTACGGTCCCTCTTGTGTTGTGTCTTCAGATTGATTAAATAATTGTCACGTGTTACAAAGGAGCAGAGACGGCAGAGTGGACAGGAGACGAAAGGCGAGATCGAAACATGGACACAGCATGTACAGTATACAGAGTACAGACGGCAGTAAGGCAGTGCTGCAGTGGGGTTCATTTAAAATTAATTAAAGCATTGTGCAGTGTAACAGTGTAGTAAGTAGTACTAGGGAAGTAGTACTCTTAGTTATTTTGACCTTTTGATGCTTTACCTCAAAAAGAAACAAACAAAACAAAACAAAAAAGCAGAGGGGACTCACTTTATGTAGGCTTTGTTGTTGTACAGTGGAATAATGGTATTGGCTTACACAAAAATTTAAGATATGAAGATAAAAAACATGATATGAAGTCACATTTTTTCCAATTATTTAATGTTTATTCAAACTTAATTCATTTTAAATAAAACAATGTCATTTTTAAACAGAAAAAAGTGACATAATACATTAATTAATCCATTCTTATGTGTATAAAAAAAAGAAAAAAAACATAAGAAAGATGTCTCACTACTAAGCTCTGGACACAGTAGCATGCTAGTTAGCTCACCATGTCACAAAACTAATGCTAACTGTTATTAAAAGTGTAAAATATAACCTGAGAGACCTATTAAAGCTGAAATTGACTAAAGTAAAGACTACATGATATTCTTTAAGCCTTAAAATTAGCATTAGTGTTTTAGCATTGAGACGCAAACACCTCCTGTGTCCTCTGGGTTTCACCTCATTTGTTTAGTCTTTAACGTTGTCGGTGATGTCCACCCACAAATTACTGTCCACTGCCCCAGTTTTTCATATTTATTAGTTTTAGTGCAGCTCAATAAAAAAACCCAAATAAGATTCATTTGGACAGGAAATAGTGATGCTAACTGTGAGGTTGTGACTGGTCAGTTTTTCATGCAAATACAAAGAATAATAATATAAAAAAATGCTAAAATTATACTGTGTCTAAGAAGAACAAGAACACTATATATGATACACAGCAAAAATTTTTTAGGGTTAAAATTTCAGGGTAAAATATTTGTGGTTTTTAACACAAAAAGGGTTATTTTAACTATTTGAAATTTAAATGGGTGTTCGAGTTGGGGTTATTTGCCAGAGTTGATATGATTGAAGTTAATTGATTCCCCTAGTGTTAATTCAACCTCAACTTCCACTAGTGTTAATTCAGCTTATCCTAGTGTTAATTCAACTTCCACTAGTGTTAATTCAACTTCAACTTCACTAGTGTTAATTCAACTTCAACTTCCACTAGTGTTAATTCAACTTCAACTAGTGTTAATTCAACTTCAACTAGTGTTAATTCAACTTCCACTAGTGTTAATTCAACTTCAACTACAACTTCAGTGTTAATTCAACTTCAACACTAGTGTTAATTCAACTTCCAACTAGTGTTAATTCAACTTCAACTAGTGTTAATTCAACTTCAACTTCAACTAGTGTTAATTCAACTTCAACTAGTGTTAATTCAACTTCAACTTCCACTAGTGTTAATTCAACTTCAACTAGTGTTAATTCAACTTCAACTAGTGTTAATTCAACTCAACTTCAACTAGTGTTAATTCAACTTCAACTAGTGTTAATTCAACTTCAACTTCAACTAGTGTTAATTTTTAATTCAACTTCCACTAGTGTGTTAATTCAACTTCAACTTCAAGTGTTAATTCAACTTCCACTAGTGTTAATTCAACTTCAACTAGTGTTAATTCAACTAGTGTTAATTCAACTTCAACTAGTGTTAATTCAACTTCAACTAGTGTTAATTCAACTTCAACTAGTGTTAATTCAACTTCAACTTCAACTAGTGTTAATTCAACTTCAACTAGTGTTAATTCAACTTCAACTAGTGTTAATTCAACTTCAACTAGTGTTAATTCAACTTCAACTAGTGTTAATTCAACTAGTGTTAATTCAACTTCAACTTCCACTAGTGTTAATTCAACTTCACTTAGTGTTAATTTGGCACCTCCCACCCACCACTTCAAACTCCCATGAGAGAAGACCAGTTTTGTACATCATTTCATCTTAAATTAACTCAAATAAGGTGTAAAAATAAATCATCTCTGTGTGTTGTTTAGCTGAATCAGGATAATCCTACAAAGTGTTATCGTTTACTCTCAAACGTTAATATAACTCTTGATTTGGGGGTTAAACAGGAACTTTGGTCCAGTTTTAATTAATTAACATTTCCAAAAAATTTTAAAATTAACTCTAGAACAGATTGGACTCATATAAACCCAGAGAAAATGTTAAAATTGCTTCTGTACGAGTCAGTTTTAACACTCCACTTTTTGCTGTGTCTGTGCCATCATCTGGACAAGTTAAGCGAGATGTCTTGCTCAAGAACACAACGACAGTATGCGTAGTTAGAAGCAAGGATCAAACTACCAACCGTGTGATTTGTGGGCAAACGCTTCAACGTAACAGCACCACAAACATGTCTAAGAAAAAGAAAAATACTGTATTATTTATGCCATGATCCAACGTGAGTGAAGTGTCTTGCTCAAGAACACAACAGATTTAACTCAGATTATTAGATTTGACTTAACATAAAATGATTGGGAAAACTTTACTTCTTATTTTTGACTTCATATAATCCAATATTTCTTTTTTTTTTCTCTTTTTGTGTCAGCCTGCACCACTGTACAACAACAAAACCCACGTAAACTCAATCTCCCATAACCCCGCAGTACATCTTTGTCTGTGGCTCCCTTTCTTTCTTACTTCCCCACTTCCTTTATCTGACTCTAATTCCAGCCATTTTCACCCGTAGTAGATCACAATGAAGCCAGAGACAACAGGTAAATTGGCGCGTTTGGACAGCGGGGGGCGACGGTGGGTGGTTTGGTCGGTTGTTGTTTCTTGAGCTCTTTAAAGGGGAGCGAGGGGCACAGGGAGACGTGGGCGGGGTGAGAGGGACTAATTGCCTGAGCGGCGGATCAATACGCCAGCGCAGAGGAGGCACACGCAGAGTAAAGAGAGAGGTGATAGGGCCCTGGAGTTTAAGGCCTGTCTTTCAGTTTGGACTTGTGTAACGCAATCACTGGAGGCTGGACAGAAGGAAAGGTGGAATTAAAGTAGTTCTAACAGTTGTGTGGCGGCGTTTTTTTCTAGGCTTTCAGTTGAAGAAATGTGGAAAGCAATGGCAGACGCGTTCAAAAGTGCAAGAAAGTGTAGCTCTGGGTTTCAGAATGATGACAAAGTAGGATCGTTGCCTTGTGATTAACAATTTAAAACAAAGATGTGTGTAAAATCCTTCAGGCGTCCAAGTAGAATCCATGGCGATAAGGAGATATTCAAAGTTTATTTGGTCGATTTAAAACAAAATATAATGTCTTCTGAATCAAAAGTCTTCAAAATGCTGCGCCTAACTGGAAGTGGAAGCCCATGAAAAGTGGAAATAAAAAAATAAAACCATACTTCGGGACATTCTGGAGATAGTTGGAGATAGTTTTAAGCCATACCGTGGAATATTATAGCCAAAGAAACAACATTTCCATGGATACAAGAGAAGTCCTTCTGCAGGCCAAATAAGGTTACGTTCAGACTGCAGGACTTAATGCTCAATTTGGATTTTTTTGTGAAATCCGATTTTTTTGCGAGGTCGTTCACATTTCCAATTAAATGCGACTTGTATGTGATCTCCAGTGTGAACTTTAAACGCCTCAAAAGTGTGCTCAGTGTTTACGGAAGTCACCTAAACATGGACGCGAGCATTGAGCACCTGGAGATTTTAAAGTTGCTGTCGTACCGGAGCCAGAACATGTACAGCTTATTTGTTTTAAGGAGGAGAATGAGAAGGAGAAGGACGAGGTTTTGAGACATGGTGTTTTGTGGGGCAGTGGCAGCAACGTCCGTAGAAAGGAACTTGTGGGTCCGGAGTCTCAGCCAAGAGTGGTTGGATTGCTATGCGCTTCGCTGCTTCAATTTTCATATGACGAGAACGTTTGTGTACAATTATGACATGTAGGTCACACACTACAGGATTTTTTGGTCTTAAACAATTTTGTAAATGTGCGATAAAAAGTGCACATCACAGATACGAGGAGAATCTTACGAGACTTTAAATCTCCGATCTCAAAGACTGCAGCGGGATATGGCAGAGAACTGGACTTCTAGTTTAGATCCAAGTCAAAACTGAGTTATTATTATTTGTGAAATGTGATGCAAAACTTCAGATACATGATTTTTAAAGCACAGAAGGCTCTAGATAAACTACACAGGAAGTAGAGTCACTTTCACTAATCTGCAGCTTGACCTCGATCCGTGCGGTGCATGGATAAATGGGAACACGTGAGGAACTACTCTTGCCTTTTTACTTTTAAAGAACTCTTCAAACTGGATTCACAGCATTGTTTTGTGGACTGGGTATCAGAGGACAAATTCTGTGGATAATATGGATGAGAAGCTGCGGTTTATATTTACAACTTCACGAGCTGTGAGTAATTATTATTTTTGCTATTTCCTGTGTTCGCTGTTTCTTCAAACTCAGGGGAGAAGCAAATCCGCAGCCAAAACCAGGCAAATTCTCCCGTAGTGCATGGCGGACTTTACCTATTATCACATCTACAATTAGTTCCATACATGAAAATAAGTTTGCATTCTAAAAAAAAAAACACCTCAAAAAGACTTAACCTATCACCTGCACTGATATTTCCCCCCCATGCATTCTGAACTACAAATAAAGGGATTTCAAAGTCCACCAAGGCAAAAGACTCATTAGTGGATTATACAGGCGTCCTGCTGTGAAAGAAAGTAACACAACATAATGAATCACATAACCACGCTTCATAATAGCCCCGTACCACTGATATTTGACTAAAGTAGTGAGGGTCAGAGATAAACCCAGAGCAATTTGATTCATTATAAACCGGATTTGAATATTAGCTCTAATATAAAGGCGCTTGGGTTAATTAAAATGGTAGCGATACCGTTTTTTGAGTAATGAAATTCTGTGATTTAATGTGGTGTGGTTTCAAAATTAGGAAATCAAACATGGTAAGTGGTACATGGTCATGTTTTTATATGGTACAGTACCCAGGGCCATCGACAGAAATTTGCAGACCCCCAGTAATATAAATTAATAGGAAGAGGGTCCAATTCTGGGCCCCTAAATCCCCTGTTTACTGCCTGTTTACATCAAGAAACCACTCACCCATTCATAGGTGGGTTAAGTGTTTTGCATTCATCTGTGGGAGCTGGAATTGCTCCGTCAACCTGTAGGTCAGTGAATATGACTGCTAAAGCAATGATGTTTATGTTGAGAGTGAGATTCAAATTGAAAAAAATAAAAATGTAAATAACCAGTTCGGCTAAAACAAACAACAACAACAAAAAAAGATTAAATATAAAATGTCTATTGTAATGTTAAACTTGTTGGCTAAATGCTCCAAATTTTTGCACAAAAATAAAATTTTCATCAAAAGCTGTAAAAGTATAGAACAAAATGTTGACAGCTGCTGCACTATGTAACTTTTCCCTGTGAAGATTGACGAGTTTTATGCTGCACTGTGACAAACTACAGCACATCACATCAGGTTTGTGAAGTTGTAGTGCAGTCGTGTCAAACTCAAACCTGGGGGCCTAATTTGACCCGCGAGAACATATCAGATATGTATTAGAGCTGGCCCGCTGGCTACAAATAGGCTATAGACACATTATTTATCGTGCTTGTTCTGGATTCGATATTTAAGAAAAACTATTATTAAACATTTATTTAATAAGAAAAGGTTTAACATTTCATATCTCAAAAGAAGAGAAAATGCAGATGTTGTTGAACATTTTCAGTAAATATTTAGTTGGCCCTAGACTGATTCATTAACCAGTTTTATTATTTGGTCACCACGTATGTAATGCGCCACTAACAAGGCCAACTGGGATATTAAGCTTTTCCCAAACCCTGTAGGAAGAAGGACAATAACGTCTTTCCCCTTGAAATTCACCAAACATTCTCTTTATTCCAGCTTTTAATCCTCGATCTCGGGAATCGTTGCCAACACTGAATGTATGACTCTTCACTGATTGGCTGGTGCCCGAACTCGCACTTCCGGGATTTTTGCGAAACCGTCTATTGTATTTTGATTCCTGACCTAGTTTCTGGAGAGAAATGAAATTGAGGTGGCACCAGCCTGGCTAGTTTGGCCCACGACTTAGTCCCAGTTTTTAATTTTGGCCCTTTGTGAATTTGAGTTTGACACCCCTGTTGCAGTATATTGCTTTGTACCACACTTTTGTATATTTATGTAAACTCGCCGTGCTGGGGTGTATATATATATAGTCCACTTTCATGCATTTTGTTCTTTAGAGTAAGATAACGAAACGCTAAAAATACAGCATTACCTGTATAAATATAAACAACAAGCCTTCCTCTCAGCAGGTGGGCTCTGATTTTCAAATACATTTCTTCTTCATGAGTACAGACAGATGTCACGTCGCGCTGGAATTACAAACACCGCATTATAAACCCAATCCCAGGCCTCACGGGAATCCCCCATATCAAAGTCCTGCTATGGCCAATTGTGTAGTTACTTTTAAACTTCTTCTTCTACTGCTACAATTCAAACGGGGCTCACTTCAAATAAAAACACCTTGCAAATGTAAACGCAATTATTTGATTAGGAGTCTTCAGGAGGAACTCATTTTCATAACAAAGAGCCCACATGGGTCTAAGGGAACAAATAATGAAGAAATAAGTGCGAGACTGGGCAGAAGGCAAAGTGTACCAAATGGATTCATGTTTATTTAAGTTATAGAGCTAAAGCAATGCATTTAAAAAACTACTGCGCATTTCTTTGAGTCTGTTCTGGTTATTTGTAATGTTAAATTGAATAGTTAAAGGGCCCATATTACACCGTTTTCTGATCTGTGATAAGAAACATACCTGGAATTGTGTTTTATTTCCTTCACACATGCACCAGTTTTTTTCCGTCCAACCTTTAGTACACAAACCTTGAAGCTATCCAAGCCACAGTGATTTATTTTTTTTTACTCAAGTAGAAGTACAAAGTAGTGGTTGCTCAAGTAAGAAAAAACTACACAACTACAACAACAAAAATGAAGAAAAATGACACTATACACTACTGGTCAAAAGTTTTAGAACACCCTGATTTTTCCAGTTATTTATCCAGTTTTTATCTTGAAATGGTACAAAGGTAAGTACTGAACAGTCAGGTTAAAAAAAAAAGATAAATGATAACAAAACACAAGTCCGAGCTCTGCTAAAACTACCTCAAGAAAAAAGAACAAGATGGTAAAGCATGAAAACAGTGAGTGTCCAGCACAGTCTCCAGACTTAAACCCCATCGAGCTGGTTTGGGATGAACTGGACAGAAGAGTAAAAGCCAAGAAAGCTACAAGTGCCACGCATTTATGGGAACTTCTGCAACAGACTTGGGAAGAACTTTGTGAAGAATATTTGATTTCTATTGTAAAAAGAATGAGCCACGAGTGTGTTCAGCTGTTATATCTGCCAAAGGTGGACACTTCCATCAATCAAAAGTTTAGAATACGTTTTGGTCAACAGTAAACAATAAAAACTGGAAAAAGTGTGGTGTTCTAAAACTTTTGACCAGTACTGTACCTGAAGGAGCATTGTCACTTGTAGACTTACTCACTCACTGTGGCCAAGAGTCTACCTCAACTTTTACTGAATTTAATAAAAAGTATTACTAACTAAGAGTAAAAGTAAGCTGCTAGAACAGGGGTGTCCAAACTTTTTTAATCAAGGGCCACATATCTAAACACAGACGAAGCAGAGGGCCGATCGAGGGCCATAGACTGATGCTCAATATAGTGAATAATTGAAATATGTGCATGTTTAACATGATGTTTAGAATGAGCCATCAGTCTTTATTCACACTAAGATCATTAAAACCACACACTAAATATTAAATATTGGCTTTATCAAGGAAAATAAAATTTAAAAAAAAGTAAATTTTTCATTGATATATCTGGGCCAATTCTCCTGGAAGCCTGAGGGCCAAGAAAAGTTTGTCTGAGGGCCGCATTTGGCTCACGGGCCATAGTTTGGACATGCCTGTGCTAGAGCATTACTGTGTAAAGTACACCAAAAAATGTAACTGAGTACTACCACGTGAGGAAGAAAGTACTCCAAATATGATAATGTACCACTATATAGGTGAGTTTCATTGTTGACAAAAGCGCGCGTTGCATGCTGGGAATTATTTTGGTCGGCGGCAAGAAACACTAATTCAACATGACGGACGGAGCGAGAAAGCACGTAAAGGGTATTGATCTCGGTTATTTATCCACTCTAACGGCAGAGGACTGAAGACGATTTGACCAGAAATTGGTCATAAGCATCGATGGACGACAAATCACCCTTTTCAACCCCTACAAAGCCTGGACCAAACCAAATTTCTGGTCAGAATCGCCAACTACCTGGCCAAATATTCACTTCGGCGATATCCACAATTACTTGGTGGAAACTCCTGGGCCATTCACAGCAGAAAAGATGAAAACCTCCAAGAGTCTCGATGTGTTGTTGAACTTGTTGGAGTCCACGGTTTGCTAGGATCTTCTACATTTGCTCTGCGAATGTTTGAAAGCCGTTTAATTCGCCATTAGCGGTTCTTTTCACTCGGAATACGAAAAAGACATTTTCCTTCTTCCGTGCTTCTATTTGTGCATCCGATAATGCAGCAGGAGTTTACCATTAGTCGGGGATAAATACGCGAGGTTACGCACTGTGTTTGACCGCTATCCTGTTTCTTGCCTCCGACCAAAATATTTCCCAGCATGCAACGCGGGCTTTTAATAACAATGAGACAATGACGTCAGCTGAAACTCGCCTATAAGCAGAAGAGTTTGTTGAGTTTTTACTTTTCAGCCTGTACTGTTACTTCAATAAAGAGTAGAATACTATTACTTCGATAAAAAAAAAAAAAAGAAGAAGTAATAGAATTCTACTCTGAAAAGTACTAGCACTTCTGGTCAAAACCCTGTAGACTCTTGTCGAGTTTTTAATTCTCAGCCTGCACCAAAACTATCTAACAACTTCAAATATAAGTTTTACCCATTTTACAAACTCGAATGAAGTGCCTCTATTGTCTGCTGCTTAATACACGCCGCAGATAAACAGCTCTGTCTCTCTCTTTCTCTCCTCCGCCCGGACAAATTACCTCGCTCCACTTATCTCTGCAGTACTATAGATCTAAATGGGAATAACAGTCACAACGCAGGGGCCTTATAGTACACAAATTACACCCCCACGAGAGGAGAGAGGGGAGTATATTGTGCAAACCCCAGCTATAATTTCAATCGTACAAAGAAATCAAATGGCAGTTGCGTTCTTGTCCGACACGCGCCCAACGCCATTAATTCCCGGTTTTTGTACGCACCGACAATTATCCCATTCATAGTAGCCTCCTCGCGAATATCTTCCAAGCGCTTATTGGAAAAATCCAGGTCGGAGACAGGGGCCGGGGCGATGCAGAATGCGTTCTTTGTGCCGCCGGCTGATTCGCATTCAGAGCGGGTGCGTGGCTAAAGCTAACGGCGACGGATGTGGTTGGCTAGCGCTAAAGGTCTTGGCAGTAAAAGCGGAGTCCATTAATTTAAGTATTGGGTGTTAAAAAGTAGTTTGTGGAAATACTTATGGTATTTTTGGACGCGGTGTCTTCTTGGCGTTTGAGGATTTAAAGGTGCGTTGCGTAACTTTTTGTCAGGGGTCCGTCGTCTGCTTGTTTCTATGGAGGTGTCGTTCCTTTGCCTGGAATGTTCCACAGTGTGACTTTAAACAGCTCTACCTTACATTTATTCAATTGCAGGTGGTTTTATAGCTCAGAAATACAGAAAAACAGGCATTCTGACTGTGTTGCCTCTCCACAGATCTGACCTGTAACTTCATCTGGTTTGGTTTCCATGGAGATAGAAAGGTTTAATGCCATACCGTGGAATATTCCAGACCAGACAAAGCAATAACATCTCCACCGAGAAAAGCATTTGACTCACCCTCCACCAGAAAAGTTACACAATGCACATTTATGTTATATATGTTAGAGCCAATGGACTAACATTTCCATGGAAACAAGCAATAACAGGTTCTCCTCAAAGTCAAATAAGAGACAGGTTTGTGGAGAGGCAAGCCCGTCACAGTAAGGACACGTTTTGTTTTTTTCAGTTTTTTCACTGTTGCACAAACGTTCATTAAAAGGATGTTTTATTTATTGTTTTATTTGTTTAATTTTGAAAAACCTGCTTACTTACTATTTTGGACACGTTTTTTTTTTTTTCACTACTATACAAACGTCTACAAAGAATATGTTTTTTTTTTGTTTTTTTTAATTTTACTTTACTTTTAAAAACCTGCATTCTTACTATGAGCGAAGTCACTTTTCCGTAGAGCTGACCTGTAACTTGGCCTGATGGCGTCGACAAATAAGAGTCAGGTTTGTGGAGAAGCAAGTTCACTCACATTATGGACACGTTTTTCCTATTCTTTCTTCACTAATATACAAACATCCACAAAAAACATAGTTTGGTTTTCTTTATTTTAATTTATTTTGAAAAACCTGCATTCTTACTATGAGCAAAGTCACCTTTCCATAGAGCTGACCTGTAATGTTGTCAGAGACAGGTTTGTGGAGAGGCAAGCCCGCTGTCATTAAGGAGACATGTTTTTCTGTGTTTTTCACTGCTATAAAAACATCCATAATGAAAAATACATTATTATTTGAGTTTACTTATTTGGAAAAAGTTACATACTGTGGCTTTAAAGAAGTGATATTACACAAAACTGAACTTTTTGGAGCTTTGTACCATGTTATCACATTGTTTCCTCACCAAAAACACGCTTGAAGAGCTTTTCTGAAATCATACATGCATGGTTGCGTGATCTAACCTTTCTTTCGGTTTGGTGTACGAGACCACGCCTCTTGTCTAAGGCTCCGCCCACAAACCTACATAACCAGGAGACTCTCTACAGCGCTCCCCATGTTCAGCCCTCGTGGAACATCAAGTGGAATTAGCAATGAGCATTTTTAAAACAATAAAAGATGAAGCAAAGAGACCCATCTTTAGATCTTGAGCTATACTTTGCCAGGACGACTTTAACTAGAGAATTTTTACTTATTGTGCATTTTTCTGGATGATGGGGAAGTACCCAGAGAGAAAACCTACTCAAATTTCAGAATCCTCCTAACCACGATGCAAACTCATATGAAATCAGCAAATTCATTCCTAAACAAACTCCAAAATCTTGAAATCTTCGCTAGAAATATACTGGAATATAAACTAGAAGGCCTCACTGTGTTAACAAATCTCTTTCAGTGTGGTGGTCCAAGCGCTGAGTGTTGCCAAATTCAAATGCACGAAGTGAAGTGACTATTCTCGGAGATGCAACTTCATCAAACTCAATTAGGCTTCAATTAGGTTTGAGTAACTCTAACTCTGTAGCAGATCACTTGTCGCCGTAATTGAGTTTTTTTTTTTTTACATGTGACAATGACATGCGCAAGATTGGAAAGAATAAAACGCTCAGAGGGTGGCAATTTCATACCAGTAATTATAGAACTTTTTTCATTCTAGCATTAAGTGTCTTGCCCGAGGACACAACAGGATTTGAGACGTTGACCTTATGGCTTCAATTTACAAAGTATGTCTGACAGGGTTTCAATTTAAGCTCAAGGAAGGTCATTTTTGGACAGTTTAAACCTTCATTTAGCAAAATAAAGGCGTCGTTATGTACGTTATGATTGCTAGTGGGGATGCATTGTTCGAGCTTCTTCAGTTCCGATACTGATACCGATACTACAGCTTTAAGTATCTACTGATTCCCGATATCAACCAATAACAGAGCAGAGACTGAAAACAGCATTTATTTCCTTAAAATAAGACAGAACTAACCCAAATATGTTAAGTATTTTTTTATTTTTCCTTGGTATCACTACAGAACAGCTTTCTATAAATAAAAGTTCAAACATTATGAGACTTTCTGGGCCAATTACGAACAGGAAATAGTCTTATTATATCAATTTACATGTCTAAACAAGATTGACTGAACCAATATTTGGAAGCCGATATCCGACTTTTCAGTATCGGTGTCAGAGACTGTAAAAAGGAAGTGGACTAAGCGAGTGCGACGTCACCCACAGCGTTCGGGTCTAGTCAAATAAAGCTCATGATTCCAATTTGAAGCCAGGCTCCATATTATTATTTTAAGAGACAAAATAGCGGAAAAAACACCACCAGGATCATGTAGCGTTAACCCACTCTACATGATCTTGTGGTGTTTTTTTCCGCTATTTTGTCGGTACGAATACGATTTTAAGACCAAAATGACACGACTCACAGCAGCAGCTACAGAGACAAGGGCCACAATATTCCAATGTGAATTGATGAGAATCAGGGTCAGAAAGAGCCGGAAGAGCCGCATACTAACTTCCAATTTGGAATGTGGTGGCTAGTGGCTTAGCTATGTCCTTTTATATAAACAGTGTTCGATCGGCGCCTTTATCTGACACCAATATCTGATGGGTGCATGTGTTGTTGCTAGGTAACAGTTAAGGAATTACCTACCAACCTACGTATTCCACATCTGTAGTCGGTGTCCAATCAGGAAATAAAATGATCAACTTTACCAATGTAAAGTGGTCCAAATTATTCCTCACTTACCGTTTTCATTCCTAGTAATTCACCGCAAAGGTTAAAAAGCACTTTTCATAACTCTCAGACAGCAGCCCTATTTCCTCATTTTGTGAAAATTAGGTACATGGCTTTTAAAATTTGTACTTTTTAACTTTTATTAATCACTGTTACCCAGTTTCCTCCTCATTCAATTTGTGTGATTCCAGCTCACGCCGAAGCTTCTGGCGTCCGTCGCGAGGTGGGTGGGGAGGGGGGCCGGAGGGGGCGGGGCCGGCGGGAGGCTAATTGGGCCCGGAGCATGGCGCGCCGGCTATAAATGACCCAAATGGCTGGAGTGAAAAGATCCGGCTCACAGCAACCGCATAAAACCGTAATTAGCGGCCGGGGAAAGAGACTGGCCCTTCAATCCTCTCTATTGTCCCATTTGGAAAAGAGGAGGAAAAAGTGAGGCTAGAGCGGTAATAAAGACTTAACCAGTGACAATTAGTCTGGGGTTGGGCTAATGAGAGAGGCCCAGATAAAACGTGGGCTGGCTAAATTTAAACAGAGCGGGTGCCATGCTTCACGGGGTGCCAGATATGGAGAAATAAAGGCCATGAGGAAGGATGAATTGAAACTGCAACTTTTTTTGGCAAATGCGCTCTGTTCTGCCAGGAATTTCTCATTTGGTTTTGTAAGCGCGGTGTTTTCTTTGCAATTAGATGGTTGAGTGCCAAGTTTAAGAGGCCAAAAGCATAGAATTCGATTATATCAGCGGTAGTTAGATTATAAGGGCGGGCCGGCATTGCGTCTCATTTATATAGCGCCTTTTCTGGATAAGTTTTGTTGTTATTTTGTGTTTTGTTTTTTTTGGATAGGCAAGTTGGGTGATGTGTCATGCCCAAGAACGCATCAACACTTTGCACTGGTTTGAACTGGGATTGAACTGCCAAACTTCTGCCGTATTATAGACCTTTTACACAACGGCTGGAAGCAGAGGTGGGGACTTGCGAGTCGTGACTTGGACTCGAGTCAGACTTGAGTCACAATTTTTAGGACTTGAGACTTGACTTGATAAAATGGACTAAGACTTGGGACTCAACTTGGACTTGAAGGTCGATGACTCGCGACTTGAGTTGGACTTGGGAAGACTTGATGCTTCTCCTATAAAATATATGTTTTTAGAAAATACTTTTCTCCTCACAGTTGATAAATGTGGTGCTGAATTTTACAGGAACAAAGTGGAACATGTCTCTCCCGCTTCTCTGTTTGTTACCTTGGATGTAACTGAAGTACTGTGATATGGTATCCTCAAAATGTACTACAGTAATATAGAGTACAATACAGTAAAACAAGAGAACTACAGACAACATGATCCTTCCATTTCAGTGCAGACTGCATGACACAATAACTGTTTTTAAGCACTTTAAATCTTAATTATTTCTGTTCTGCCTGTAATGACGGAAGTGACCGCGGGACTTTATTTTCCGACGGACCGATCAAGCGGCAAGTGAAGAAGAAGAACTACAACGTGAAATGAATAATGATAAAACAATAAATTACTTTTACTTACGTTTCCAACTTCTCCGTTCCTTGTGTTGCAGCTTTTTAATGTGTTGTGGCTTTTTAATGTGTTGCGGCATTTGCGTTTGTGTTGTGGCGTTTGTATTTCTTGCGGCGTTTGCATTAAAATAGAGTCCCGAGGTCATTTCCGTTGTGGCTTTTTGTTGTGTTGTCGCATTTGTATTTGTTGCGGTGTTTGCGTTTGTTGTGACCCCTCTCGGCTTCCGTAGTTACACAGTATGGTATTGAATTTTTCTATCTTCATGGGACCAAACCAGATCAAATTACAGGTCAGATCTGTGTTTCTGGGTGTTTTTAAGCTATAAAACCAACTGTAATTGAATAAATGTAAGGTAGAGCTGTTTAATGTCATACTGTGGAACATTCCAGGCAGAGAAATTACATATCCTTAGAAAAAAGCAGGTGACAGATAGCCAGACTGGCGCCATCTAGTGCCTCCGCTCACTTTAATTTCTCTCCAGCGACTAGGTCAGAAATCAGAATACACAAAACGGTTTGCAGGAACCCTGGAAGTGTGAGTCCGGGCACCATCCAATCAGTGAAGAGCCATATATTCAGTGTTGTCAACGATTCCCAAAATTGAGGATTTAAAGTGGGAACAAAAAGAATGTTTGATGAATTTTATCAAGGGGAAAGACGTTATTGCCCTTCTTCCTACGTGATTTGGGAAAATCTTAATATACCATCACATACGTCACAACCAAATAGCAACGATTCTTTAAATAAAAAAAAGTACCAAACGAATCCTAACGCTGCGAGGTCAGACGGTTTCTACGAAGTGAAACCGGCTGATGAATCAGGCTACGTGACAGACCCTCCACAAGAAAAGTTACAGAACGCAACTTTAAGTCAGCTCTTTCTCAGCTCAGATTGTGTCAAAACAAAGCTCAAATGAAAGGCTAACAGAGCTTCAGACAGAGCAGACTCTACAGGGAGAAGAGTTTTGGGGGATAACTCCTGTTTTAGGCTTATAAAGTCAGTGAATAAATTTTTCTTTTATAGTCTATTCTCTCCAGCAATATGTCACACTTCAGAATCTGTTAGCGTGACAGGCCCAGCTAGAAAACAGCATTCTTTACACATTAGTACTTTTGACATTTACTATACAGCTCATGACGCAGTAAATCACTTAAATGTTCCTTTGGGGAAGAAGTCATACGCTACACCATCTCACGACTTATGCTACACTTTGAGATTTGTAGTACCTTTTCGCCGGATGCTAATGGCGTATTCAACGTGGCTGTGAGCTTTTTCAAACCGTTCCCTGCAAACTTTGTCGGCGAGACGTTAATGAAAACTCCACTCGACTGAAGTGCTTCTTAATGGACAGTCTGTTCGCGGAGAAATGTGAAAAAGCTGAATATGTATTTTATAACCGCAATTTTAGAACGGCAGTCAAGTGGGCCCTGCTGTCTCCACATAAGAAAGGTAGCCATGTCGTAAAAGGGAATATTGGCTCGTAGTAAACTTCAATTTTGAATACTTATAGATGGGGAGTTTTTATTTTATTTTTGTTGAATGATTTTTAAGTTGATATTGTTCAGTTTTCTTTTGCTTTGGATGGTCTTTCAATCACGCACAGATGAAATTTCGAAATACGTTTAAGTTATTTACAAGGGTGTCACAAAGTTTGTTCAAAATGAGGGAGAAAATTTAAAATTTTAGAGTGAATTGAAATTTCAGATTGCCCAAAGTTCGAATGACCCGTAAAAGTTTCTATGTGTCTGTATGTGGTATAAAACTCTGAAAAAGTCTGTATACACGTCTCAAGAAATGCCAAAATATCCATAAATTCAAGTTGTTATAGAAACATATGGAAATGTCTCACGTGTCCCCCCCCTCCCATTACGCTGCATGGACCGTGCCTCTTCCCGTACGACGCCCAGGGCTGTGTCTCTAAACCAGAATTAAAACGAGGACTAAACGAGGACTAAACCAGGACTAAACCAGGTCTAAACCAGGACTAAACCATGTCTAAATCAGCTCTAAACCAGGACTAAATCAGCTCTAAACCAGGAGTAAACCAGGTCTAAACCAAGAATAAATCAGCTCTAAACCAGGACTAAACCAGGTCTAAACCAGGACTAAATCAGCTCTAAACCAGGACTAAACCAGGTCTAAACCAGGACTAAATCAGCTCTAAACCAGGACTAAACCAGGTCTAAATCAGCTGTAAACCAGGACTAAACCAGCTCTAAACCAAGAATAAATCCGCTCTAAACCAGGACTAAACCAGGTCTAAACCAGGACTAAATCAGCTCTAAACCAGGACTAAACCAGGTCTAAACCAGGACTAAATCAGCTCTAAACCAGGACTAAACCAGGTCTAAACCAGGACTAAATCAGCTCTAAACCAGGACTAAACCAGGTCTAAATCAGCTGTAAACCAGGACTAAACCAGCTCTAAACCAAGAATAAATCCGCTCTAAACCAGGACTAAACCAGGTCTAAACCAGGACTAAATCAGCTCTAAACCAGGACTAAACCACGTCTAAATCAGCTCTAAACTAGATCTAAAGCAGGTCTAAACCAGGACTAAACCAGATCTAAACCAGGACTAAACCAAGTCTAAATCAGGACTAAACTACATCTAAACCAGGACAAACCCAGATCTAAACCAGGACTAAACCAGGTTTAAACCAGGACCAAACCAGGTATAAACCAGGTCTAAACCCGGACTAAACCAAGACCAAACCAGGTCTAAACCAGGTCTAAACCAGGACTAAACCAGGACTAGACCACTAGATCAGGTCTAAAACCAGGACTAAACCAGGTGTAAACCAGGACTAGGCAAGGACTAAACCAGGTCTAAAACCAGAACTAAAGCAGGACTAAACTAGGACTAAACCAGGACTAGACAAGGACTAAACAAGGTCTAAAACCAGGACTAAATTCCTTCTTTAACAAACTGAGGAATATGTGGATTTTTTTTTTTTTTACATTTTTAAATTGATACAAATGAAGTACAGCAATTTTTATTTTCATTTTCCAGTTTTCTAACCTCTCTTAATTGACCTCATTGATTAATTATCCATCCATCCATCTATACTATCTATCTATACTATCATCACTTCCTATTGCTTAATGTAAACGTCTATCTAACCAAGAAGCAATCATCCCCACAGTCCAGCGCTAACATCGTCGCTAACGTTCAAATAACAGTACCTGACCCGCGCATTCAGACAATCAGGGCGCTAATTCAAAATACTATAAAAGGAAATCACTTCACAGGTAATGCCCACGCCGCTAACAGCTCAATTTAATTAGCCCACGCTATCTTTCGCTATAGAATTCTCCGTTCATGGTCGGAGAAGAGCGCACAATGTCCGTCGGAGGGGAGGTTAGCTGGTAGACGCTAAAGCCCGCCGCGTCACGCTAACCCGGCATGCCACGCGGTAATGAGGGGCCGGTGACGTCCGAAGCCGCTGTTATTATCAACACCTCGAGAGGAGAGAGACCGAACGGAATATGGGCCACAGAAGAAGACAGGAACAGGAAGAAAAATGGTGGGTTTTGTAGCGGCCCTGCCTGATCCGTAACACCGTGGGAAAGAACAGTGGAGGCGCGGCTGGAGAGGGGTAAGTGCCAAATGTGTTCAGTGTCAAAGTCAGTTAAAAGAGAGAAACTAAAGTAAAAAGTGTGAAATGTACACTAGAGGTTTAACTAAATATTAAAGGTGCACTGTTTTTAAAACATAGCAATCATTTATTTTCTTTTTTGAAACGGTCTATGTCAGGGATGGTCAATTATTTTTCCCGTGGAGCCACATGAAAAACAGAAAATACTGTGGAGGGCCGGGACAAAATGCTTAACTCAACTCTGCATAATGTTAATAGTATTTCTTTATAAAAACGCAGTAAATAACATTGTTTTGACGAGCTGGTAAAACTGGTAAGAGTTTATGTTATGACTACAGAAAATATCATTTAAAAACACTTCTAAAATAAAAACAATGCCGCTTTAGTCCATGCTTGAGGTAAAATGATAAAATATGTTTGTTTTTTTTTATTCCAAATTATTTAAATTGAGCTGTACAATGCCCAGGTCTAGTCTAAGCTAACTGCCACCCCCCTTTTTTTGTTTTATTTATGATATTTTTACTACTAATACTAATACTTATGCTACTACTACTAATACTTATACTACTAATACTAATACATCTACTTCTACTAATATTAATACTTATACTACTACTCCTACTACTATTAATACTACTACTACTACTACTACTATTAATACTACTACTACTACTAATACTTATACTACTACTAATAATAACAATACTATAACTTATACTACTACTAATACTTATACTGATACTAATGCTTATACTAATACTAATATTTATACTACTACTGATAATAATACTTATACTAATACTAAAACTTATACTACTACTAATCATCATCATCACTTTGGCTTTGACACAGTTTGAGATGTTAACATTTTATTAGTTGTTTTTATTAGATTCTGTTTTTAGTCATAAGTTGTTTTATCGTTTTTATTGTTTCTTATTTAACTATGTTCTGTAGCACTTTGGTCAGCCTGTGTTGAGTGCGTTATAAATAAAGTTGCAGTTATTATTATTATTAATGTCATTTCCATCCTATTTATTGTGAGATGCTATTTGTGTTTGTTAATTTACTCAAGGTTTGTGTGATTTTTATTTATTTATTTTTTAAAGTTGTGTATTAAGTTTGTTTGACACTTGTTGTCTGAATGACAGTTCTATATCTGCTTACACATTAATAAAAAATATATGGATGAAAATCGAAAGGTACACTGTATACCTGCTTGTCTCCATGGAGATGTTATTGTGTTGCCTAGAATGTTCCATGGTATGACATTAAACAGATCCATCACTTCCAACATCCAACATTTATTTATTATGGGTGTTTCTGTTGCTCCGTCTCTTGACACAAACGTCACTGGTCGAGCGGTCGCATCCACTGACCCACAGGTTGGTGGTGCGATTCCAGCTCCCACATATGAATGCTGTTGTTGTGTCCTTGGACAAGACACTTAATCCCCTCGCCACCAGTGTACATATATGTAGAATACTTTACTTTAAGTTTGTGGCATCGTCTCTTCGAAATTAGTATTAACGTTAGCAGCGAGAGTCATCTTGAAATATTTATCATTTATTTTATTTGAGCACGACTCAGCAAAAAGTACATTGAGAAAAAACACATATCTGCATTTAAATAGTAAACAGGTGAAGTTTGAATTACCACATTTGGAGATATAAATACTCAAAATACTGACTCAAAAAACTCAAAAATCTCTAGTACACCATTGGTCCTAGCATCTATTTTTACGCACAAAACAGCTCTCAGTTTGATATGTTCACTCCACTGAAATAAAAAAACTAAATACATAAATAAAAATGACTCAATAATGTGTAAAACTAAAGTGAGACACATCGCTCCAAATGACTGAACGGCAAGGTTAACGAAGCCAAATGAGAGACCGAGCGAAACATAATTAACCTGTTGAAATCGTACATTGATAATGGACGCCTCCATTCATCCAGGCTCGCGTTAATATTTTGTATGCAGACTGTTTCCCTGGTATTAGAATCATTTGTTTTCAAACGCAGAGTACTGCTCTTGACCCGAAGATTAAGGTTAATTTAGCAAACATATAATGCATTAAATATAGTCTTTGCCAATTGCTTTTGAATGAAAATCATGCTACTTCAATGCTGTGAGTAATTATGGCCCCTGAGAGCTGATTTGCGGTAGATGTAGAAGTCATGGTTAATGCTAAGGTTATCCATGTCGGGCAGTTGTCAAGAATGTATAACATAATTCCACTTTTGCTCTTTATTTAACAAATCTTTTAAATGCAAACTGTTTACGTAGGTGTTTGTCTTGCCCTAATACAGCTCTTGAGAACGCTTGCGGGTAAAAACGTCAAAATATTTTATCTGAATTGCCTTTCGTTTAGACGGTGACAGCGTTTTTGGGTCTTAAAAACGCAAAAATCTGAAGCCACCCTCCAGAGTGGAAAAGTTGAATACGCTCTGCCGTAGCGTTTCCGTCTACACTGCCCAAGACGCAAAACTCTGGTCAGATCTGCTCACGTCACAAACACGTTTACATCACATACATCACCACCGACCCGCCTGGCATGCATACCCAATCAGAATCGACACATTTTGCATCACCGTATGAACACAGATTTCCTCCCGAAAATGCTTGTTTAAACGCAAAATAAAAAGTGAAGACGCGATGCCACTTTTGCGTCTTCTGTTCAGACCATCATCATATAAATGTAGCTTAAGTCTACGTCTACTGCAATTACTCATAAAGCGTTTTATTGTCCAAGGATCAGGAAGTGTGCAGTTAGCATGGAAGCTAACTGCAAAACACCACTGGTCTCTGAATTTTTGTGCTCAGAAACTTGGTGAATGGTGAATAATTAGGATGCTCAGAATGCATAAGGTAAGTGAGGAATAATTTTGGACCATTTGTTTGTCACCACAGAGATAGTTAAAACATTCAAGAAGTGCCCAGGACGTCCCACAGAGGCAACCCACTCACAGTTTGTCTGACCAACCAGTCCCTTCTACATTCTGTTCAAATTCAGGTCTGAAAATCCTCCTTCCAAACTTGAAACGATCCAACCACAGTAATTTGTAGCACATGTTTCTCAAATGTGAAAGACATCTCTAGAAAATGCTGATATAATTCAAAACAAAATATTCCTTCTTTTACTTGAGATAAGTCATAGTTTGGTGCTTCCACAGTTGATTCTGTAAAAAATTGCATTGTTTCTCAGTCCTTTATGTCAATGGTCCCCAACCTTTTTTGTGTCACAAACCGGTTTTATGTCCTACAATATTTTCATGAGAAGTCACGGTCCCAGCGACATGGTTTAGTCCTGGTTAAATCCTGTTTTAGTTCTGTTTTAGTCCTGGTTTTAGACCTGGTTTAGACCTGGTTTAATCGTGGTTTAGTATTTGTTTTATTTCTGGTTTTAGTTCTGGTTTAGAGGCACTGAAAACACAGGAGGAGATGCAAGACATGGTTTAGTCCTGGTTAAATCCTGTTTTAGTCATGGTTTTAGACCTGGTATAGAACTGATTTTAGTCCTGGTTTAGTCAAGGTTTTAGTTCTGGTTTAGTCCTGGTTTTAGTTCTGGTTTTAGTTCTGGTTTTAAGTTCTCTGGTTTTAGTCTGGTTTAGTCGGTTTTAGTTCTGGTTTTAGTTCTGGTTTTAATTCTGGTTTTAATTCTGGTTTTAGTTCTGGTTTTAGTTCTGGTTTTAGTTCTGGTTTAGTCCTGGTTTAGTCCTGGTTTTAGTTCTGGTTTTAGTTCTGGTTTAGTCCTGGTTTTAGTCTGGTTTTAGTTCTGGTTTTAGTTCTGGTTTTAGTTCTGGTTTAGTCCTGGTTTTAGTTCTGGTTTTAGTTCTGGTTTTAGTTCTGGTTTAGAGGTGTGGGAAACACGGGAGGAGATGCAGTCCGTGCAACATGGTTTAGTCCTGGTTAAATTCTGGTTTTAGACCTGGTTTTAGACCTGGTCTAGATCTGATTTTAGTCGTGGATTTAGTTCTGGTTTAGAGGCATGAGAAACACGGGAGGAGGCACGCGGCCTGGTACCAGTCCACGGCCCGGGGATTGGAGACCCCTGCTTTATGGGTTTTTTTTTTTTTTTTTTTTTTCGTTTTATAAGTGAAAATAGCCATGTTTGTTTTTAACAATCATTCCAAAACTTTACAAAGTCGAGTGGATCTGGAGCTACCAAATCTCATGGTTCTGGTTGGTCAAGTAAACTCATAGTTGCATGCATGTTTTTCAAGGTATGTTTAGCCTCAGAAACACCAATATAGAACTGGATGCCAGATGGACAGATTTAATGCCATACTGTGGAACATTCAAAGAAAAGCACTAACAACATCATAGAGACAAGCGTGCGGCTGACCCTATGACAGAACATTTCCATTGTGTACCTTTGACTAACCCACACTGCAAAACCACAACTAATTGCCCCATTTTCGTTTGCCGTGCTCGCGCCAACATCGCGTGTCCCATTCGACTATCAGACACGGCGCCCCCTGGAGGCGGAGTGGGAGCTCGCGTGACAAACCCGGGTAATTACAGCCCTCTCACTCTGCGATCTCAATTAGCCTAGCGGTTTGTGGTGTAGCCGGTCCTGCCGTACATGGAGGTGTTTAATGCGTTTGCGTGCATGGGGAGCCTAGCATGTGGAGAGCCTTGACAAGTATTAATTACTCAAGGGCTACTGCGAAACCTGGCAACGCTCCGGAGAAGGACAGCAGATTAGGAGCAAGACAGAGTTTTGGGGAAAATACAAGGACACAAAAGGGGGGAGTTTGTGTGAAATGTGAATCGCTGGAGTTGAAAGTAATTAGGAGAAAGTTTGAAGGGCTTGTGACAGGTTTTCAGGGTTTTGTAAGCGTTGGCTAGTGTGGCGGGATGGCCTGTAGCGATACAAATACAAGTTTTACACCAATTAATTGACAGTGCGGTACAAGGTTACAAGGCTAGATATGGAATATAATGAGAACTGGAATTTGGATTAAAGATGATGCTTGTATTTATTTCTTTTTTTATGTATTGATTGATTGTTTCGTATTACTACCTCATCTACTGACTAAAGAAATGTGACCGTGCAATCTGTTCCAACTCAGCATGATGGTTTCTAGCTCGGGTCTAAAATGGGGCGGGACTAAATTTTAAATAATTCCTCCTCTACTCTTGTTTAAATATAAAAACTGGTTGATTGTAACCTAATTAAACCAGTCTGTACCTATTTTTCCCCATGTATTTGTATTGTAAAAGCAGGTCCAAATGAGACTGCAGTGTGCTGTCTTACAAAATGATTTAATTACCCATCAGTATTTAATTACCCAAGAAGAATTGGTGCACTGTTAGCATGCTAGATGTTGTTAACATTACTTGATAGCAAAATTTCACTCTGGGCTCTGAACATTGTGTAAGGTGCACATAAGCTTTTCACTATGAATAATTAGAGCATGAATCTTCAATCTTTGGCTTGGGAGCTACCAGAAAACTTTTCCATGACTTTTTCATGACCTAAAGTGAATTTTCCATGACTATACAGCACCTACATATGTAGAATTGATCATACTTTTAGGGCTAACTACGAACTTTCCACTCACATAATGGTTTGGTATTGTAGGTTTTTAACATTCAAAATACTGACAGTGCATTTATTATCGTCTCTTTTAAACAAAAGGGGCATATTTCAGAAATAATCACAATAGCATCATGATAACTTAACAGAAGACTGTACTTACGTGAAAGAGATAATAAAATTCCATGACTTTTCCATGGCTTGGAAAATTACATTTTTAATTTCCATGACCGTGGGAACCCTGTAGCTCACCAAAGGGTTTCTTAATTCGCTTACAAACGTGGGACTTTTTACATGACAGCCGAGTTAATTTGTAATATAACTCAACTTGGCAGATAGTCAAGCTAATTAGCGGTTGCCAAATCTGTGAAGTCTTTCTGTTGCTTGAAAACTTTTTTGTCAAAGCCAACATCAGGTTCTAGTCTGAGTGACGCTGGCTGACTTCATTTTAGATTCAAATTGCTTTTCATGGCATTTCCATAACAAAAAAAAAAAAAAAAAAAACGATTGATGGACATGCCCGAACGCAAAGCCCATTGTCCGTACATTTGAATAGATCATTTTAACTCAACACAGACAAATTACGCCGCTAATACTCGACAATGCAGCTTCCATTTCGGCTCTTTGTTAGCTACACCTTTGCATAACATCTTACCGAAATGACGCTAGTTTTCGTGACGCACAAAAAACTCATTGTCAAAACCCAGACGTCCAAATAAATTGTCTTGACTTACCTCCTCCAAACAGCCGAAGATTAGCTAGGGCTGATTACGATTCTAATGAAATTCTTTAGACGCCGAGGAGCGCGTTTTCGATTTGAAGGCGGAGTTTGATTGGCAGATCGGAGACGTGGTTGCCGTGGCCGGGTCGGGTACACATACATACAGCCAGTCAGTCACAGCGCAGTAATAATATGGCTTCCACTGATCCAATTACACCCTCTTTCATCCTCTCAGCTGTTGGGAGACTGCAGCGGGGCCCGGACTGAAGTGACAGGTGACGGACGAAGCTTTTAAAGGTAATTGTGAAATGGTAAAGTAAGTGGAGGTGTATGTAAAAATGGTAAAGTCATTGTAACTAAGGCAAGAAACACAAGCAAAATTTGATAAGGCTGTGCAAATAATCCAATTTTAATCAAGATTTCAATTTGTGCGTCAAACGATCTCCAAACTCATATAATCGAGTTGAAACAGTTTAGCTTAATGAAGTTTATTTTGGGATTTCTAAGGCTTATTTCAAGTTCAAAGTATATTTTATTCATTTTATGTTTTATATATCTCAAAACTGCTCTAAAGTAAATATTTGAAGCCTAGTTTTTATTTTCAATTTGACCGGTTTGCATAAATTATGAATAACAGAGAGATTGAGAGAAAGAGAAATGCTGAATAAATGTATTGTGTAACTAAAAAATAATTGTTTGAATAATCGTGACTTCAATATTGATCAAAATAATCGTGATAATGATTTTTCTATAATCGAGCAGCCCTAATATATGATTTTTAGGTTTCTGGTTATTCATATTAGCGTTCACTTGGAAATAAATAGATTTTTTCAACTTTCATCTATAGAAGAATTGTAATTTCAATGGCTTTCTTAATAAAAAAGTTATATTTTCCTCACACTACGGTCCAGAAATCTTCAGATACCTACAGCTTCATTTAAAAGCATCAACATTTTCACTCACTAACAATATTTTCAACAAGGTTTATCAAGAAATTAGCGTTAATATTAATGCCCTTGCCTAATTTGTTCAAGGTTTTAACTTGAATTTTTATTATTTTACAACAATAATTATAGTAATGCAGTTTACAGGTTTGTCAAAGTCTCTCGAAGTCCTACAGCAGTCATTATTCACTTAATACTTACGGGTGGTAACAACTATTGTAGCCACAGCTGCCCTGGGACAGACTAACTATGCTATCTGCGCCTCCGACCACCGCCAGTCACTCATATACTGCATTTATTCTAGGTAAGATGGGTAAAGTCAAACAACAGAACTTGGTCTGAGCGAGAATCGATCCTCCGACTTTAAGGTTTCTCTAACCACTCAAGTCACTAAGAATACTATACTCAAATACTAAATACGTCAAATTCCATCAGTAATATTTTGTCGCACCCAATATGTAAACAAAACAACCCCAAAAAAAAATGATAGATCTAAGCATTATTCAACTTTATGTCCCCAAATGTGATGAATTTTTGCAGATATATCAATATAAAACATGTATTTAGAATAACATTTTGAGTTTTGATACATCTAAATGAAAGCTGATTTCACTGTCACGGTAAAGCTAACAACAATGCATACTAACAGTGCACTTCCTGACTCTCAAATAATAAAATGCTGTATAATTAGCTGCAGACAGAACACAGCAGACATATTTTGACGTCAGGCTGCTTATACAATATATCTGTACTGTGGCAAGACATTTTATATGCACATATACATGGACAACGTCAGGTACAGGCCCTTTAATGAGCTTTTTAGAGGGTCACTTTGCTATAGTTATATTTGATAGTGAACTGTGCCATTAACTTTTAGCTCCATGGCTGTAAGTAGGTGAATCGTCTGGAGATGTCCACACTCCCTTCGGCCAGAAATGCCTGAGTACAACTTGTCAGGCTCACATAATGGGGCAGTTTTTGGGCTGCTCAGACTGGTCTCTCCCTGGACACTCTCTCCTCTCCCACGGCACAGGGACACTGTTCACCAGTCTGGACCAAAGGAAAGGAGATGCCTCAACTTGTCCTGCAAAACTCCTCAGGTCATCTTCTATAATTGGCCATTACTGTACTAAAAATAATGACTACATATATTGTTTTGCATTATTATGTGATTTTCAAGGCCCTATATTAAGCTAAATTGATTCTTGTGAGCGTTAAGCCATGTTAGAATGTGGTTTTGTTTTGTTTCATAAATACAAGTTTGAGTAACCATTTATTATTAGTCTGTCTACATTTTCAAATCTCCAAATGCTCTGTTCCACCTTGTCCACCACTACCTGTGCAAAGTTAACATGAATTACGTCTATTTTAATCATCAAAATTGCAAATATGTGCATGTGTACTGCAATAATAATTCTTTCCACTAAATAAGCACCAAAATGTTGTCGTAGAAGTGAAGTGCGGTCACAAAAAATGCTAAAAGATCGATCCAGCAGCTCAAACTGTATCATCAAATTTAGTATCACAATATTCGCGGTGTGCAAAAGTTTACATCATGCTGAGGGTGTTCTACATGTCTATATCTGTACTGGTGTAATTTTCATTAGTTTCCATGGTGACACAATACATACATATAGCAAACACTGACAAAAATATTTCAAGGTTGTCTGAAAACTTGAGGAAAATTGCTAAATTGGTTTAAACAACACATTTTAAGAGCCCATGATCAGTACAGGTGTTCATGGATCATGGCGTTCTTCAGACTGTGTTAAAATAAAACTCAGATTAAGCCTCACACTAGCTTCAAACTCATCACGCTGGCCAAATATAATATACACAAGACAAAATGGACTCAAACTAAACCAAATGGTCATCGCTATAATGACGAAACACACCAATATTTCCGGACAATACAGAAGATTAAAAGCAAAAAAGCTACTAAAACTTACAATATCTACAGAAAATATCTATAATTTAACAGTATTATTTTACCTTTCATTTAATTTTATTTTGTTTAAGTGTATTTGTGTTTTTTCCTTTTGTGTGTTTGGTTTTCGTCGCCCTGTGTTATTGTTAGGACTGGGTATCATTAAGAAGTTGCCGATACGATACATACCTCGATACAAAGGCCACGATATGATACATATCATGATACAGTGCACTTTCGATTCGATATGATCATGTTTCAAATCGATTCGATACGGTTCAATTCAATTCAATCTTTATTAAGAACACGTAATATCTGGTTCATTGTGTTAAAAAGAAAATGTTCAGTATGTTCAGGTTCAGTAAAAAATAAGACTAAATCATGGCTGTGATACTAAAATCTTTGTTAAACCAAAGTTCATATGAAACGCAAACATTTTACTCATTTTACAACAGTGAAAATGTCAAATGCGTCGCATAAACAAGTTTTTTTTTTTTTTTTCTCTAAACAAACTAACAAAATAATACACATATATATAGTAAAATACATCAAAAACACTCTTGGACATATATCGATGCAGCAGCCCACGATGTCAATACTGTATCATCACATTAAACGATACGATATGTTGATATTTCAATATTTTTGCACACCCCTATAATAATAATAATAATAATACATTTTATTTATATTGCACTTTACATAAAATAATCTCAAAGTGCTACAGGTAAAAACAATGAGTAAAAAGGTGCATCAGAAACAGTGGATCAAGCTAAAACCAGTGCAGGAATTTATAAGATAAAACAAGAATAAAATACAATTAACAAAAGGCTTTAGTAAAAAGGTATGTTTTAAGATTTTGTTTAAAAACAGAAATAGATTGTGGGGCTCTCAGGTGGTCGGGGAGAGCATTCCAAAGCCTTGGAGCAGCAGAGGAGAAGGCCCGATCTCCCATGGTGCAAAGTTTGGTTCTGGGGGTTTGGAGAGTGTTGGTGGCTGCAGAGCGGAGGGAGTGTGAGAGGGTCTGGGGAGTGAGGAGTTCCTTAAGGTACTGGGGGAGTGACCGTGGATGCATTGGTGAGTGAGGAGGGAGACCTTGTACTCAATCCTGAGTGTGATCGGGAGCCAGTGAAGGGATTTCAGGATGGGGGTGATGTGGTGTAGTTATCGTATGTGCTGTTTGTGTGATTTTGACGTCCCTGGTTGTCCCCTGCCTTGATGTCTATGTATTTGATCATGTTGAACTTAAAAAAAACAAACAAAAAAACCCAAACAAACAGAGAATATTGATGACATCCGCTGCAAAGTATCAATAAACTATGACACGAGTGGTCTCACATAACCAAATAAACATAACGCCTGTATTATCGACACAGTAACAGCGAGCGCCACTTCTCAAAATGTCCGCCTCACTCCGTCTCACTCCCTCCTCGCACAAGAGCCAAGCAGAATCTGTGTCTGTGTACACAACCACCAGACACCACCGGGCCCCGCTACACTCAACACACTGTACCATCCCATTGATTCCTGGAGGCCAATTCGCTCCGGAGCTTTCACGCACCAGGCTGCCCCTCCAGACGAGAATACCCAGCGTGAGAGGGCCTTCGCCGGGGTGAGGAGAGGAGCGTGAGCCGTGGTAGCGCCGGTCCCCGCGGTGCCTGGGCCATTCTTCCGCCTAGCGCTTTGAAAGACTGGAACAAATGGATTATGGGATTGTAGAATGCCGGAGTGGAGCTATGACACCTTAGCGCTAGCCTCATCTCACGCCTATTCGCACAGAAGGGTACACAGGGACACATGCTGATGGTCTGGCTCGCTTTATGGAACTACAGTAGGGACAGGACAGTGGAAAATTCTAATGTGACGATGGAATTTCAACCTGTTAAAGTTGCTGTATCAATTTTTTTTTCTTTCTATGTATTTGCGGAAAATTTGGTTTGCCTCCGTGCAGATGAATTGTATAAGCAGCTCCTGAGGTCAAAATGAAACTGCAGTGTGTTGGCTGAGTCAAATTAATAAAGCATTTTATTGTCCGAGAATTAGGAGGTGCGCTGTTTGCATATGATTCAGCGGTCATATATTGAAGAAACATTAAATCACAGAGAGCATTTTTAGGTTTATTGCAAACTGAATTTTGACGCAGGATCTGGCAACCCCAACGCAAGAAGCTCGTTTTACTTTCTGACTGGATGGTTGCCTTAAGAACCGAATCAAACCATAGAATGTAGGGCTGCTTGATTATGGAAAAAAACATTATCACAGTTATTTTGGTCAAAATTGAAATCATGATTATTCAAACGATTGTTTTTTTTTTGTTACACGATGCATTTATTCAGCATTTCTCTCTCAAGAGTTGTTAATAATTTACGCAAAACGTTCAAATTGAAAATAAATATAGGCTACAAATATGTACCTTGGAGCAGTTTTGTGATGTATAAAACAAAATGAATAAAACATAATTTGAACATGAAATAAGACATAGAAAATCATAAATGTATCAAAAATAAGCTATATATCCAGCTCTTCTATAATCTCTAGTAAGTAAATAACTATAGTTATTTCTATTTTAAAAAATTCCAAAATAAACTTTGCTAAGCTTTAATGGTTTCAACTTGATTATTTGGAGATCGTTTGTCACACCAAATCAAAATCACTATCAAAATTTGATCAATTACACAGCCTTAATAGAATGTAAACTAAACAACTTAAATGACTTCAGTTAAATTATGGAAAACATTTGGGCAATTGTGAATGAATCAGTGTTAGATAAGATGAACCTTTGTTTGTCACATAATGGGGAAAGTACAGTGTTGAAACACAAACTAGATTTATAAAAAAAAAATAAATACAATGCACATTACGTTCCTATCATAGACTAAACAGAATAAAGAAGTGGTTTTTAGTCACTTTACAAAGAAGTACTGTTGTGCTGTACCACAAAATGGACCCAGACAAGTGCTTCAGTTTGACGTCATGGCTTCACAGCTCTTCACTGACTGGCAGGTGGACGTTTTATAACTTCCGGGGTTCTTGAAAATCATCTAGTGTATTTTGATTCCTGACCTAGTCGCTGGAGAGAAATGAAATTGAGCGGTGGCACTAGGCTAATATCTACCCACTTCTACGGACTTATTGTCATTATATAAAAAAAATAAATAAATAAAAGAATTCTCCGTGTCATGCACCTACAATAAAAATAAAAAAATAAAAATATATATATAAAGCAGAGGTACAAATCATTATGTTTTTAATAATAAGTCATTGAGGTTTATAATGAACAAAACAAAACAAAAAAAAGATATTCAAACTCATTTAATAGCCGATACCTTCTTTAACTTCTTATATTTCAAAATGGCGGCCTGCCTCTGTCCGTCGCATCATAACTCCAACTCATTAAGCCCTTCATTAATCAACGGCTCGCGGCGATATGGACCCCATGTAAATCAAACGCCTCGTACAGTATATGTCACTATATTGGACAGTGTTTAGACGGCAATTTTGGCCCCGGGGCCCCGTGTCCGCCCCCTTCCGGCCCCCCCGTCGGCCCCTGTCCAGCCCAAGGCCTGCCCCATCATTAATCAGAGCGGCGGTCTTCAGGGATCCTCGTGCTTCTCTCATCACTCACTCCGGGCACCTCACCTTGGGATAATTATTCAAAGGTGATGCACACGTTTTTATTGCTGAAGTAGAGCTCGGGGCGGGTGTGTCCAGGAAATATGACATCTCCAATCGTTAGGCCTTCAAGTTTAAGGTTTTCATAAAATGTTGTCAGTCAAAAGTAGTGATGGTATGGGTATAAAAAAATATATGTATACAAAAATGATCAACTTGGCAACCAAAAAGATTCTGAGTTTCCATCTACCACAGCAAAGTTTCTGACCAGCAAGTCCCTTCTACATTCTGTTTGAATCGAGAAGGGTCTGGAATCGGACCTCTGTCCAAACTTGAGACAGTCCAGCAACACTAAATCACGTGTCCCTCAAATGCAGAAGACATTTCCTCTCCAAAACTAAACTTTCCTAACATCCAGAACAAAATATAGAACTTCTTTAACCTGAGATAAGTCATAGTTTGGTGCTTCAATTGTCAATTCTGTGAAAATCTGTGATGTTTCTCAGTCCTTTATGTCGATTTTTTGTGTGTAAACCACTTTCAGGCTTCCGTCGCAACCACAGTGCTGCTCATGCAACATCTCCATGCTGAGAATCAAGTGACGAACCCTCCACCAAAAGTTACACAATGCACCTTTAAGATACCTGCTCTCAACACATTATTGCGTTGCCTGGAATATTCCATCACATGTTTTTACATGTACCGTACTTTTTGGACTATAAAACGCCCTTAAAATCCTTTAATTTTCTCAAAAATCAACGGTGAGCCTTACAATCCGATACACCTTATGTATTAATTCTGGTTGTGCTTACTGACCTCAAACTGATTTTATGATGTACACATAATCTGTCAAAATGTTTTAGTATGACTTTGGTAAGCTACGAAGCCACACCGCTTGATGGATTGTTGGAGCATTAAGGCTACCGTGGTCAGGAGCCTCACGGAGTCCGACAGAAGTTGACCACTTCAGCGCACAAGGAGTGAGCCGTTTTTTTTTTCAGCACTTACAGTTTATGCTAATTAACCATGTGGTTTTAAGTTTTGTTTCTGTAAAATGTAAACAAATGTGCACAAAGCTTCATTAAACATTCTATTACTCAATGTATATTGAGTCCTCCTCGAAAGAAAAAAAACAAAAAAAAAAAAAACTTAAATTATCCACCCACATTCAAATTCATAATACACATTCACCAAACAGGGAGGCAACGCTGGGTAAATTATGCTACAATCTGCCAATGGATCGTGGACGCCTGTGCTAAAGATCAGTCTCAAGTGTCGTCCATTTATTTTGCTTAATGCACTTAATGTATATAAAAATAGACGAGATAATTCAACATTATTGACATTGCGCCTTATAATCCAGTGCACCTTATAGTCCGTACATTCTATATTACAGTACATACAGTATGTAGTACAATAGCGTGAGTAAAATTGAGTATTTTCCGTGGGTACACTGAGTTCAAAGTGTAGCCACTCAGTGACACAGATGAGCTCGGGGTTTGAACTGACACTTCACACACCGTTAACTGTAAAGTCTGTCTCTTTCATGTGACTGCGTGCCTTTGAGCAGCGCAGAGGCAGCTGATGGGGCGAGGGTTTGAAGCTCGTCTCACCGATAGCACAGACACATTCAAACAGCTGGGGCTTAAGTGTGTGTGAAGCCGCTGCCAGTTTCCATCCACTCCAGTTCAGATCTCCAGCATCGCCTATGGTTTCAAACATACAAATACAACATGAAAACTGCGCAACAAGCTTTCAAAAGTCCGCTTTGGGGAGTTTAACGTCCCATATCATTTACTGTTTCAACATTTCTGGACACAAATAATATAATAATAATAATTACACCTGCAAGCGGCATTAAAGGCCCTTGTCACTTAAGGCAAGCATCCTGTACACAGCTCTAGGGGAGTGCAAAAATATCAAAATTTCAATATATCGCATCGTTTAATGTGATGATACAGTATCGATATCATGGGCTGCTGTATCGATATACTGCCAAGAGTATTTTTTGGGGTATTTTACTAAATTATTTTGTTAAAGCGCTACAGTTTATGCAACACATTTAAAATTTTCACTGTTTTGATGAGTAAAATGTGCTTTTTTCATAGTAACTTTGCACAACAAATAGTTTAACAAAGACTTTCAGTATCACAACCATGATTTAGCTACTATATTAACTGAACCATTTTGAAATATATCGAATTGAATTGAAAGTGCATTGTATTGAGATATGTATCGTATCAGAAACTTCTTAATGATACCCAGCCCTACCCGGCACATTTAGGGTTTTAGTGATGATACTGTCACAATAAAATAAAATGTTACAATAAAATATGTTCTTCAAGTAGGAGTAAAAGTATGCTAATAGAAAAGTACTCTGAAAAGTTATTCCTGAAAATGTACCTAAGAAGATGTAACTGCACTGCCCATCTCTAAAAAATAAATACATTATAATAACATTTTAGTAGCCTTAATAAAGTATGAAAGAAAGACTTGACACCAACAGACCAAGTTACATTTAATTTTTACACTGAAAAAAAAAAAAAATAAATCTAGTAAAATTAAAATTACTTAAATTAAGAACATTTACTTTATTTGAACAGATTCAGTCTGACAAGTAAAATTATCTACCAATAGAATGAATTTGTTTTTCTTTAATTCAATTAAATTTTGTTTCTTATTTTAAGTGCAAAAAGTTATAGTTTTTTCTTAATTTTAAGTGTTGCAAGATGTATTTTCATATCTTAAGTACAAAAAGTCTTGTTCCACTGGTAGATAATTTTACTTGTCAAGTAAAATTTACTCATATCATGATAAAACTTTCTTAATTCAAGCTATCTTAACTTGGCTAGATTTTGCAGTGTACTCTTTAAGTATATTTTTTTTCATGCAATACTTTAACTTTTTTACTTATTTCTTTGCTTTGAGTTTTCACAAATCTTTTTAAGTGCAATAAAACCAAATTGTACTCTTTGTACTTTATTTTTGTCCAAAAAGTGGCTATATTTTTAAGTTTGTTTAAAAAATAAAATAAAATTAAGATGGAAATTTTAGTACTGTAGCCAGGATAGTAGACAACTGGGGGCAAAGGGGTTTGTTGTCCCAGGCCCCAGGGTTTTAGGGGCCCAGAATTAGAACCTCTTCCAATTAATTTATATTAGAGGGGGCCCATGTGATACTCCTTTACCAGGCCCCCAAATTTGTCTTGATGGCCCTGTCTGTAGCAACACTACTTTAACATGAAAAGAGTGTGTACCATTTTATTTGTGACCATTAAACAAAATGACTTACCCCCATTGAAATGACATAGGTGGCGCTATGACAGGTTAGACTACACATTTTACTAAAGCACAGTTTAGATCATTATATTTACTTAAGATATACTTAAAAGTTTATAAAACATTTTTCTCTTTCTTTCCCAGTCTGATCATTTTTTTAGGTTTCAAATTTTACCTCCTGGTTGCAATCATGATGTAGAGTGGGCCAAAACTGCTCTAATATACACAGAGATTATTAGTTGACAAATAAAACCATACCATACCAACCATTTTTTGTTGAAATCATGTTTAAATTGTCAGAAAAATTTGTTTTGCAAGTATAAATTATGACTTTTTTTTTATATAATTCTCCCTCATGTGGTCATTAGTGTGGGACTCTCTAAAATACATCTCTCTAATTCCTGTCATTTTCCAACATATTTTTCAACTTGTCTTCATAAACTCCTTCTGAATTGGTGTAAAAGTATAATTTATATTTACAACAGGTATTATAGCACCACATTAAGCAGAAATTAGAGAATCATCAAAGCCTGTCGTACGCACTTTAAGCTATTGCAAATTCAAACAACACTGCGGAAATTGGACCCTAACCACGAGCTTTGAGTTGGAAGCGTGAAATAGCACGGCTGCACATCTGCGTAGCTGGACATGGCCTATATATCCGGAGTTTTTGGCAGAGACTAGAATCAGAATGGAGGATTTTGAGCGGGGTCCCATGTGTCAGGCCGACATGTCTGCCGCTGCCGGTGCTGTGAAGAGACGCTCCTCACCAGCTCATGTCAAAACACCAGCGCTCTGCTTTTATCCAACATCTCCCAGTGTCCCTGCAGCTGTCACCACGGAAACATGCACCGAGGCCCAAACACGGGCTCTGGGGTGCTCTGGTGTGTGCTCTTCAGGTTTACTATAGTTTACAGTTGGGTTCATTACAGTGAGCTTAAAATAAAGTAATTTGAATATGGGCTACTTACAGTTTAGTGGCATACAGTGAGTTTAAGCATCAGACACATAGACCCTGTTTACGCTGAAATGAATCCACGTATCACTGTATCACTGTGTCGGAAATGATCTGCTTCCAGACACGTCGTTTCTGTGTCCTTCCTGTCCACACAGTTACGCAAAACCGGTTGAAATGCAAGTCACGTGATAGGCTGGTGTCATGTTGTCACGATGTCCCGACATCACGTGAGCGGTAAAAACAAGGAAGTCTGAAGTTGCATCATCTGATTTTGAGCCGAGGGAGATTGGAAATGTTAAAACAGTTTTTCGTGGACTAACAATGAGGTTCAGTTGTTACTTAGCGTAACACTGGATTTTAAGACGAGCATGGCCGTTCAGAGTGTGGACTGACTCGTTTCTGTGTCCGCAAGTCTCCCCTATCCACACAGCTTTGAGCATATTTGTTTAAGTTTTACAGAAACGAAACTTAAAACTGCATGGCTAATTCGCATAAAATAAGTGCTCAAAAAACAGCTCGGTATTGTGCGCTGATGCGGTTCAGGACACGACTCTGGATTATATATGTTCTTTCTGTGACAGTGGGGTGTTCTGCTGATGGTGAGTTTGTTCTGTGCTTCTGTCACGTTGGAGATGGTTCATGTTAAACTTTCAGAGATTATAAGTCTGCGCATAGCCTGTATTTATGAACGGACATATATCCTAGCCTCTTAGCGTTTTGGTGGTGAATTACTTTGCAGTGCATAGACATATGTCAGCGTATCAGCGTTTTCAGGCGTCCACACAGTGTCGGATCAGATCCGTACTCAGATGAATTCGGGGGGACTGGCGGCCCCAGATCGTTCCATCCCTTTTGTCGTTTTCAATCAGATTAGTGTGTAAATGACTTGAATACGTACTACTGTGGACAGGGCCTTAGACACAAAGAATAGTAAATTAATATGTTATTTCATAATTGTGTTTATAGATAAAACAGTTAAAAAAATGCTGAATCAAATACCAAATTCTAAATATCGGTTAATTAGACTTTTTAAAGGTCGTAAAGGATCCAGAAAGTCTCTTCATTTTTGAACTTTTATTTACAAAATAAAATAAAATAGCAAATAAAATAATAAATAACAGTTAACAGTAACACATGTGGATCAGTTTTGTCTTATTTTGTTTTTGTTTTAAGGAAATAAATGCTGTTTTCAGTCTCTTCACTGGTATCAGCTGGTATCCCCATGAATGATGTGATTGCATTACTTCAACATAGTTCGCCTACATTAAAAAAAAAGAACATGGAACTTAAGCTGCGTTTGTTTATCCATCCATCTCCCACTTGGACCTCGGATATGAAGTCCATGCTTAAACCATTTTATTATATTTCATGTGTCCGACTTGGAGAAAAACATAGACACTGACTGAAAGCTCCTTTTGCTTTAGCACTGGCTTAGTACCAGGCGCTCAAAAATAAGTCTGTGCTTCAACTACACAACCTCGAGGCAGAATTCAGTATAAATAGTATAATTCAGTATATTAGTGAAGTGAAAGCACTGGTGTTGCATCATTTTGGCACGTTAGCTCGCAGGAAATGGGAAGAAATGGGCAACACAGACTACCATATCCATATGCAGTAATACGGACACAGTAAAGTATTGCAGTAATATGAGTGACTGAAATTGTCATTTAAACCACCAAAACGTCCTGACACAATGAAAATAGTTCAAACTACAAGTGACACCGGGGACAGCCATCTTGGATTCTATCTCAGAATCTTTGCTTGGTCTCCTCTGAGTTTTTCTGAGTTTCGGCATCGAAGGAAAAGGGGCGTATCAGTGCATGTCACTAGGCAACGTCCTCGGACCTCCAGGTTGGATGGATAATCGAATGCACCATTATTAGTAAACCAAGATGAATAAATTTCTATTCATTTTAGTCACAACTAACCACCTACTACTACTAATTACTACTACTACTACTACTACTACCACTACCACTACTACTACTACTACTACCAAATTTCATCATTTTAGTCATTTTACAACTGACCACCTACTACAAGGCTACTATGACTACTAGGTTGCTACTACTGCTATTACTACTACTGATATTACTACTACTAGTAGTACTACTACCACTCCAGCAACTACTACTACCACTACCACTACTATTACTACCATCACTACCACCACTATTAGTACTACTACTACTACTACCGCTACTACTACTGCTACTACTGCTACTACTACCAGTACCGCTGCTACTACTACTGCTATTATTACCATTATTGCTACTACCACAACCACTACTACTATTACCACCACTACTGATACTACTACTACTACCACTACTGCTACTACTACCACCGCTACTACTACTACTACTACTACTATTACCATTATTGCTACTACCACAACCACTACTACTATTACCACTACTACTACTACTACTACCACCACCACCACCACAGTGTGCATGTGCATGTAGTTTTCCTAGTTTAAATACATTTTCTCAAATACTTTCCTTCCTATTGCTCTATTAAAATTCTATTCAATGTTACCATTACATTAAGTCTCATGGCTCTTGTAACAAAACACAACTGAAAAAACAACACAAATAAACTGGCATCATTCATGATCCGAACCCATGTTTCCCCTCTCCTCCTTGTGTTGACTTATTGAACACATAAAGACATGGAGACACTCGGCATTGAAGAGAGGTGTAAAAGACTGCATTGTATCTGTGCCGGCTCTCACTCCCTATGCTCCATACACATACACACATACACACACACACACACACATGCACATACATACATATAGATACATACGCCTCCTATAGGACCACGCACATCACACACACACCCCTGGAGAGACGGAGAGCTTCCAACATAAAAGACATGAATACAAATAAGATCACGCTTTCCATACGCAACCGCATAACAAATCAGAGAGAGATGCAAGGGAAAATAAGGCAAATCAATTGTATTACTTTTTGCTACATACGACTATAAGGAAACTGTGGAAAATGAGAGACAATATAGTAACTGTTAGCAAGATAGTTTCTAGGTACTTTATTCGTACCTGTGGGTAGATTCGTTTTGCAGTGAAATCAGATATGGCGTCCGACTGGAATATAACAGACGAAACGTAACATCAAACATATATATATATATACAGAGGCGGGGAGAGTAGCTAGAAATTGTAAGTAAAATTCAATGTTACTTCAATATAATGTTACTCAAGTAAACGTACAAAGCAGTGGTTTAAGAAATTACTCAATTAAGAGTAACTATCAGCATGTACCGTGATTAATTATTTAAAGATAGTCTAATTTGAAGGACAAAATACAAAATAATGAACAAAATGAGACTTATAAAATGAAACAATATAATAAAATGTTATAATAAAATATATTCTCCAACTAGGAGTAAAATTATGCAAATAGAAAAGTACTCTGAAAAGTTATTCCTGAAAATGTACTTTAGCACATGTAACTGTAAATTGTAAATGGTCATATTTTTATACAGGGCTTTTTCACCTTCAAGGCACTCAAAGCCTTAATAAAGTATGAACAATAGTTGAACAGTCTTAATAAAGTATTAATAATAGTTGAACAGCTTTAATAAAGTATGAATAATAGTCGAACAGGCTTGAACAGCCTTAATAAATTATGAATAATAGTTGAATAGCCTTAAAAAGTATGAATAATAGTTGAATAGCCTTAATAAAGTATGAACAATAGTTGAACAGCCTTAATAAAGTATGAATAATATTTGAATCGCCTTAATAAAGTATGAATAATAGTCGAACAGCCTTAATAAAGTATAAATCATAGATGAAAGGCCTTAATAATGTATGAATAATACTTGAACAGCCTTAATAAAGTATGAATAATAGTTGAACAACCTTAATAAAGTATGAATAATAGTTGAATAGCCTTAATAAAGTATGAATAATAGTGGAACAACTGTAATAAAGTATGAATAATATTTGAACAGCCTTAATAAAGTATGACTTAATTTTTGGAATGTTCCACAGTATCACATTAAACTTATCAATTTCCATGGAGACAAGCAGGTGGAAACAACAGACCAAGTTACTTTTACGTTTTACTCTTTAAGAACATTTTAATAGTTTACTTAAGTATATTAAGGATATTTTTTCATGTGATACTTTTACTTTTACTTGAGTATTTCTTTGCCCTTGTATCTGCACTTTTATTTAAAGGTGCATCAGTGTGTCTGGAATGTTTCACAGTATGGCTTTAAACCTTCCTATCTTCATGGAGACCAAACCAGACCGAGTTACAGGTCAGATCTGTGGAGAGGCGATGCCGCTCACAGTTAGAATTCCTGTTTTTCTAGGTATTTTTGAGCTATAAAACCATGTGAAACTGAATAAATGTAGAGACGGACCCCAAACCAAAACATACTCCACCTCAAGTACATTTTTAATACTTTAATACTTTTACTTATATTGGTATATCTTTTCATGTCACACTTTTACTTGAGTATTTTGGTATTACTTGCTCCAGGATTTGTACTTTTACTTAAATAACAACCACTGAGTACTTCTTCCACCACTGATTGAGAGTAAAGCGTCGCTCCCATTATAACGAGCGTGTTTGAAGGGCGTATGTCTAATGAAAACAGACCCGTCACTGCATTGTGCCTATTGCTTCTAACTGACTCCATCTGACACTTAACTACTGATGGGAATAACACACTTCAGGCCATATGGATGTTTGTTAGCTCACTGGGTTAGCGCCGTCGTCAGGGAATGGTTCCAATGGATGAGCTAAACGAGATGTGAGGTTCTGTTCATCATTGTTTTAGTAAATTACGTTTGATTCTGTATTGTATTAGTTTTTTTATAATCAGAGGCAGTAAAGTAGTAGCCAAAATTTGTAGTTAAGTAAGAGTAATGTTACTTCAGAATAGTGTTCCTCAAGTGCAAAGTAGAGCAGTGGTCCGAGAAATTATTCAAGCAAGAGTAAAAAGTAAGTAGTGAGTAACTTAAGGGGCTATATTAAGGTATTTTCTGATATGTGTCATTATGTAATTTATCAAAAACATAGAGTTGGAGTTGTAATCTTAACAGAATGTTGTGCTTAGTGGAAAATGTAAAAATGATCAAGGTACAAACAAATACAATACAAGGTACAAGTTATGCCCTGACAAAGAAGCTGATTCAAAGCTGGTTGAAATGCGTTGGCGTCCCATCGTGTAATAAAGGACTTTTAATATATTCACTCAGAGTGCCTCGGGTTTATACCTTGCCCACTTTTACATTTTTCACTAAGGGCAACATTCTGTTAAAATTACAAGTTTAACTCACGGAGCGCACCTGTACTGCTATTTTTGACTTTTTTATGATCCAGTGAAGTGCTCTACCTCTTTTGTGCATCTTCATTCACACATAAAAGAAAAGAAAAAGACAAATGCTGCATATTTAGATTTAGAGTTCTTCTCTCAAAACAGAAAATACTCATGTGGTAATACATGAAGTACTCCACTGTGTTTGTAAACTCTGTACACCATCACTAGAATCTTTTGGATGATTTCAGCGTTGAAATTGCAAATCTCTACTGAACTAAAAGTAAAAGTGAACTTGAAAACTACTGTGGAACAAAGTGTTTCGAGCTTCAGAGATGTAGACAGAGTAATAATAAAGAGTTACTCAAACATTTGTTAAACATGCATTTAAATTATTACAGGTCGTTTCATTGTTTAAACAATGAAAAACATGTATTGTTTCTATGAGTGAACTTGCTCTTGCCTCTAATGTGTAACTTATCTGCATCAAGTTCGGTGTCATACTGCGAAACATTTCAGGCAAAGCATTCACATATCCAACGAGACAAGCAGGTTGGCCGACCATCCATGGACACTAACACACCTTTTCTTTTTTGTTTGCTTCTAAACTTTGCGTATGTTGTTTTAATAGTTTTGTTCCTACTCCTTTATTGGCAATTTTAGGGCAAACTAGGTCAATTTTGCAGCTTTGTGATCAAAAACTGAGACTGTGCTGCCTCCACTGGCCACTGCGATCTCAAGTACTACGTGACATCACACAGGACTGCCTTTGTTTGAAGCCAAGGGTGTGTCCTATCTTAAACACTATTCCTGCATTTGATTATTTTTCCGAATCATTTTTCCAAGGAAGTTGCCTAGCGACACACGTGGCACGCTCCTTTTCACTTTGTCTTCACTGTGTTTGGACACTTTGGTGGTTTAAATGACAATTTCAGTCGCTCGGATTACCGCAATACCTTACCACGTCCGTATCACTGCCTATGGGTTTGGTAGTCAACGTCGTGGTGAGGCTTTCCGAGTCCGACACACGAAACATAATAAGCTCGAACGTGACGTCAAATCCGAGGTCCAAGTGGGAGTCGGAAAATAATCGAATGCACTGTATTTCTGGTTGCAGGAGGCGGCGTTTGAAGTGTGGATACTCGTTAGACCAATCGTACTGTTCCTTATCCCTCCAGAGCCTGCCCCTTTTCACCTCTCATTATTTCCTTTAGTCCTCCAAGTACAGTCCAAGTTAGAAGCAAATGCAGATGGAAATGCAGATGTGAGATTAGTTTAGATGTTTAGCCCCACTTTAATTAACACATTTTTTTTAACTACATATACTTTTCAACCTTTAAGCCATCAACAGCTCCAGAAACAGCAAGGCAATTACATAAAGAGCGCACGCACAGTACAGCAGGTCCTTATCTCTCGCATATGTTTATGTAAATGCATTGTGTAGATACGTACGCGGCAGCCTTTTAACCTGGAGTTAGCTTGTAGCGAGGCCCTGGGGGAGCTAGCACTGCGCCATGTTCGCGGGATCCGAGAGAAAGTAGTTCTCCCCACGCAACACAACCCTCCTACCTCACCGGCACATGTACAGAACAGGCTGGGAGCAGGAACCATCAGGTCTTATGTGGGCGGAGTGTAACTATCACACCGTAGTTATCTAGGGCTGCGTGGAAGAAACTTTTCAACCCCAAGTGCAGCTATATTTCTAATTATTACGTGTTTTTTTGGGGGGTAATATTAGTACTTTCATAGTTTTACATCAAGTATAAAAGTAGCATTGAGTTCTAAAATGGAAAGCCTCTACCTATGTGATTAAATTCCAATCAAAATGCTGGAAAAATTGATGGATAGGCAATGCATTTTTCTGCTAGTTTGAATATTCATGTAAAGATTCATGTATGATGTATTCTTGCAGCGTTAATTCTCTTTTAAACAGGCTTTTGGTCACCGTGGGATCAGTATTTCACATTTTCTAACTTAAAATAATGTCCGCACATGAAAATTATATAAATTTCACATCTGTTATCAATTAACATTCAGGCGTTGGAGCTCCCTCTGCTGTGAGCAACAGAAATTAACATGTAGAAGGTAAATAAATTAAGTTTTTAACCTAGTAAATGTTATGCTAATAGAGCCATGTGTTCAGTGTAAACACAATTTGACCGCAGAATGAGTCCGGTGATGGTTTAGGGGATTAAAAACGGCAAAGGAGAAGATTGGAGTTTTATCTATGACGAAACTAAACAGGCAATATGCAAACTTTTGATCATTTTTGTGTGCTCAGAGAGGACGAACCATTTTTGAGTGTTTAGCGAGGATGACTTTGGAATGAATGGATTCATGAATCAGACGTGAGTGAAACAAAATACAACTCCAACTCCTTCTTGATTGAAGGACATTATAACTAGCCAGGCTGGCGCCACCTAGTGCCTCTGCTTAATTTCATTTCTCTCCAGCGACTAGGTCAGGAATCAGAATACACTAGACGATTTGCAAGAACCCCAGAAGTTGTAGACCGCGCACAGGCCAATCAGCGAAGAGCTGAACCAACCCGAGTTGTAAGGGCCAACTGCATAGGCTATCCTCATTTACACTTCCTTTGTCAAATACAATCTTCACATTTTTTCACATTTAATTTACAAGTTCATCTCATAGAAACGACAATGATTGTTGACCGACATGTTCACTCTCTGCTTTGTTTGTTGTTGCGCCGGCAATTACTTGAACACCACTGAGCATTCCGGCTTAACATACGTCGCGACCAAATAGCAGCGAGTGAACAAATCCTAATGCTGCGAGGTCAGACGGTTTACACGAAATTAAATCGGCTAATGAGTCAGGCTACATTATAACGTGATTAAGATTTTTTACACTATTTTACATTACTTTACATTATCTATTCTGTGTTAATTTCTCACCAAAACATACATGGATTTGTGTTTTGTTTCATTCACACAAGTTTAACACACACAATGTGCAAATTTAAGATGAGTTCTTCTCTTAAATGGAAAACACTCCTTGTGAGGTCATGTGGTAATACATGCGGGTGTTTTTTAACTCTACACACCTTCCTTAGAATCATTTGGATAATTTAAGATTTGGAAATGCCAATCTCCACTGAACAAAAACTATCAGCTATCTTTTAGAGACAGCTGTTAACCTGAAAACTACCTCTTCATGACATCATAAGGTGGAGCAGAGCATTTTGAGCTTTGGACATGTAGACAGACTAATAATGCAGGATTACTCAAACGTGTGAATGAAACAAAACACAACTCCAACTTTTGACAACATTCTAACATGTCTTAACACTCACAAGAGTCAATTTTACATGATATTGGGCCTTTAATATGAAAAAACCTCTCAAAAGTTCCTGTGTTCTCCGTCTTTTCTCTCTATTTATTTCAATGACAGCCCCTGCGCTTTGTCCTTCCAATGCGTCTCCCCAGCGGCGTCAACACATTTGGGCAGTGGAGAGGAGCCTTGAGGCGGAGGAGGAGAGTGTCAGCTTTGTGGAGATGAAAGAAGCGGACCTGCACATTTAGACAGAGTATATCCGTTTGGGCTCGCGAGGATGGGAGCGCCGTACCACTAAGAGGATGGAGAAGAGATGAGAAAAATAACACTATAAACATGAGAAAAGTAGTGCGGCACCCAAAATGGTGGACCTGTATTGTGTTTTGATATAGGTGGAAGTGTGTGTTGATTTTACTTTTAATGTTTTAAAGCGTCACGGTGTAATTTATTGTTGAATTGATTAACAGGTATCCATCGCCACAAATCTGAGTTCCTCTTCCTTTTTATTCATCGAAATGTTGTTCCTTTGACTATAATCTTCTAGCCAGGCTAGTGCCTCCACTCAATTTCATTTCCCTCCAGCGACTAGATCAAGAATTGGAATACACTAGACTAGAGGTCCCCAACCCCACTGCCTGGAACCAGTACCGGGCCGTGGGTTGTTTGGTACCGGGCCATGATAGCGCGAACCCCTCCACACCGCACAGACCATCCCTCCTCCCGTACGCCACTAAACCAGGTCTAACCAGGCCTAAAACAGGTCTAAAACAGATCTAAAACAGGGTCTAAACCAGGATTTAGCCAGGACTTAACCACGCCGCTGGATCATGCACCACGCCCTGCCTCGCCCCCCCCCCAAACCCCTTCCGGTCTGCGAAATATTATCTGATATAAAACCAGTCCGTGGGGCAAAAAAGGTAGGGGACCACTGCACTAGACGGTTTGCAAGAACCCCGGAAGTTGTAGACCAGCCAATCAGCGAAGAGCTGTGAAGCCATGATGTCAAACTCAAGCGCCTGTCTGGGTCCCTTTTGTGGTACAACACAACAGTAAACAAAGAGGTCGAGATGGATGTAGACATAGACATTCTGTGTTGGCAACGATTCTCGAGATCGAGGATTTAAAGCCAGAATAAAGAGAATATGTGGTGAATTTTATCAAGGAGAAAGACGTTATTGCCCTTCTTCCTACGGGATTTGGTGCATTACATACGTCACGGCCAAATAAATAAAAAAGTACCCGGCTACCGTCAAGTGAATGAATCCTAATGCTGTGAGGTCAGACGGTTTCCACAAAGTGAAACCGGTCGATGAATCAGGCTAATAATCTTCCACAGAAGGCAATGAAACTCCAAAGTATCTTTTTTTTTTTTATTTTTTTTTTTACATGGATTAGGAGACCTCCAAAAAGTGGGACTGTTGGGAAAATTATGGGAAATCTACAGAACAAATATATACCTAACATAGTTTCTAATACCAGCAAGGTTATGAGTTCAATTTCCAGATCACCCAGGCTTTTCTGAGTGGAGTTTACATGTTTCTCCTCATGTCAATGTCTATCATTAACACACCACTTTCATAATAGGAATCGATCTTGCAACCTTTGGATTGGGGGACAACATTCCAGTACACCTAAAGTCTCATTATAATGGGTTTCTGGCATAAATTTAAAATAATTGTTAAAGATTTCGTCCTCCATTGTGACATTAACTCAAATCAAAATCTTATATTTCACAAATGAGGAAAGTTCCCCACAAAATCATTCAAATTAGGAAGGAATAATGTTCCTGTGTGAAGCCAATTTCTATAATGAAAACGTTCACCATTTATGGATCATAAGTTTGGTGATTTTTTTTTTTCACAAACAAGCAAATTTATCATATTTGCCACTGACCATTATAGAAAATGAAGCAACTTTTGGCTGAGACTGAGTGCGGCATTGTTTCTTAATACAACTTACAAAACGTCTGCCCACTTCATCATCTTGTCAACAATACAAATCACAGGACAGCCTATTTATTTCTCCTTGTTCCACTAGTGTAAAAAGCCAACTTTAGCTAACCCTGACTTCCTCACATAAATCTTGGAGCTGCGTTCGGCCTTGCTCTCCTCGCTCGGTGAGGTTTGACTAAAACACTTGTGTAGAGTACATTATTGGTGAAATGGGCCTTGAATGAAGCACCGGGCTCTCCCTCGCTCCCCCGCTCCCCCGCTCGGACAGAGAGAGAGGATCCAACCCCGGCGTCTGCAGATCGCTCTAATGAAACCACTGATGAGGTATTGACAGCTCCAGTATCCACACGGCTGCTGCTGCTGCTGCTGCTGCTGAGGTGTCCCTGTCTGTAATGTGCTGACCCCAACTCCCACGTACACACACACACACACACACTCACACACGCCCTCTTTTCTACATCCCCCCTTTCTCTCTCTATCTCTTACTCCCTCTTATCCCTTTCTCTCTGCCTCCTTGTTTCTCTCTTCTGCTCTCACTGGTCTCCTCTTTTTCTGTCTTCTTCTTCTTCTTCTCTCCTCTGTGTGTGTCTCTCTCCTCCCTGTCTATCGCTCTTTTCTGAATCTCTCTGTCCCTTTCCCTCTCCTCTGCTCTCCCTGATCTTCTCTCTCCCTCTCACTCTGTCTCTCTCCTCTCTCTGTGTCTCTTTCCTCTTTCTCTGTCTCTCTCCTCTCTCTGTGTCTCTCGCTCTCTCTGTCTCTCTCTCTCTCTCTCTCTCGTCTCTCTGTCTCTCTCTGTCTCTCCTCTCTCTCTATCTCTCTCCTCTCTCTGTGTGTCTCTCTCTCCCCTCTCTCTGTCTCTCTCTGTCTCTATCTCTGTCTCTCCTCTCTCTCTCTCTCTGTCTCTATCTCTCTCCTCTCTCTCTCTGTCTCTCTCTCTCTCTCTCTCTGTCTCTCTCTCTCTCTGTCTCTCTCTCTCTCTCTCTCTCTCTCTGTCTCTCTCTCTCTCTCTCTCTCTCTGTCTCTCTCTCTCTCTCTCTCTCTCTCTCTCTCTCTCTCTCTCTCTCTCTCTCTCTCTCTCTCTCTCTCTCTCTCTCTCTCTCTCTCTCTGTCTCTCTCTCTCTCTCTCTCTCTCTCTCTCTCTCTCTCTCTCTCTCTCTCTCTGTCTCTCTCTCTCTCTCTGTCTCTCTCCTCTCTCTCTCTCTCTCTGTCTCTCTGTCTCTCTCTCTCTCTCTCTGTCTCTCTCTCTCTCTCTCTCTCTCTCTCTCTCTCTCTCTCTCTCTGTCTCTGTCTCTCTCTCTCTCTCTCTCTCTCTCTCTGTCTCTCTCTCTCTCTCTCTCTGTCTCTCTCTCTCTGTCTCTCTCTCTCTCTCTCTCTCTCTGTCTCTCTCTCTCTCTCTGTCTCTCTCTCTCTCTCTCTCTCTCTCTCTGTCTCTCTCTCTCTCTCTCTCTCTCTCTCTCTCTCTGTCTCTCTCTCTCGTCTCTCTCTCTCTCTGTCTCTCTCTCTCTCTCTCTCTCTCTCTCTCTCTCTCTCTCTCTCTCTGTCTCTCTCTCTCTCTGTCTCTCTGTCTCTCTCCTCTCTCCTCTCTCTCTCTGTCTCTGTCTCTCTCTCTGTCTCTCTCTCTCTCCTCTCTCTCTCTGTCTCTCTCTCTCTCTCGTCCCTCTCTTTGTATTTGTATTTATTTACTAAAAGGACAATATATATTAAAAGACAAGATAATTCAAAAGAAAAACATGTACTTGTAAATATGCAGGATTGTAGCCAAAGCTATTTTCCATCCATATTGTCTCTCTCTTCCGCCTCCCCCCTTTCACCCTTAACACACATCTTCCATCTCTCTCTCTCTTTGCCTCCTTCTCTTGCTCTTTCTCTCTCTTTGCTTCTTTCTCCCTCTCTTTTCCTATCCCTTTCTCTCTTTCCTTTTGTCCCTCTGTTTTTCCCTCAGTTCATCTTTCTCTGTCTCTCTTTGCTTCTTTCTCTCTCTTTCCCTCTCTCACTCTTTCCCTCAATTTATCTTTCTTTCTCTCTCTTTTTGCTTCTTTCTCTTTCTTCCCCTTTGCCTTTCTCTCTTTCAATTTGCCTCTCTCTCTTTTTTTCTTTGTCCCTGGCTCTCTCTCTTTTTGTTTTTCCTTCTCTCGCTCTTTTTGCTTTTGCCTCTCTCTTTCCTTCTTTCTCTCTTTCCCTTTGCCCCCCCTTTCTCTCGCTTTCCCTTTGCCTCTTTCTCATTCCCTCCCTCTCTCTTTCTCTGTCTCTTTGCCTCTCTCTCTTTCTTTCATTTTTTTTTATAAAGCTGTGAAATATTTCTCTCACCTGTGGTCTGGTTTTGGGCTTGGTTTTGGTGGGAACCCTTTACTCCACAGGACGGCGTAAAACTCTCCCTCTCTCTTTTCTTTCTCTCCTCTGTTTTTCCCACCCTCCTCTCTTCTGCACCCATGGGCCCGTCTGAAGTTCTGGAGCGTGTCCGATACCGCTCCCCCCCCTTCGCCGTACGCACACGAAGGGTCGGCCGGGGGGAGGGGATTATTGCCAATGACGGCGTATCGATCCGATCATGTTGAGTCTTCAGAGAACCAGGGTTACTCATTAGCACATTCACACAGTCGTCACGTTTAAGAGCTGCATCTGCACAAAACGAAAGAACCACGGAGAGACGGATGGAGAAAAGCATCGACGTGTTTAAGACTGAACACGGGGGGGGAATCTGAGGTGGGGCATGACTGCAGTAAAGTCTTTTTTTGTTTTGTTTACATATGCTAAATGATCACATATATTGTCTTTTATATATGAGCATGATTTGTTGACAAAAATGTAGTGATATTTTTGCATTAGTTTATTTATTTTAATGTGGATTTATGCTTTTATTGAACATTAGCCAAGACTTTTTTGCACATTTCTGGTCAATTAAATAAAGAAATATATATTACAATAGACAATATTTTAAAGGTACAGTATGTAACTTTGTGGAGGTGACGCATCGCCCACTTGATTCCATAGAAAAGGATGTTTTAAGTCATACTTTGGAACTGTCATGGTTGAAACATATTGGCTTTGACCATTTAAATAAAGGCCTTTTAACTATACTTTTCCTCTTGCGACTTTTACTTTTTTGGAGTGTCCAGATTTGGATTTTACTGTGTCTAAAGTTTTAATCCTTTTTTTCCAAGAGCGCCGTTTACCTGTTCTCACTTATTGAAAAACCTGCAGCAAACAGCCACATTTTAGTTTTATTTTTTTCTGTTTTTTCATACTGTGGAACATTTTCTAGAGCCAGGTTAAAGCCAAGACTCATATTTGTGGAGATGCAAGCACACACTGTAAAGATGTGTGTTTTTCAGCGCAATAAACAACCAAAATGAAAAAAAAAAAAAAAAAAGAATGAATAAAAAATCATTTGTTTTAAAAATTGTATTATTGATTTATCTTTTGTAAATGCAATGGCACAACGGCTTTAGGTTTGTAAAAGGATAATTAGGGCATTTACATAAAATTCAATATCAATTTTATCTGTGTTATTAGGTTCTTTTTTCAGACCAAGAGTTTGTTTTCATACCTGACAGTTTCGACTGCCACTAGTTGGTCACGTGATGTTGCTGTGACTTGTCCAGCCAGCTGATTTAAACAGGTTTTGGCGCCGTCTTCTCATCAGTGGAGGCAGGAAGATGGCGCCATCTGCAGTCCGACTTCCACAGGACAGTATCGCAGGTATATGAGAGTAAAAAAAGCCCCCTCATCCCGGTTTATCGTCCCATGAGCACGTTTCCGTATTTCCATTGCCCCTTGAGGAAGTCGGACTCCAGATGGCGCTCTCATCCTGCCTCTGCTGGTAGGAAAACAGCGCCAAAACCTGTATAAATCAGCTGAGGGACACATCACAGAAACATCACATGACCACTCTGAGGAAGACCGAAGAGTGAGCAGTCGAAACTGTCAAGTATGAAAACAAACTCTTGGTCTGAAAAAAGAACCTAATAACATAAATTATCAGAAGATCAAATGAACCTCACTGGGCTTTTATCTGCAAAAAATAAATAAATGATTGGACTGGAAAAGTTACACTGTGCTCCTCTTTAATATGTTTATATGTATATGAAATCTGCTCCTATTAGGGCTGTCAAAAATGATCAAAAATCAATACTAAAACTTGTACTGTAGTAACTATTACTACTAGATTTGAAGGCAAAAGGAGAATGGATTCTACCTGGACGACTGAGGAAATTTACACACAACTACTAGATTTGAACATGTATCTAAAAAGGTCACATTCACAGGACAGAAATGAACCTTTCCTGAATATTTTTAAAAGATCTTGAGCTGAATCAGAACAAGTAAATTAGTACACGCCAATGGACCACTTTGGAACTTACCTGAACCACTGAGGGATTACATGGATATACTACAAAAGAAACTACTACAATTTAAACCTGAGTTATTGAGTTTCGAGTCTATTCCTTAGTATTGAAATTGAGTTGCATGGCATTAATTTGCGCTCTAACTCCCACATTGGAACTCGCTCTGTCTCTCATTTGCATCTACATTAAAATCAACCTGTATACGGCTCGCTCTCTAACCCCAATGCAGATATTTCAGCCTATTGCAGTCTGTACCTCAAATGTAGGTTACGCATGTGCACGGTGTCAACCCGGTGATGAATACAGGCCTAATTAGCTTCAGAATTAGCATCAAAGCTCACTTACGGGCTTTCATTTCACGCCGTCTCTGTGTAATATCCGTGCGCGCGATTGCATGCTTAATCAAGGGAAAAAAGTGCAAAAATAGTCAATTTCCAGAGCGAAAATCCTGATGGTGCTGGCTTTTTTTTATACACAAAGTTTGGTGTTTATTTGCAAGACTTGTGTTGGGTGATGATGCAAGGCTGAGGCAACAGAGGCACACAAGGATATAGCCAAAACAGTGATTAAAGAGAGCGGATTTTACTTCGATGGGGTATTAACGGCGAACACGTAACATATTTAGATCGCCGTGTTGTGAATCCTGCACATGAAACTACTGCACAGTGTTTCAGGTTTTCATGTTGCTCTGTACGGTTGTGCAAAACGTTCATTCATGCAGTTTCATCCATGCATGTTTGAGTAATTCAGTGATCTCTCCCGGGCCTTATTCCAACCTTCAATTAGAGCTCTGCACGCGCGGGACCTGACGCAAAACAGCACAGCGCGGGACACATTTTGAAAGCTCATTGCGGGCGCGGGGGGCAGCAAACTAAACTAAATATCAGTGTAAAGTAAAAGTAAAATGTACAAATGATTAATGTTTGTCTATCATACAGAATTTGTGCTGGATATTTTATTTGGCATTTAAAAAAACATTTTTAAGCAGCCTAAACTTGCGGACGTGGTCTAACCAAGGACACATTTTAGACAATTCCTTTCCGCTTCTCTGTGTTTGATAGAGCTTAAGAAAGAAAGCATCCACCAACCGATCTTGCGGGCGTGAGCGGGACTGAAAATTATAATTCTTTGCAGGAGCGGGATTGCAAAATGTCAGTGCGAGTTGGAGTTGGACTGAAAATTCTGACCTGCGCAGACTTCTAACCTCCATCCAGCCATACAACTTTGTCCAATGCTCCGCCCATAAGCCTACAAACGTTCCAATTTCCATCAATATTCACAAACCTTATGCAATGTGCAGTACTTTTATGAGCAAAATGCACTTTATTTCTTTCTTTATTTTATTTAAGACACAGGGACAGTGCACAATATACTGTACATTAACCTTAACAGGAGAGATGCATTGTGTCAGGTTGTAGCACTAGAGCTCATATCCACATGTAGTCCCTGGTGCATGGTTTTAGGTTTGTAATGTGATAGTGTCAGAATAATTTTATTATCCCATATTTGCTAAATACTTGTGTGATATTCTAGGCCTATGAGTTAACCATTTATGTAACTACAATTCTTTGATTTATAATGTACCAATCACTTGTCACTTGTTGAATAACCTCTGTGTGTTTGACAACTGTGTGCAGTGTCCTATCGCTCTAGTGAACCTCGAGATGATTCCTCACATGAAGCCAACTCCCACTGTCACACATGCAAGAGTTATGATGGTGTCTGACCATAACTAAGGCACCTCCTGTTTGTACTATGCATAGCTGCACCAGTTTCTTATTATGTCTTTGCTGTTTCCCCTTCCCCTTGAGAATTATCATTCTGTAACTAGGGCCTCCTAATGAAATAAAAAGAGGAGAACGGCCTTGAGTCATCAGAACGTGTGGAGACTGTTGGTTTTGATGCCCACTCTCTGCCCGTTCTCCTCGCGAGTAAAACTGAATTAATCTCTTGTCTTTCTTCTTGTTTACAATGTTTAGATAAACCTAACAGATAGCCTTCTGAAGGGGAGTGACTTAGCACAGAGAGGAAAAAGAGGGGGAGACCCTTAAACTAAAAACGTAAAATATGTTAACAGGTTGTTTTCTGTGAATAGTGCATTTTCAGAACAATCAAAGGTAAAAAGATGATTTAAATATGTTAAGTGTTAGCAGTTAATGCCCCCATAGAACTGTAATACCCCCTCTTTAAAGTTGCATTGTGTAACTTTTCTAGTGGAGGGTCCATCAAATCCTTTTCTTCATGGAGATGTTATTGCTTTGTCTGGAATAGAGCTGGGTATCATTAAGAAGTTGCTGATACGATACACATCTCGATACACACGCCACGATACGATATATATAACTCGATACTTAGGCTACGATATGATACATTTCTCAATACAGTGAGATTTCGATTCGATATGTTACATTTCAAATCAGTTCGATACAGTTCAATATAAAATAAAGGCTAAATCATGGCTGTGATACTAAAAGTCTTTGTTAAACCACTTCTTGTGCAAAGTTCACATAAAACACAAACATTTTAATCATCAAAACAGTGAAAATGTCAAATGTGTCGCATAAAGAGTTCCTTCCTCTGAACAAGTAACAAATTGTAGCTGTAACAAAATAATTTAGTAAATACACCAAAAAATACTCCTGGTGATATATCGATACAGCAACCCATGATATCGATACTGTATCATCACATTAGACGATACGATACATACCTCTATTTTTATGGAGACCCACCCAAACCAAGTTACAAGTCAGATCTGTGGAGAGGCGTCAGAATTCCTGTTTTTCACTGTACATGTGCCAGTCAATTATATCCATGTGAAATTATTTAAAGTCTATTTTTAAATTATTTTTAAGCTATTATTTTTTATTATCTGTGTTACCTTTTCCTGCTGTTCTGAAATTGCGCATTGCAACACTGGAATTTCCCCACTGTGGGACTAATAAAGGCATATTTTTTCAAGGTATTTTTGAGCCTTGAATGAATGAATAAATAAACGCAAGGTAAAAGCGGTTTAAAGTCATACTGCGGAACATTCCAGACAGAGCAATGATGGACCTGTCAGCTTCTCCTGGAGGCAGCCTAAACAGAGGATGTTAAGAAAGAGGCTTGGAGAGTTAGAAAAGGTCTCAGACATGTCTCTTTATTTGAGTCAGGCAGATACAGGTCTCAAGATTCAAGGTTCAGCATGATTTTGCCTACGCGGCGTCTCTCAGTGCGTCGGTCGTCCCTCGACAACGCGGTCGGCGTTTCCCCACTCATGCACAGAAAAACTGGATGCCTTTTATACCAGCATAACTGTTGAGTTAGCATCTTTATGGAAAAATACACAGCACTTTTGCCCAACACGTGTCCCATAACAGACTGGCCTATGCTAAAGGTTGGAGATACACCCCTTATCTGTCCCATATACATTCACCATTGACACTCCAAAGTCCAAAAACATACACAGCATGTCAAGGAACACAGAGATTAATTACAGGGCGTATTAACATATGAATGAAACTTTAAAAACACAGGGTAGAAGCCCACAGACCCCCAACCAAAAAGTTCCATAATCCACATCTAACACAACTAAACCGTATGAATATTTACTTACATTATTATACAGTAGCGTCGTCGTTGTGTAACGTTGTGTACACGGTGTGAGGAGCGCGGCTTTGTTGTGCGAGAGTGACGCGACCTCTCTCTGATTTATGTGTGTGCGCGTTTGTAAATTACACCTCATTACTTCTCATTGTCGCAGTGCGCTCCCGTGGACGGGTAACGGCCACGCGTAAATATTTCACACACACACACACACACACACACACAAGGGCTCGTCGCTTTTCATGGGCCCTGTCAATACCGTGTCACACTTTCACTTTTGGTTCACGTGCAGGCTACGTTTAATAACCGACTCGTTTACTCATCTGATTTCACGTTCGACTATTATTATTATTTGCGAATTATATCATGTTAAAGGTTTAATACTAGGCTAAAGTGATTATTGAGCTGTAAAAGCCATGTTTTACAGTTTGAATAATCATGTCCAAAGCTCAAAATGCTCTGTTCTACCTTGTGATGTCATGAAGTTGTGACGTCATCAAGTTTTTAAGTTTGTTGTCGTCTTCCCGCTCATCTTCTTGGTTCTCCTCCCTCTCATCCGGATTTCTCTCTCTCTCCCCAGCTCCTCTCCGTCTCTGTTGTCTTATTTTGTACTTCTCTTGTCCTCTTTTCTTTATTTCCCCTCCCTCTCTCTTTCCGCTTCCTGCTCTCCTCCCTTTCTTGTCCTCCTTTTCCTCTCTCGCTATCTCGTCCTCTTCTCTCTCTCCTCTTCCTGTCTCTACTCCATCTCTAATCCCCTTTTCTCTCTCTCCCCATCTCCCTTCCCTCTCTTTTTCTACCTCTCTTGTCCTCTTCTCTCTCCATCTTCCCTTCCTTTCTCTTTCCTCTTTCATTCATTTTCCCTTCCTTCTTTCTCTCTGTCTCTCTCTCTCTCGTCTCTTTCTGGTCTCTCTCCCTTTCCACTTCCTGCTCTCTCTCTCTTTCTTTCCTCTTTCTCTCTCTCTCTACCTCTCTCTCCTGCTCTCCTCCATCTCATCTTCCTTTTCCTCTCTCTCTCTTTCCTCTCCGTTGCCTTATTTTCTACCTCTCTTGTCCTTTTTTCTCTCTCATGTTTCCTCCCTCTCTCTTTCCTCTTCCTGTCGCTCCTTCCTCCTTCTCTCTTCCTCCTCTCTCTCGTTTTCCCTCCTGCTCTCCTCCCGCTTGTCCTCCTTTTCCTCTTTACCATCTCCCCTCCCTCTCTGTTTATTTTCTACCTCTCTTGTCCTCTTCTTTCCTTCCTTCTCACTCCTGTTTCCTCTCTCTCTCCTCCCTCTCTTGTCCTCCTTTTCCTCTCTCTCCCCATCTTCTCTCCTTCTTTCTTTCCTCTTCCTGCTCTTTCTTCTTGCTTTCTTTGCTCTTCCTGCTCTTTTTTCCTCTTTCTTTCCTTTTTCTCTCTCCTGCTCTCCTCCCTCTCAACCTCTTTTTCCTCTCTCTAAATATCTCCTCCCTCTCTGTTGTCTTATTTTCTACCTCTCTTGTCCTCTTCTCTTTCTCATCTTCCTTCCTTGCTTCACTTCCTTCTCTCTCTCCTGTTTCCTCCCACTCTCCTCCCCCTATTGTCCTTCTTTCTTTGCCCCTCCTTCCTCCCAGTTTGTTTCCATATTTCTTCCCTCTCTTCTCCTTCTCTCTCCCTCCACTTTACTCACCTGCCTCCCCCTCTCTCGTTTCTTCCCCATTTGTCCCTCTCTTGTCCTATTCTCACTGCCCTCCTCCAACCTCTTTCTCCCTCCCAATTTTCTCCCTCTCTCTTTTCTTCCACATATATTATCCCTCTCTTCTTCCTCCCTCTCTCCCTCCTCTCCTTTCTTTTCTGCTCGTGTGTCCTGCTGCAGACCAAGGTGACTGTGTGTCTTGTGTGTGGAGAGCGTGTGCTGTTCCATCTGCTGCTCTTCACCTCGTCCCCTCACTCACACACGGCACAAACGTTCAGGGGCCAGACACACACACACACACACACACACACACGCTAACAGGGACAATGCATGAAGCTACGGACACTTCACTCGGCGCCGTCTGGACCGCGCGCTTGGTTTAGTTTCGTTACAATAAGCTCTATTCACGCTCACCCGAAAACGTTTGGTGTAGTTACCGACACTGAGCAATGGGCGCGTTATAAAACACAAATTGATAAGCAGTAGGGATGGGCATTCGATGAAATTTTCTTAATCGATCGTCGGAAGAATTAACGATCGATTATCGATTAATCATTAACGTTTTTATATTAAAATGATCATCATTATTATTACTATCTGCACTACTAATCTGCATAAATAAATTCAACTTTACGACATATAAACCGTAACCACTCTAGAGCCACATCGATCCGTTTGACATTATAATGTGTTTAATTCAGTTTTGCGCAACTCTCACAGAAACGAAACTTAAAACCACATCGCTAATTTGCATAAACTCAGCGAAGATAAAACTGCAGCTCTTGTGTCGCTGATGCGGTCAATTTCTGTCAGATTAAAAGACATGACTCAGTGGAATACAGGTTAGTGTGACCATATTTGCGTTTGTCAAAACCAGGACACCGTACGGGGGTGGGAGGTGGAGACTCGTCATCGACATTGCGCGACTCTCACTTGGCAAAACTTTTTCCCACTGGACACTGAAACATATGTTCCTGCTTTGTTCACTGTGCACATGGACTCACACTTGTCCCGAACGCAACGGAAAGCGTGGAATTTCTTGTACAAATCATCGTTAAATACGCATTTGTGCTTCGTTACGTTGCAGGCTGATCGACTGTTTGTGTCTCGCTCCTTCTGAGTGCAGAGAGACACATGTACAGACCCCTGTTTGGTCACACTACACACAGCAACCTACATTTGTCGATTAAAATTAACGTAATCGATGAATTTCTTAATGATCAATTATCGATTAATCATGCCCATCCCTAATAAGCAGTTTATAAAAGGAAAAAAAGAAAGAATACAATGACAGCCCCGCCATTGCCAACAGAGCCCAAAGGAAGTTATTGTCCTCATGTTTCCAAACGTTTTCCAGGTTTGTGACGTAAGAGTGAAAAGAGTCTATAGAAAATCTGATTCAAAACTGGGGTCTGGTTAGAAATGTGACAATCAAACTTGTTCAGCTCTGATACTGTGAACTAATGTTTACTTTTCAATCAATCAAACTTTATTTCTATAGCACCTTCCAACGACCAAAGCCGACTGTTACGACCCAGCTCGTTTGGGGTGAGGGAAGTAACAAAAGTAAAACCAAGATGTAAAATGGAATAAATTAAATAATGTTTAATTAACAGGAATGTAAAGGTAAATTAACAAAAGACTAAAAATATACAGAAAACAACCTAAACTAAGAAACAGAACAACAGAATAAACAGAGTTTTGTGCCAGAAAAGGGGTCACGCAGGCTTACAAAAAAACGAGTGGTAAAACTTAGGGACACACACTAAACTACAACACAAGTTCCCCAAATTAAACCACATAAACCCACAAACAGAATCGAGGGACCAAATCAAAAAAGGCACAAAACAGAACTAAACTAAACTACACACACACACAAAACAAAATGGCAGACTGGCCACCAAGGCCAGCAGCCCCGAACAGGTGCTGGTAATCTCCTTAAATAGGGGGAGGTGGCTGCAGGTGAGGTGGGCGTCGACCTGCCCCACCAATCACGGACCAGGGCTCCTGCAGCAGGAATCAGAGTAGTCGGCAACAATCACACAAACAAATTAGACCTAAGGCCAGGGGCCGTAACACCGACCAAAGTGCTGTACATCATTAAAACAAGATAAAAAACAACAAACATCATACAAACAAAATAAAGAAAGTGTCACAGGGCCACTAAGTGTTAAAAGCCATTCTAAATAAATATGTTGTAAGTTTGGCTTTGAACAGAGGCAGGTCAGGGATGGACCTTAACTCAATGGGCAGAGAGTTCCAGAGTTTTGGACCGGCCACTGCAAAAGAACGGTCACCCCACTGTTTACACCGGCACCGGGGGAACCTCCAGCAGATGTTGCCCAGCAGATCGTAGAGCTCTACTGGGTTGGAGAGGGGTCAAAATCTCACACAAATAGGAAGGTGCAAGACCATTGACTGCATTAAAAACAAACATCAAAAATTTTAAATGAATTCTGAACTGGACAGGGAGCCAGTGCAAGGAGTACAGGTACAGGAATACTTTATTTCCAGTATGAACCGATACTAAAGTAAACTGATACTTGAGTACACACTGAAAATACAATTTTTTTCCTCCTCTTAAAACATAAATAAACACATAACAAATCTTCTCAAAATGGATGGATCTGATTTAACCTGAACATATTTAATTAGTGTAAGGTCCTCATGAGGATTGAACCTGCAACCCTCTGGTTAGTGTGTAATCGTTCAACCCACTTCACCACTGCTATTACCTTCTGTATACAACAACACACCATGAGGGATGGAACACAGTAAAATAAATCACAAATTGTGAGGCTAAAATTGGAGACTGATTGCACAATGTATTTATTATAGACTAAATAATGTCAAAATCTGATCTTGTGTCGTTCTTGTAGATCCAATCTTGTGAAAACTGTATCTCGTTCCACCCCTACACACCATTATTCTTAAGGCATTTACAAAGATTTACTCTGCACGTTAAATCTAACTTGCATTGTTGTCAGGTTCACAGATAGGGAGTTTTTTTTCTTGAATTGTATGATTGCAATTTCCAGTTAAATTTATTTATTTTGTCTTATTGAAAAACACTTAGCCTAGATATGGCTTTTAATAATAAGCTTCCTGACTTGAAATTTGCCAAGACTTCAAATTCTGAACTCCACTCTACCATAGACGGCTGTAGACCTCCCGATTAAAAAGCTCCAAACTGATCATTGTGTATGAAGTAAGGGTGTAAGAAAAAAATTCAGTGATATATCGTGATACTTCATTGCACAATTCAAAACGGTTAAACTGAAAACAGGTCCAGATAAATTTTAAAAATATTTCTCACAAAAATTCAAAAGTTACAGTCACTGTTCTCACAATTAAAATAATCATAACAATAAATTATTTCATACAATTGTGTTCTCTTGAAGGTGTAGTTTGACCGTAATATTAGAAGTAATTATTGATAAATCTCAAAATATAATCTATTGTTTTAGTATCGGGATATATCATTATCACTCCACTCCCTTGTGTAGTCAATAAAAAGTTATTTTTACTGATGTCTTGATTAATCTTCATTGTGGCTTGTACAATCTTGAGATTTATAGGACGCCTCTTTTGCCACCAACATCACCAACGCCACTGAACACGTTATTATTTTTATTTTATGTGTTAAGACTAGTGAGATGTGCAATGGATGTAATGTAAACAGAAGAACCAGATTTGAGGAGGAGCTTGTGATAGATGACAGAAAACAACACAAATAGATCTGATTTAAAGATAATTATATTAATATTGTACAATGAATAACAAAAATTGTGGCAAAAGACCACACAATAACACAAATAAGACTTCTTTTTAAATGTCCTTTGCTTTGTTCTTTTGTCTGAACGCAAATCCTTGGTTTCTCTCAGTTTTTTACTTCGAAATCCTTTTTTTTTTTAAAGTTTCCTTGGGAACGCAAACGCAAAAAGTTCAATGCTTGTGGAGACGCAAACGCAAACGCAAATGTTCATTCCTTTGTTTGGAGATGCAAAACGAAACGCAAATGTTTATTCCTTTTGTTTTAAAAGTTCATAATCCAACTTAGGAGGAGAAGGGAGGAGGGGAAAAAAAACAATCCTACCAGGTCTGTAGGTTCAGATATAGCTCGCCACCTCTGGAGTAGAGGAATCATTGATTTTGGGAGGGGGAAAAAAACCTGACCTATAAAACAGAGGTCACAGGAAAAAACCCATAAATAGTTTGACACAATTCATTATTCAATATTCAAATATACAAATTAGCTAATTTTATCATTTCATTCCATCAATTAATCAAACTTAATATTTCATAATTCATTGTTCATAAATCATATTTCAAACTTAATATTTCATTGTTCATGAATTCATAATTCACATTTCATAAATTATAATTCATAGTTCATAGTTCATAGTTTATAGTTGCGCAACAATATAATAATAAAAAACTCCATAATTCATTCTTTTTACCCAAATGTGACTCAGTGCGTTGAGTGACAGGGCTGGCAGCCAATTAGATGAATGGAGCACACTCATTAGCCCTTATTAACTTAAAAAACTCGTAATCAAAATAATCAATCGAGCTTTCCTTCATACAGTTCATAAATTAATCTATCTACTTGAAGTAGACTTAAATAATATTACTTGATAATGCAATATTATAAAGTTTGGGACAACAAACAACTGAAAAGTTCGTCGCGGCAAATGCGGAAGTGCCGTTTTTATTTCATTAAACTTTTTTGAGGCTTCTTTCGTTACATCGGACAATGCGGTCTTGTAAATAAAGTCTTTAGTTGACTCACCATTGAGTTTGGCAATTTTCAGTTGTGATTTGATGAGTTTATTGAGCGGTGTTTCTGTCGTTTCTGCCAGTCCAAGCCGGAGCAGGAAGTGAGTGACAAGATGCCGCGGCGACATTTAAACACAGCGCCTCTTGTGGCAGAGCGAGTGAAATGATGGTATTGGATGGCAGAGTGATTGAATGGGCAGTATATGAGACGTGGGCTACAGGGTCCCCCCCTGACCTCATGTACGTCCCTGTACATGGGCTGATGGTTGGCCAGAGGACGAGATGTCGTGATCTGTCACTGCCAGAAACAGAGCCTTTCCAAGTCCTTCGAAGATCGTTTGCATGCTTTTCAGAATTGGCTGGCCCAATTGCTGATATTGAAATCTGTCTGGTGGTCGTCTGGTTCTAGTGGGACGTTGTTCTGTTTCGTCGACAGGTGATGACAAGTCAGAGTTAGGTTCGTGTAAGCTGCTGTCAATTTCAGGTTCAGGTTGAGCAGCCTCATCAATGTCATGCACCGGATCGGAATGTATAGACAGTTCTGGCAACAAAGCAGGTTCAGGGCTTCCTAGAGGTTCGTGTTCTAATGTTTCAGGTGGTTGCGGATCAAGATTTTCGGAACTGGTTGGAGCAAAGATTTCAGGTGAACTGGGAAGTGTCACAGTGGTAGAAAATCGAACTGGTTCAGTAACAGGTTCAGGGTACCATCTTGCAATCTGTTCATCGTCAGAGGAATGATCAATGTCAGAATCTTCAGGTGGTAAAGGAGGTGTTACAGGTTTTGCCACAGGCACAGGCTGTACATTGGAGGTAACAGGTATGCAGCCACAAGGTAAAAGCAAGTCTCGATGCAGAGTTCTTAGTGGCTTTTCTGCATCCTCAGGTTTCACAGTATAAACTGGTAAGTTGCCTGACTTCTTTACCACCACATACACCTGAGACTCCCATTTATCCGCGATTTTGTGTTTCCCCCTCAACTTGACATTTCGCACAAGAACACGATCCCCAACATCGAGTGTAGATGCTTTGATGTTTGTATCAAAACGTGTTTTGTTTTTTTGCATGATTTTTTTCTGCATTTTCAGCTGCCAGTTGGTAGCTCTTTTTCAATGTAGATTTCAGTTTTTGGACATATTCTGAGTGATTCAAGGAAGGTTTGATGACTGGTAAACCGAAAACAAGGTCTATTGGAAGTCGTGGTTGTCGACCAAACATTAACTCGTATGGTGTGAAGCCGGTGGTATCATTTTGTGTACAATTGTACGCATGGACAAGTGGCTTTACAAAGTCCTTCCAGTGGGTTTTTTCTTGTACTGTTAGGGTTCCGAGCATGTCAAGTAAAGTTCGATTAAATCTTTCAACTGGATTGCTGCGTGGGTGATATGGAGTTGTTCTGGTTTTGGTGATTCCAGCCAGTGTACAGAGTTCTTTGATTGTTTTGGATTCAAAATCTGGTCCTTGATCGCTGTGTATTTTTTCAGGGAAACCGTAATGTACAAAAAAATTGTCCCAGAGAGCTTTTGCAACTGTTTTAGCTTTTTGATTTGGGGTGGGGTATGGCAAGGGCATATTTGGTGAAGTGATCAGTGATGACCAAAATATCTTTGACGTTGCTTTTGTCTGGTTCAAGAGTCAGGAAATCAATACAGATGAGTTCAAGGGGATGTGAGGTTTTTGATGTTGATCAGTGGTGCAGCTTTCTGTGGCGGTGCTTTGCGTTTTACGCACCTTTCACACATCTTAACTTTGGCTTGGACATCATGAGCCATGCGAGGCCAGTAGAATCGGTTCCTCGCCAAATCCAAGGTTCGATCAATGCCCATGTGCCCCATCTTGTCATGCAAGTTGAAAAAGAACATCCGTGCGACACTCCTGGGGGTAGCACAAGTTGGTAATGTAGCTGGTCGCCAAGTTGCCTCCTTCGAACTAGGACATTATTTTGGAGCTCCAATCGATTTAGGTCCCCGTAGAAGAAGTGGCAGCTCTGGTAACTGTTCTCTCAAGAGAGGGGGTGGTGATATGCCAGTTTCCAACTGTGATATGACGTGGCTCAGAATTGGGTCAGCACGTTGTTTTTTAGCCATCTCAGCTGGACTCAGCTGAGGAACCAGAGGTAAGGCAAACTGTTCGTCTTCAGAGTAACTGTCTGGAATACTGTTGGTGGACATGGACAAAGAATGGATAAGGGCGTAATCAGGAGCACTTACAGACTAGCTGTCTCTCTGAAAGTGCTCGGACGGTACATTGGTCTATGTTTATGACATTAGGACTTTCAAGATGCTGCTCAGCGAATCGGAGTATTCTTTCCTTTTCTTTCTCTGATACAAAGTCTGCTTTGAGGTCACCATGAGGTCTGCGGGAAAGACCATCCGCATCCACATTTTGCCGGCCTGTCCGGTAAATGATTTTAAATGAGTAGGTGGACAGAGCAGACAACCAGCGATAGCCTGTAGCATCAAGTTTTGCCGAAGTGAGTAAGTAGGTTAAGGGATTGCTGTCGGTTACAATGGTGAAAGTAGTGCCATATAGATAGTCGCTGAATTTTTCTGTAACTGCCCACTTCAGGGCAAGAAATTCAAGCTTGTGGGCTGGATATTTGGACTCACTACGGGATAGGCCCCTGCTGGCATAAGCAATCACTCGTTCTTTTCCGTCTTGTTCTTGATATAATATGGCACCTAGTCCTGTTGAACTAGCATCTGTATGTAAAAGGTAAGGTTTTGATAGATCAGCAAAGGCGAGAACGGGTGCGGAGGTAAGTTTTTCTTTTATTGTTTCGAATGCTTGTTGACAGGAAGATGTCCAGCGGTTCCCCAATGGGTCTTTTGGATTGAAATAGTTTTCAGGTCTCACAAATGGCTTTTTTGTTTTCTGCGAAGGTGGGTATCCAGATGTTAGTTGGTGTAATGGTTGTACGATTTTGGAATATCCTTGAACAAATCTTCGGTAATAACCACAAAATCCGAGAAATGATCGCAATTCTTTCAGATTCTTTGGGACAGGCCATGATCTTAATGCCTGTAACTTTTCTGGATCTGTCTCAACCCCATTCTGGGACACAACATGTCCAAGGTAGCGTACGGAGTTCTGAAAGAAGGTGCACTTTTCAACAGAGAGCTTTAAGCCAAAATCCTTAAGGCGGTTAAGAACTCTCATGAGTCGCTCCTCATGTTGCTCCAAAGTAGGCGCAAAAACAATTAGGTCATCTATAAAGACGAGCACCTCTTTTAGATTCATTTCACCGACACACTTTTCCATCAAGCGCTGAAACGTAGACGGAGCATTGGTAACTCCTTGGGGCATCCGGTTAAATTCCCAGAACCCAAGTGGGCACACAAAAGCAGTTTTGCACTTATCCTGTTCTTCCATCTCTATCTGATAATATCCAGATTTTAAGTCCAAAACTGAGAACCACTGGGACCCTGAAAGTGCGGTGAACGTGTCCTCAAGCTTAGGAAGTGCATAAGCATCCTTTATGGTCTGTAAGTTGAGCTTCCGGTAATCTATACAGAGCCTGACGCTTCCGTTCTTTTTTCTTACCACCACAATGGGTGAAGCAAAAGGTGAGTCGGATTCTCTGATGACTTTAGAATCAAACAACTCTTGAAGATGTTGCCGAACTGCGTCAAGATCTTGTGGGTGTATGGGTCGTGGTCTCTGTTTAAACGGTGTGGGGTCAGTAAGCTTTATTTGATGCTTTACCCTGTCAGTTCTGCCAAAATCCAAGTCATGTTTAGCAAAGACCTCAGGGATGCTATTGAGTTTATTGATGATTCTGGCTTTCCATTCAGGTGTGAGTGCAGGGTTGTCCAACTTATAATCAAACAACGGTGTAGGTGAGGTGTTTGTCGTTTGTGAGTTGGTTTGGATGGCACAAGCAGTTGACTGGAAAACACACTGATTTCGGCAAGCAAAGCACGAGGAGGTAAGGTAACATCATGGTTGGATTCATTTGTGACAGGAACTGGCAAGAAAACGGGGTGCTGCTGGGTTGGAAAATCAACAAGACAAGTCTGGATCATTAGACCACCAGGTAAGTAAAAGGATGTAGGGTGTTCAATCATTACTGCTTTTTCATTAGTGATTAAGTGTGACACAGCAATGCCTTCTAACACCATGGTCTGCCCGGCAGGTACCGTTTGTGCAGTGTGGCTATGAAGTTTCACCAGTCCATGATGTTCTTTCTGATTGGATTTGTGTCTTTGTTCTAAAATATTGAGTACAGTGCGGTAACCAAAAGGAACAGGTCGAAAACCAGGACTTTGTTGGCTATGGACAGCATAGACAATGTCCAAAGTGTTAGTTCCAATGAGAACAAGGGACTGATGAGAGGGTTTAAGATCTGGCACCACCAAAGCTAAAGTGGAAATGTCAATGGGCGTGCCCAGGAAATCTGGCGG